>NC_079433.1:16369830-16482540 GCF_026213295.1 Gadus chalcogrammus | reverse complement strand
GCAGCTTGATCAACTGCTGTTCATTGTTCTGGAGTGCTCCGTCTGGTCTCAGTAGCCTAGATCCCATAATAGAGGACTGGTAATTCAAGTCAACCTTATAATTAAGAAAAGGCGAGAGCGGCACACAACAGCAGCTGTCCCAATGCACATTATCGTACATCTCCGCCTCATCTCAATTACTGCTTTTTATCGCCCCAAAAATATTCCAGCGCTATTTATACATTTTTAAAAGTGTGGTGGGGGTGGGGTAGGAACAAAGTTCTTCAAAATTGAAGTGTCAAACCTGATCTGCCTCTGGCACGGAGAGGTGGGGTGGGATCAGTTTACTGGTTAACCTGTTTGTGTGTGTGGCTCCCTCAACAGATCCTGTACACTTCCTCCCTGCACCGTCTGGAGACTTGTGTTACCCCAAGTCGCTCTCGCAACACAACACCCTACAGCATGTGTGTGTGTGTGTGTGTGTGTGTGTGTGTGTGTGTGTGTGTGTGTGTGTGTGTGGGGGGGGGTATTAGTTCCACAGGACCTTAAGTAGGATGGGTCACTAGCAGCCATGTGGAAATGAATCCTCTTTTTAAATAGGAAATTAATTATGTATGATGGTCATACAAATATATCAAATTATTACTGTCGTGTATCATTATCAATCTAAAATGTATAAATAAATGTGGTTCCTCTAAGCCTTACATGAGCTGATGTAACTGGGTACAGTTAGCTGTCTGAATGCTCTATGTCTATTAATGGAGAAAATGACAACGATTAATTAATTTCCTTCATCCCTCAGTACCAGATCCCTCTTCAGCCTGTAGATGGCGGCAAACTCCCCACTGCAGCCTACTGTGCAGATGCTCTTTAACTACAGCATCGTCAGAGACTACCACACTGAAGAGAATGAACTGCGCAAACTGACAGATTTACGTCCCTGAGCCCTCCGCAGTAATGAGGTTCGGCCTGGGGGGGGGGGGGGGGCACAGCTTTGGCCACAGTGCAGGGCCTGACTTGGCTCAGCCATCTTAAAGCAGTCAGCTCAGCAGACCGCCCTGCCACCATGTGTCTAGCTGATTTGTGATCAATGGTCGCATCCTCTGGACCTGCGGTATACGATCAACATCTCTGTTGATCTGCTTCTAACGGCAACTCCCTTCCATAAAGGTTTGTTTCAGGGGGGTTTGGCAGTGGCAGGGTGTAAGTCGGGGGGCGGTCCTGTACCTGGGTCAGGAAGCGGTCCGAGGCCTGGCTGTGCCGGGCCAGCACCAGCGGGGACACCGGGTTGCTGTACTCAAACTGGGGGTTGTAGGTGAAGTCCGACTTGAAGAACTTGAGCTTCTCCTTCTCCACGTTGGACGGCTTGATGGCCGCCAGGATGCAGAGCTTCCTGCCGCTGTCCACCCTGAGGGCCGCGCCGCGGGGCTGGGGGGCGGCGGCGTGCTGCCGGGCCGGGCCTGGGCCTTCTCCCTGGGGCGGGCCGCGGGCCGTTGGGACAGGCCCATGGCGCTGCCCCGCACGGCGATGGCGCCGCGGGCGGGCTTGGTGGCGGCGGGGGGGCCGCTGGGCAGCCCGCAGCCCCCTGCTCCGGTGGCGGGCCTGCGGGGTGCGAGCGGCGCCGGCGCGCCCGATGGACGCTTCTTCCTCTGCGGCGCGGAGGACGCCGACTTGGCGGAAGTCCTGAGCCGCCGGCGGCGAGAGGGGGAGCGCTTGGGGGTCCCGCCTCCTCCACCCAGACGCTCCTCCACCACCCGTAGCTCCGCCTCCTCCGCCTGTAGCAGGACGTTGTAGCTGCTGCTGCCGCTGGTGAGCAGCTCCTGGAGCACGCTGCTGGGGGTGGAGGGGGGGTGGAGGGGTGGAGCACGCTGCTGGGGGTGGAGGGGCGGAGCTTCTCCAGGTACACCTGGCTGGGGCTCAGCACCTCTGGCCGGGGCTTCAGGAAGCTCTGCTTGGACATGTCTCTCTGGGGCCAGCGGAGCAGCTCTGGGGACACCGGGAACACGGACAGAGAGCCGCGCTTCAGTCTAGAGGAGGAGGAGGCATGGCTCGCCCTCGCCCTGGTCTGAGTCACTCCTCTGCAGACGGCCCATTCTGTATTAGACTAATCCTCTTAAGGAGGGGGAATCTAAAAGGGATCTCTTGTGCTGACCAAGTGAAAATAAATAATCACTAACATCGCTGTCACCGTGCCCCGTTTCATTCTCCAGCATTTACTTCCATTCCTTCTCAGTAAGAGTAGAATCAGCACTGACATACCCCACTGGGTATATATAGATAACTATCTATATGTGTATGTGTGTGTATGCCATGAGCTAATGCGGGCTGACTTTCTCTTTAGCGTCAGGGCCGCTCTCACAGAGGTAATTACTGTCTCTGTGTGGACGGACACTACTGCAACCACAAGCAGAGTCCGTCGTGGGAGAGTTCTGCTGGGAGGAGCCCCGTTTGAAACCGAAGCCTTGAGCCTCGTCAAGACAAAGAGCAGCACTGGGTCAGACAGGAGCACTGATGCAGAGGGTCGGATAGGAGCACTGCAAGGAGGGTCAGACAGGAGCGCTGATGCAGAGAGTCAGACAGGAGCACTGAGGACCCCCCCCCCCCCCCTCCACCACAGGATACCAAAAAAACATTGGATAAACTGAATGAAACTGTCATCTTTAGACTGCGTTAATTAAATTGTAAAAAATAATATCACAAATGATATAATATTCTGCTTTGTCAGGCCTACTATCAATTGAGCAGTAGACGTTGTATGACTGATCCACCTGGTAGCACCTTCTGTCTACATATAAAAGGGGTTTGGATCTACCTTTTGCTTTTCAGAAATCGAACCTAAATACCCGTCTTTCTTTGGATCGAGTGATGCTTTATGAACATTCAAATTTGGAACGTTGTATATGTTTGGTAAATGATGTTAAGAAGTGTCTAATTCTGTCTTTTCATCCCTGGTGTACAATGTTGGTTCATCCACCAATGATGAGATATTATGGTTGGATAAATTGAATAGTTAAAACATGCTGCATCATGTGTGTATGTTCATGTGATGGCTCCGCTTTTAAGTTTGGGGTTTGAATTTTACATTTGAAAACAGTATATAGAAACGGAATGACCACGATATCCTTCCAACTCCGAACATCTGCGTTTCTATGTGCAGACCAACAACATGCTGACAGTCCCCAGAGAGACAGTGATCACTGTGGGGTCCTCACCTGTTACTCGTATTGGTCCCAGCATCCCTTGTTTCCTCCCAGTGGAACCAGCAGAGCTGATGTTGACGAGGAGGAACAAACTAAAAGACCAACAAAGAACGCAGTTATTACTTTATCTAAAAAGTCCCGTAAAGCTGACAGATAATGCTTTATTCACAAGTGCCGACTTCAAACGTGTTCCCCTTTCTTCTACCAGCGACTAAAAGCATGCAGAACCAACTGGACGCCCCCAGCTTTTGCTCGTCCCCATGGCTCCGTCTCTTGCTACGTAATGCGCAAGGCTTCATGGGTGATGGAGTTTAATGCGACGTTAATGTCTGACCCATGCATCTTATATTAATCTCGAGACCACGTCTGTTTACATGAATGAAGACGCTAACAAAATGAAAGTGCTTGATTGTTTAATGTGTTGATGTTATTGTTGCAAATGTAATGGCTATTTTAGAAGACTTTAAATTAATTAAGGGTTTCAAGCCTTATTTTGAGTAGTCCTATATGAGAATCGCATATTTCGAAAAAAAATATTGCCAGCAAATATGCAAATCTTTACAATAAAATATGAAATACACACGCACACGCACACGCACAAGCGGTCGCACACACAAACGCACACACATGCATACACACGCACACAGATAGCGCTTGTGACACGCCCATTTTGTGTGATTGGTTCGCGAGCGCTTCCTCAACCGTTGGAGCATGCGCAGAGGGTGCACCGCTGAAATTCAAATTTGAACCTAAGTATCGTTTGAGAGCAGAGGAGCTGAGGAGCGTCTACTTCAACAGCGGTCCGTTCTTTGTGGACGAGCCGAACACATTAGTAAAGAGTGGATAGATATTAAGTGTAACGTTCCTCCGAGATGGACCCCTTTACCGAGGTGAGCAACTGTGTTTGTATTATATTATTATATATCGTAAAGTGAGAGGTCTCCTTGACGTCAGCTATCAATACAATACCGTTGTTCCTTTATTCATCACCATCCCAACACCATCATGGTGTAGGGATTCTTAGGACCGCTGTTCTTAAAATATAAACAAGTCATTTAATTGGTTTATATTATTTGATTGTATTATGTGTTTGTATCCTTCTCCTCTTTTGAAAAAGGCTTCCCAACCGACGATCAGATATAGATGTGTCACATGTTGTCTTCCTTTAACCCTTAATGATGACAGCCACAATTCGACTATGCGGCAGTAAACTGACACGAACACGAAACATATGACGTACAATAAGTTAGCAAAGCAAAGAGTCATGAAGTGAACTTTGGTTATGGCCTCAACGTCGGAAACATGATCCTTATAGCTAATCCTCACAACTCGATGTGACGTTGGTTACATGTGGGTTCAAAAGATCCCCCACCCACATCAGACGATAATGCTCTTATCACCTCAAGTTGAGGTAACCCACCTGGCCCTCTCAAGCACCATGACCTCCACCGGTTAACAACATGCCGACCGCCCCATGGAATACCTTCTAGTGTGGGGTCTTTTGTTCATGAGGTCCCATAAATGTCTGCATTATTTACATACGTGGAGAATGAATCTATTTACAGGTTGTATTTGAGAGGACTTGCCATTCCTTGTCCCAGCCAATAGGATTTGAGAGTTCAAACCTCTTGGCTGGGCCTCCAGGCAGGAGTGGCTCATTCCTGTGGAATGACATTTACACTCACACATCTGCAAATTTTTCCAAGCGGTGTGGAAAACGACCGTTGAATGAGAGGAATGTGTTTGGTCTTGCACAGTTACTGGGCTGTAAATCAGCTCTCATGACGTGTTCCCTGTGAGGCCAAGGGGCCGGGTTTTCAAAGAAAGACATTGATTACATGGCAGTGCCTATGTAGGGTCATGTTGTCAAAGCTTATTTACATTTGGTAACGATTACGCTACCATTTCACCCAAAGGAATGCACATATTTTGCCCTGGTTTTGTCTCCACTAAGACGGCATTATGTTTGAATGGCAGTTGCTTACAGCCATAAATGTAGAACTAAGACCTTTTAGTGAAAGTCATGTTTTCTTTCTTCCTCTTTTATTTCTTTGAGACTTGCGGGTCCGGAAGTCAGATTCAATCTGCTCTTTAGTCGTACATGGATGAAAAAAAATCAACATTTTACAAAATGATGGCTACTTCTGAACTGTATGGCTGCAGTTGCATGTACACGATTCGCATTACAATGACCTTTCCTGTTTGTTTTACCAGAAATTGTTGGAGCGCACACGCGCCCGGCGCGAGAACCTGCAGAAGAAGATGGCAGAGCGGCCCACAGCCGCGAACAGACCCATGGCAAAGAGGAGCAGGGAGCCATTGGCTGACACCAATAGCCTGTTGACTGAGCCCATCATGGAAAAGGGTAGGAAGAGGGGCATCGTGCTTTTAGACTAGGGATGCAAATTATCGAGTAATTCATTAATCGATAGTTGTTTCATCTTATCGATCGATGATCGATTAATTGATAAGTGGCAATTCTTCTGAGAAGCTGAATTTCCTTCTGAATGTGACACATTTAGGTGGTAATTCAACAAAGTCGTTTAGTTGTTGTACTTTAGAATACTTCCACATATTGTGCATTTGGCGTCTTTGTCGTCATTAACCAACTTAAAGTGGCTCCATACTGCACTCCGTCCTGCCGTGTTCCAATACCCGTACTGTCCGTACTTACTAGCCAAAATTTGAGTACGCAGTACTCCAATTCAGATCCGGCGAAAAGAAGTATACTTCAAGGACCCGGATGCCGTACTCAAAACGGGCTAATCGTGAAGTGTGGATCGAAGGACACTCCCCGTACTCAACGGCAGCCTTCTTAGCTACGTAGCAGAAGAGGCGGAGCCAGGCTGAGCCAAAGTCGGCGCATTTTCCACATAGCCTGCATTAATATAGTCATTTTGTAGTTTTTATAGCTTTTTATAGCTGCTAGGCGTAAAGAGTTCACCGTTCAAAGCGGGATGTTTATTGCGGGGAGGAGCCACGGCGGCAGTCGTGATCGTAATTTCCGGTTAGTGCACCACGGAGTACTCGATTTGGAACAGCACTCGCATCTGAAAAATGTACGTAGTAGCCAGTGCGGATAGTATACTTCCTTTAAGTATATTCATGGAAGTATGGGTATTGGAACACGGCCCTGCTTTGCTCGTGTTCCCGCTTGTGTTCCCGCGTGTGCGTCAAGTACGTCTGGCGTCAAGTGCGCCCTCACGTGGACGGTTGGGGAATTACGGGTTAAAATGCGATTAATTGCAAGTAATTTATTTTAATCGAGTAATCTCTTATCGACAATTAATCGATAATCGATTAATTGTTTGCATCCCTATTTTAGACAGATTGAAATTTTGCATTGGATCTCTGTGATGGTTGAAAATGTAATGATGATATGGATACAGTTTTGCCATATGATGAATACTACCGGTAAATCGTTATTTGATTATTAGTTTTTTTAAATTACTTTTATTTCAATAACACATTTAGTCAACATCGCCTCTGTTTTGTACGATGTTGGTTTGAGAGAGCATGAATTTAAATGATACATCATGGAACCAAAGCATGGTGGTCCCCTCCCCACCAAGACCAGTCCAGCAGGTCCTGACTGGTCTGACCTCCTCCCCCCCGCCCACCGTACAGCGCTGCACCCCTCCTCCAAACCCTCCCCCTCCAAGCGGCGCTGCTCTGAGGAGAACCCCCAGCCGGCCTCCGCCGCCGGGGCAGAGGAGGCGGAGAACCGGGAGCCAGTGGTGGTGCCCCCGGCCGCTCCCCTGGACCCCCCCACAGACAGGAAACCCCCCGCGGGCCCCGCCAGCGTCCGCTCTGCCGCCTCCCTGGAGAGGAGAGCCGGACCCACTCCGTCCAGTGCCGTGCGGCCTCCTGTCCAGCCGCCGCCCCCAGAGCCGGCGAGGGGCGGCCGGGCCCAACCCGAGGCCATGGTCATCGCTTCGGACCCGGGGCCGGAGATCGCTCCCTCCAGGACCGTGGAGATGGCCGCTCCCTCCAGGGGCCAGGCAGAGCATGCCCCCTCTAGGGGCCAGGCAGAGCCCGCCCCCTCCAGGGGCCAGGCAGAGCCCGCCCCCTCTAGGGGCCAGATGGAGCCCGCTCCCTCTAGGGACCAGATGGAGCCCGCTCCCTCTAGGGGCCAGATGGAGCCCGCTCCCTCCAGGGGCCAGGCGGCCAGCGAGGGGCCCGAGGAGGCCCCTGGTCTGACGGCCGCCGGCATGAGGTCGCGCCTGCAGAAGCTGGCGGCGCAGAGGAACTACTGGGATAACGGTACCTCATGTCTTCATTAGATCTACTGCACACAGACTAATGAAGGAGTTTTATTTTTTGGAGAGAGCACCTTATTTTAGGGGCCACTTTGTACCTTATCCAGGATGCATTAATACAACGTAGGGGATGAAGGGCAAAGCCAACGGCCTCATTAGGAATCCTAATGTCGTTTAGGCCATTTAGTATTAACTTGCATCCTCTGTTTCATAATTTGAATGCACTGATAAGCAGGACCATGGTATTGTCTCGGCAGCAAAATGGGCTATATAAAAATATTATTATGAATTCATCATTTTTTTTTTTTCTTGACTCCAGACACATCCGACGACGTCCCCCTGTCTCCCGTCAAGAGACAGCCAGAAGTGGCCCCTCAGGTCACGGCCCCGGCTCCTTCAGGGGCCCCGGTTGGGAGGAGGGGCCGCCTGGCCAACCTGGCCGCCACCATCGGCACCTGGGAGGACGACCTCAGCCATCCCGCCGTCGCCAAGGAGCCCCCACCAGCCAAGCCCGCCTCCACCTTCATGTCCAGGAAGCCCCCCCAGCAGAGCGCCGCCCCGTCCGGCGGAAGGCCCCTCCCCAGCTCTGCTCAGGTAGGCACTGTGAATGATCCAATAGTGGGTTGTCATCGGATGAGACCTTGGTATGCAACGCAAAGGTCTTCTACCACAGGAAGGGTGTCCGCGCATCCTTAAAAAGTCTTAAATTCATGTCTCTAAATTGAAGGCCTTCAAAAGTCTTAAATTCGTTACAAATGTCATGCTGGTCTTAAATACTGTAACTCAAGGTCTTAAATTTGTCGGGGCTGGAGCTTTTCAGGAAGGACATGTAGACAGGCTTCTTTCTTGCTAGCAGCATATATAAACGATTATCTGCGTGCTGGCTAGCTAATCTGCGACAATGGGTGGGTGCAAATTCAAGGACAGTTGGCTGGAAGACGTCCGTTTCCGAAGTTGGCTCACGTCTGTTGCCAACCCCCACCATTGCGTGTTTTAGGCCTTAAATTTCATTAAAAAGCTCTTAAAAAGTCTGAAATTTGACTTGCTGAAACCTGCAGATACCACAGGAGCAACATCAGCAAAACCTTTAATTTAAACGTTGTTGGGAGAGAGTTGAATGGAGATGGAGTCTAGTGAATTCACCGATGTGTGCATTTTAATGTATGCTCCTTGTAAATGCTATTGGTTATGATCAACTGGCTTTTCTCACTGCCCTTCGTCTCCGCAGTACGGGACGGACTAGTCCGTTGAATGGATAAGAAGATTACATTAAACTTTAGTCTGAACGTTCTTCGTATCCATGAGACTGAAGTATAATCAGTGCTTGGTTTGCTTGTAGTAGGTCTACAACATACTGCCATCCACTGGCCAAGAGGCCACATTGCACTCCAAACCACTTCACTTGAAGATTCCCATTCTTGAAGATGACTATTTGACTCCTTCTCATTCACTTCTATTTACCGGTCAGCATTATGCTTTGGCGGATTATCAAATGGCTCTGTCCCCCGCCACAGCTTTTTGAATGTCGGAGCAACCCTCTAACTCCCTGTACCTGTGACCCCGTCCAGATGGGCCCATCACCAGTCAGGTCCACCAGAGGGGCCCCGGCCAGCCCCCTGAAGTCTGACGTCCTGAAGCAGACCCCTGCAGTGTCTCAGTCCTCTCCGGCCCCCAGCCCCCAGAAGGCTCTGAACAAGGCCCCCATGTCTCCCAGTCCCCTAAAGACTCAGGCCCCGTCCAGGCGTCTGGACTCTAACGCGCCGAACGCCAGCCCCAGTAAAGTGGACCTCCCCGCCAAGCCTGCCAGAACGGACCCTTCCATCCCCTCCAGAGAGCGGGTCTGTGTGGCCGCTCAGGCCTCCACTACCCCTCAGCACCTGAAGGCCTCCTCCGGGACCCCGGGTAAGATCAAAACAATAATTATTATACAATTAGGAAATCCAATAAAGAAACCTCTGAGGGTTTTGAGCAGCAGTGATCCCCAGCTGTCGACTTTTTTTTTTGTTTATTTTGTGTTGGATGGAATGGTCTACTTATTGCGAGACCTCCTGCTTGTTGTTGACCTGTCAGGGGCGAAGTCCTTCCTGGAGCGCTTTGGAGAGAAGTGCCAGGAGCGCGCTCATCAGGGCACCCCCACGGCGACGGGGGGCACCCCGGCCAAGAACCTCAGCGTGACCCCCAACACACGGCTGGTCCAGGATAAGCTCCGCGCAGCGCAGGCTGCCAGCACCACCACCTCAGAGCTGACCCAGAGACAGAAGCTGGTGAACACCCTTTCTTAATGCCCTCCTTTTATCATACTATATCGTCCTATCTCAACCACCGGCTCATGGATGGATTTTGTAATCTGTGTTATTTTGTATAAAAAATATTTTATGTGATGTATGATATTTCAGCCGAGTGTTGAAGATCTTTTCTGACCCCCCTTTGTTTACGACAGGAACGGGAAACGGAGCTCGCTCAAATCCGCAGTCGCTTCCAGAAGGCGGGCAACCTGTGGAAGAACAAGGAGGAGGCGTCCGACGGCCAGAGGAACAGGGAGACCAAGGTGAGGGGAGGAGCCTGTGCTGCTCCACGAGACAATGCTGAAGGAATCATCGGGATCCTCATGACCTCGTGCGTTTGCTTTACAGACACCCGCACAACAGCCCTCCGAGTGTGTGAGCGCCACGTCTCAGGGAGGAGCTGAGTCCAGCACCCTCTCCAGCCTGACCTCTGCAGGTAGGACCGTCAGGATTTGAATCATGTTCACCGCATCGCAAGTCCACAGTTTGTAACTTATGACGAATAAGAAACACATACTTTGTGTGTGGTGTGCGTGTTCCCCAGCCCAACTTTCTTTGACCCATCGTGTGCGATATGTCAGCGTTCTTCATGAGCCACTTTGTGCACATAGTAATGTAAACAAGGTGTAAATATATACATAGACATATTCTACTTGCATACATTGTTTGGCACATCGCTATGTGCTTATAATTGTCCTCTAGAGTTATTTTTGTTTAAAAACCTTTACTTCTTATTCTCTTGAGTAGCATTGTAACGGGGTCTGTCTACAGCAGGTCCCGGGCTCTCCCCGCCCGTCTCCACCTCTAGCCCGATGAGGAGGAGGAGGAGCGGCCCGCCCCACTGGCTGTCCCCCCGGGTGGAGCAGGAGAAGAGCGAGGAGGAGGAGGTGGAGACGAACGTGGACTCTGGCTCCATCAACTCTGCGGTGATCAACGAGCTGTTTGAGGGGGTTCTGGAGCAGAGCGACGACACATCCAGCAGCACCGGGGAGGAGGGGGACGAGGAGGAAGATCCACTGAATATCTCCTCCATGTCCCTCCTCACGCCGCTGGCCGAGACGGTGGCGTCTGTGATCCGCAGTCCTGACAGGAGGGAGCTGATGGTACGCTAGAGGGGTCTATGCAAAGGAGGGTTCCTTACATTTGTCTATGATCAATCATCATAACAAGGCCTTGGCACCGAAGCCACATGGGGGTCCAGGTGTCAGACCCACAGACATGCTTGTGGGCCGCTCGTTTGATGCGAGTCGTGGTCAGACGTGAGGTGATCGTTCACGTGGTTTGGTCCGGGATGCACTGTATTGGGGTGTTGGAATCATTCGGAACCTGCTAATTTAGATATTTTGTTAGCTTATCGGGGCCTCTACAGTCTCCAAAGTCTTCATATGCAACATTATACAACACCCTCTAAGGCAGGGGTGGGGAACCTTTTTCACATCAAGGGCCATTTCAATTTTTCCAAAGTCCTCAGAGGGCCGTACCATTATGAACACATAACTAAAGATGAAAAAAAAGACAAAAAAGTCTATAACTGCTGTGTTACTAAGCCTCATGTTTGCTGCATTTCTAGACTCACCTAATGTGATGGCTGGAACTGTTTTTCTCTAGCAAGGCGTTTGATGTCAGCTGGCAGTGATGATGAAGCTACTCCAGGGATGGGCAACTTTCATGATAAAGAGGGCCACATTTTTTATCATAACCATCGGAGGGCCACATGACTGCACACTTCAACTATACTGAGCTGAGAGAAGCTACATAATTTTGAATTTGGTAGATGATTTCCTGTGTTCTGGTGCATTTTGGCGATGGCCACTACCTAAAAAATCGTCCAGAATCATAACCTATGTACGGTATGTTAATTGAACCAACATACATTAATTTCATGTTTTCCATGCTCAAACAGCCACATGAATGGTCAGTATTTTTATCAGTGCAAAGGGCTCACATACATCATCATTCAATGAAGTCAAAAAACTGAAAAACCGTGGCCCAACATTAAGTGCAACAACTCAATGAACTCAAACCCAACAAGCAGTTGTAGTAGTTGTAGTGGCGACTTAAGTGGATATCTTTAGTGACTGATATCGCTTCTAAGCAAACTAGACGCATGGGTTTGCCTTTGAATTCTATGAATTCTTCTCATCTTTCTTGAACGAGTTTTCTGTAACTCGATCAATTATTATTATTATAATTTATTTATTTTTTTTTTTTTATTTTTTTTATGTGCAGGGTGAGTGGGCATGCGGGCCGCGGGCCACATGCCCGCGGGCCGCCAGTTCCCCATCCCTGGTGTAAAAAAGTAAAGTAAAACACCTCTTATTCAATGGGAGAACGCTTTCAAAGGATATCCCTCCTTCCATGCACTGTGAGCCAAGCTGGGCAGATGTATGATATACAATGGCCCCATCGAGGAGCAATGCAAAGCTTGAGTACGACCCAACATGCCTCCGTTGGTCATTTCTTCTTCTGCACCTCAGACGTCCACGCCGGCCGGCCTTCCTGGAGAAGAGCGACGCCTCCAGCAGAAAGCAGCCCCACGCCCAGCAAGTTCCAGAGGGCCCGAGTGTCACGGGGCCAGTCCACAGACGAGGGGCCACAAGCTGCTCTACAGGTGGGGGCCCCTCCAGCACAAAGGATTCTGAGTCTTAGGCCCAATCCCATTTCTACCCCTTACCCCTCCCCCCTTCCCCTTACCCCTACAAAACAAGGAGGAGGGGTAAGAGGAAGGGGTAAGGGTAGAAATGCGATTGGGCCTTAGTAACGTGTCTAAACGAGAAGGTTAAGCTGCTTATGTGTATGCAGCGGATTGACATTTGAAATGTACGTCCTTGCACCTTATGGGGGGTGGGGGAATGGTTTCTGGGATGGTAAAGGTCAATTGAGGAAGCGTGATGCATACATCAAGTAGCAAAATCACGTGAAGTTGAAAAAGGAGCTGCTCCACCCGGCGTGGTGAGCCGGTGGCCCGTGGGATGACGCCGGTGTCCCTCCTCTCTCCCCAGCGTGGACGCGTACCGCTCCATCCGGGTGAAGGAGACGGAGCGGCCCCACGTCAAGCAGGTGATCGTCAGGAACGAGGACGTGTCCCTGCGGACCGCGGCTGCCGGGCCCAGGGCCGCCGGCCAGGAGGCGGGCCTCAAGCAGAGGCTGAAGGTGAGGGGTCGCGTGGGTCTGGGGCTCTCAGGTCAGGAGGCGGGTATCAAGCAGAGGCTGAAGGTGAGGGGTCGCGTGGGTCTGGGGCTCTCAGGTCAGGAGGCGGGCCTCAAGCAGAGGCTGAAGGCGAGGGGTCGCGTGGGTCTGGGGCTCTCAGGTCAGGAGGCGGGCCTCAAGCAGAGGCTGAAGGTGAGGGTCGCGTGGGTCTGGGGCTCTCAGGTCAGGAGGCGGGCCTCAAGCAGAGGCTGAAGGTGAGGGGTCGCGTGGGTCTGGGGCTCTCCGGTCAGGAGGCGGGCCTCAAGCAGAGGCTGAAGGCGAGGGGTCGCGTGGGTCTGGGGCTCTCAGGTCAGGAGGCGGGCCTCAAGCAGAGGCTGAAGGTGAGGGGTCGCGTGGGTCTGGGGCTCTCAGGTCAGGAGGCGGGCCTCAAGCAGAGGCTGAAGGTGAGGGGTCGCGTGGGTCTGGGGCCCTAAGGTCAGGAGGCTGAAGGTGAGGGGTCGCGTGGGTCTGGGGCCCTAAGGTCAGGAGGCTGAAGGTGAGGGGTCGCGTGGGTCTGGGGCCCTAAGGTCAGGAGGCTGAAGGTGAGGGGTCGCGTGGGTCTGGGGCCTGCCGTGTTCTTTTGGAAAAGTCTGCCAAGTCAGGATCGCTTTAACTCACTTTATTTAGCAAAGCTTTGGACTAGCATACATGAAGCAAAAGGAGGGGAATTGTACATGCACATGTGGAGATACACTTAGTAGGGCATTCCAAAGGATGCTTTACCTGGAGCGTTCTAACCCCCTGGGCTATGGGTTGTAACTTTAATACTGGGCAGGCGTGGACATAGTTATGTGCTCTGATTGGCTAAGCATGGTGCTGAACTCCCGCCTCTCTGGATGTTGTATGTGTCTCTATGCTGCTCCCTTGTGGCTATGTGTTGGCATTGCAACTTGCTTTGTGGTATGGTGTTGACCCCTTGTGGCTATATGTTGGCATTGCAACTTTGTTTGTGGCTATGTGAGGGAATTACACTTGTTCTTGTGGCCTTGAGCATCTGGGTCACTCGAACATGTTGACCGCTCGTATCTCTAGAATTGACACATGATGAATGGCCTCGTTTGTGAGCTGGACACCTCCCTAGGCTCCGGATCCCTCCTTAGTGTGATAAAGAAGACTCTTTAATTGGTAAGGGCATATGTGGCCTTTGGTATAAATGTGTGAATTACGTTACATGGCTATGTGCGGGAATTTCACATGTTCTTGTGGCCTTGAGCGTCTGGGTCTCTCGAACATCTTGACCGCTTGTATCTCTAGAATTGACACATGATGAATGGTCTCCTTTATGAGCTGGACGCCTCCCTAGGCTCCGGATCCCTCCTTAGCGTGCTAAAGAAGACTCTTTAATTGGTAGGGGCATATGTGGCCTTGGTATGAATGGCTCACGGCAAGCACAAACGTGGGCACCACCAATAAGTTCTCTCTGTGACGAGTCCTTTCACAAAGTCGTGTGTGCGTGTGCCTCATGTCTGAAGAAGCCTCTAGTCCAGATTGAGTTGCTAATGCTGCTCCTCGTCGCCCCCTGTAGGCCCTGACCAGCGACATGAACATGCAGCAGACGGTGATCCACCAGGCCAGCCAGGCGCTCAACTGCTGCACCGACGAGGAGCACGGCAAGGGCTCCCCGGTGGAGGCTGAAGCCCAGCGGCTGCTGCTGGTAGCCAGTGAGTCCCCCCGCCCAGCGCTCCATTGGTTCACATTTGTGCTCAACGTGTTTGTTGGTGTGTGTCTGTAGACATGTCATCCCCTCCCGTTCTGCCCTTGTAACCCAGCTGAGAAGAGGTTGGCGCTGAAGGCCGAGCTGGAGCGTCTGAAGGGGGAGGGCCCGTCGGGCCAGAAGAGGGGGACTGCCGGGCCCTCCAGGGCCCCCCTGAACTCGGGGGTCCCTGCCTCCAAGGGCTCCATCACCCTGCAGGAGCTCCGGCTGCCCCTCAAGGCAGACTTTGTTTGCGCTGCCGCTAACAAGCCAGGTGCATTTATTTGTGTTGTTACATGAAGACGGTATTGAATGTTTGAATTAGAATGAAGTAAACAAGCTTGGATGTTCTCTCTGTTCTGACAAGCCACCAGGTCACTGGGCCTGAGCCTATTGGCAGCTTTCATTCCTCAAAGAACAACCAGTTCAAGCTGCAGCACCTGGGCACCTGAGGTTAAACGGCCCGCTAACTCTCTCTCTGTCTCTGTCTCTCTCAGAGTCTTCCAGTCACTTCTTCTTCATCCTGATCAGAGCGGGGGCCGAGAACATGGTAGCCACGCCCCTGGCCAGCACCCGCAGCGGGCTCAGCGGGGACGCACTCTCCTTCAAAACCAAGTTCACCATGTGAGTCCATCACCCTGGACCATAGTGCATCAAGACAATCAATTCAGACTTCTGATTGTCAAAATTGTAATATTGGCTCCATTATAGTTCCTTTCATAAATACACTACTTGTTATCTAACAATGATCAAGTAAAGGAATCCTTTGTGATTGATAGTTTATTATATAGAACAACTAAAGCCCTAAAGCTGCTTTTAGTATTTGTTGCGGTTAGGGATGGCGAAAATGTAAAATATTCTTGACCGACCACCGAGCCTCATTAACCGTCTGAAACCGGTTAACCGATCAGATTAAAATGTGCCATTTGAAATAACAGCCATTACGAGCCGCGCCAGCCACCTGCTATTTTGTTACTCTGCTCTCTCTCTCTCCCGTTCTGCCTCCGACTCGCACACACACACTCTCTCCGAGTGAGAGGCAGCGGCTCTAACCGCGGTGCGACTTGTGTTTGAATTGAAACACGAGGTATGCTTTTAACTGCAAGTTGACTGTGTGTAGAGAGCGGGCTCAAACGCCCACAATGGTCTGAGATGGCGGGGACCACCTACCCTGCGCGGGATTCACCAGGGGCCAATCGGAAGAGGGCAGCGTTAGGAGCTCATTTTAAACATTACCACGGCTCATTAAGAAAATGACAGTTCCGAAGAGACGCCGCTTGTTTTCGCTAGTCTTATAGCGGTTAGTCTACTGTCCATATAATTTAGAGATCATATTCTCCGCCGCTCGCATGCGGGAATAATTAAGACTTGAGGAGAAATTAAACAGTGGGCTAGAGACGTGGTGTCAGTCCATTTTGTAGTATGTATTCAGCTGCTCAACATGTCTCCCTTCATTTGTAGGTCTGATGTTTCCAATGACTTTGAGGTGGATATCCAAGTCTACTGTCTGGTGAGTGGCTTATTCATTATTCATTGGTTCTGAACATCTTTAGATATATCTTTTGGTATAACGGTGGTTTGATGTTTAGGTGATGAAGCGGGAGGCAGCCAATGACAAGAAGAAGAAGACCAGCAAGTCTAAGGTGAATTATGAATTACTGTTGAGGTGTGTGTGTGTGTGTGTGTGTGTGTGTGTGTGTGTGTGTGTGTGTGTGTGTGTGTGTGTAACTGGGAGTGTGTGTAACTGGGATGTGGTGTAACCGGGATGTGTGTGTATTCAGGTAATCTGGAGACAGGTTCTTGACGGCCATGATTTGTGTATGTCGGTATGGATCAGTTTCAGTACCACCTCTCATCTGGTGGGGGTGCACCATGGGTGGGGGAGGATACATACTAGTGAATGGTGATGATACTGGTAGTGAACTGCTGATAACCCCAGTGCGCTGAAAGACATCAGATTGGGTTCAGGATGATGGAGTAGAATTGCATGGCATTGAAATCTGTGTTTGGTTCTACATCTTTTCTAGGCTATGACACCAAAGAGATTCCTTGCCATTACAGTAAGCCTTTTTTTCAATTATGGTTTGGCAAATTTTGTGTCAGCATTATAATATTGCATTTGTGGTACTTTTAATGGTACCTGCTTTTACATTTATTGACAAATTCTTAATTTTTCTTTGCAGAAGAGCAGCCAAGCTCCAGGTGAGTCCATAAGGCAATCTAAAGAAGAAATGCTTTCACATGGTTTAAGACTTAAGTGACCTCAAGGTGAACAGACCTGGAAGAAATGGATTAGAAGAGTATTATCCCATGAAAATAAGACCTTAGAATGAGCCCTTTATATCCACGGAGCCCGCCATTTTTCTACGGTAGCCCAGAACGGAAAGAGGACTATAGGGAACGCGTTTTGGGTTAAAAGTTGTAGGAAGGAGGGGTACTTGTTAGCCCCATGGCTACCACCCATGTGAAAAGACCTCTTTATTCTCTTTTAAAATGATGACACAAATCGTGTCAACCATTGGTAACTGCAATCATCAGTATTCAGACCCCCAGCTTGGATATATTTATCTCTGCAGAGGAATCCACAGTGCACGAATAGGAACACTAGATGCAGTTGCGCTATTAACTCACCAGGTGGCTCTTAGTCTAAAATGTACAAGAAAAAACATTCTTACTCTGTTATGCTGTATCTAGTATAGAGGATTCGGTTTCGCACACTTTTAATCTGCCGTACAATAGTATAGTGACTGTTAATTTGCTTTTGAGGGGGTTAATGATAAGGGGGTGTGCATTCTTAGGTACATGTTTTGGAGACGTTAGACTGAGTTTGTTTCCCTGTTCGATTCGTTGGATCGATTCGATTCGTGCTTTGTCTCATAGTGACATGCACATTGCCGGGAATGCACATATTCGATTGGCTGGGTAGCATCACGTGGGATGGCTTAACTCGAATGCAATTGGTCAATGGATTTCCTGATTCACTAAACCAGTACCGTAATGTCTAGAAACGCTGCGCCGGTCAAAATAGAAGCTCCCCGTCAAAATTAAAAATACTTGAATAATTAATTGACTATACGTCCGGGTCCGTATCGGACGGCGTCTGGGTCCGGACCCGGTCCGCCTGTTAGTGACCCCCGTTCTAGATGTAAATGAAATGTAAATGTAATCAGTCGGGCTGGGACTTGGAGGCCTCTGTCGTCTGGCTGGGTCTTGAGAGGCCTCTGTCGTCTGGCTGGGTCTTGAGGGGCCTCTGTCGTCTGGCTGGGTCTTGAGGGGCCTCTGTCGTCTGGCTGGGTCTTGAGGGGCCTCTGTCGTCTGGCTGGGTCTTGAGGGGCCTGTGTCGTCTGGCTGGGTCTTGAGGGGCCTGTGTCCTGGTGTCTAATCGTCCCGTCTCCCTGCAGTGATGGCCAGCCCCGGGGGGCCCAATGCGGTCCACACCAGCAGCTTTGTCCTGGTGGGCTCCCACAAGCTGACCCTTTCATCCGTCGGGAAGAACAAGTTTCCCCTGGAGAAGGTACCGACCTGACATATAATGTTTCTCTATTGTTGTCCCCCTAGCAAGACTGTTTCTTTAGTCCCTTTATCCTTTTATCCCAAACAAAGACTAAGGATTGAATCCCTCTCATTGGAAAAAGGTTTGGCTATGATGGACTTGTTTGAATTAAAAAAGATGTTTCATGTAGAAGCAAAGAAGGACATTTCAAGAACTTGGTCTTATTTAACAAAGAAGTGATATTATTTTGCTGTGACTAGGTGCCAAACAAAGTGTAAAGCTGGAGAACATTCGTCGAGGGGAGTCACACAGTTCTGCAGGCCTTTTTGAAAGAGCAACTCGTTCTTCTCTGTATGACAGCCCTGGGCTGCAGACAGTGGCAACCAGAGCCCCCATTAGCTTATGGCGCGTTTCCACTGCAGGGTGCGGAACGGATCGGATCGCAAAGGTGCGGATCGGGTCGCGTTTCCACCATCAAAAGTGTGCGTGACCCGGACTTAGCCGTACCCGTTTTGGCCAGTTTTGGCCTCGTTTTCAGGACTCCTCCGTTGGGGTACTGAAAACGAGACGAGACGCCTGAAAGGGTCCCGGGAAATTCTAGCTACACAGTACACCCCCTCCGTTGATTGGTCGACAGAAACATAACTTCCGGGTGACGCGTGGATAAAAACAAACAAACAGTAGCCTCGAGGTATTATTCTTTACAATTAACATGTCGCGTAATACGCTTGCTTGGGCGAACAAGGAGGTGGAGACGTTCGTCTGCATTCTTGGGGAGGAAGACGTTGTTTACGATGTTTACGTAGCTGCCGCAGCGATCGACATCCGGCCTACCACAAAGGGTACTGTCGGCAGTGGAAACGCGACCTCGGAACTGAGCTGGGCTATTACTGCCCCCTCCCTACCGCACCTTTGCGATCCGATCCGTTCCGCACCCTGCAGTGCAAACGCGGCATTAGGTGCTGCTAGTTCTTCTGGTTACAGGTTCCTCATGTGCTCACAGGCCCACCACCGTCTTTGGTTGTCCCTGACGATGTGTGATCTCTTAGGCGCTCACTCACTCTTAAACCGTCTCTCCCTTTTTATAGATCAAATATGAAGGAAGGGAAAGGGAACTTCTCAGTGACATGTTTCATAAAAAGGTTATTTCTTGTCTCACGGACAGATTAGTTTTCTTCATTTTATTTATGTTCAGATTTGTTTTGGGGAAAGTGTGGAGCAATCAACATCACCACCAGATGAACTGAATCAGTCTTTCTTGACGCTAACATTAAAATCCGGATCAGCCTGCCAGTCTGTCTGTGGCTGTGGAAACCAAGTCTTTGTTGCTACCCTAATTTGGCCTTCTGAAAACTTACTAAATATAAACAGACTTGCAATGCTGTTCAGGATTACCCATTTTCTTTAACCCCTTTCTGCACATGGTGTTTGCATGTCTTGAAAGATTGACCTGTATATTGGCCAGTAGACCCTGTATTCACGGTGGATCAACGTGTATGCATGCTCCCAAAGGATTGGAAGCATTGTTTTTTAACGTCAAATTCAGGACTTGGGGCATTGCGGTTGCACTGTATATGTTGTTAAGAGCGTACAGCTCTTTGTAGCCCTGCTGTAGCTCCCTGCTGCAGGCACCCAGGGGTCAGGTGGAGCAGACGCCAAGGGGCTCCTCACTAACCTGTGGCCGTGCTCTCTAGGTGCCGTTCCTGTGCCCTCTGGAGGGTCACATCCACCTGAAGATGCAGTGCCAGGTGGGCTCCAGCAAGGTGGAGGAGAGGGGCTTCCTGGTGAGTGCAAGATCGTCAGGAAATCACATGTTCAGTTTGATTTGAAGATGAAAGGGAAGTGCTTTTACTGACTGCAGGGTTCAGTCCCTGCACCAGCTCTGGTGCAATGTGAAATGAAGCAGCGAATGCTCTGAGGGAAATTGTAAATGTTTCCATCAGAGTGATTATTTGATTTCCTCCAGAAGTGATTCAGGGCAGGTGCTTTACAAACTATCAGACCAGTGCTGTGTTCCAATAGCCATACTTCCATGAGCACACTTAAACGTAGTACTCTATCCGCACTCACTAAGTGCGCTAATTTTCAGATGTCAGTGTTGTTCCAAATCGAATACTCCGTGGTGCACTAACCGGAAATTACGATCACGTCTGCCGCCGCTGCTCCTCCTCTGCAATAAACATCCCGCTTTACGCCTAGCAGCTAAAAAAAGCTACAAAAGCTATAAAAACTACAAAATGACTATTAATGCAGGCTATGTGGAAAATGCGCAGAATTTGGCTCAGCCGGGCTCCTCCCTCTTCCACTACGTAGCTAAGATGGCTTTGAGTACACATCCGGGTCCTTTCAGTACACTTATTTTCGCCCCATCTGAATTGGAACGCCCTACGTACTGAAACTAAGGCTAGTAAGTACAGATAGTATGGATTGGAACACGGCACAGGAGTGTGTCGTTGTGTGTTTTGAAAGGGTTAGACAAGCCAGTCTGACTAAGATGACATTATAGTGTGCCTAATTATTTTAACTTTGTTAAAGTGTTAAATTATAAAATGTGTGTTGGCATTCCCTCTGAAGTGGTAGCGGAGTCATCCTGTGTTTGTGTCTCCCCCCTCCAGACCATGTTTGAGGATGTGAGCGGTTTTGGCTCGTGGCACCGCAGGTGGTGCGTCCTGTCAGGGTACTGCATCTCCTACTGGACCTACCCAGACGACGAGAGACGCAAGGTAGGCTGGTCCTCCTCCCCAGCTCGCCGTGCCACCACACCTCACACGCCGGGCTTCTGTTGGCTGGGGGTTTAGACTTTGCCCGCTCTTCCTAGTTCGTTAAAAAATGCTCACATCCTGTTTCTCTCTGATCAATGAGCGCCCTGGGAAAGTTTTATTTTAGGACACAGTATCTGATTTAATAGAGCCTGATAATAGGAAGGCACATCAATGACTTGTCCAGCTTCTTCAACTACTAGACAGAGCAGTTTTTATCAAATGTAGGTTGATTCACGATGTTTAAAGATGAACTGAAATCTGCATTGAAGGTTTTTCTCAGATTAAAATGTTTTAGCTTCATGTTTTTTAAACCATGTACCATATTTGGAAATCACTTTCCTTCCAGCCAGGGCCAGACTGATATCCACTGGGAAATGCACTAGTTGGCTGAGCCACCATTGATCAAACGGTTTTGACAGAAGCTTTTTTAACTTATCAACAGAAATTACAATAGTTTCAAAGTCAGAGTCAGCTTTAATGTCAATTAATTCACATGTAGACATACAAAGCAATCGAGAAACCGTTTCTCACTATCCTACGGTGAACAGATAAGGTGCACGTGCACTAAAGATAAGATAACACTAAAAGTAAACAACAGATAAGACAACACTAAGGGCCCTATCTTGCACCCAGCGCAATAACTTTCTACAATGACGTATGTATCGTTGCTAGTTTGCACCCGGCGAAAAGCTGAATTTCCCCCGCAGCAAACTACACTTGCGCCCTGAGAGGCGTGTCGGCAAAAAGCAGAGGCGTGTTACAGCGCAAATGATACATGGTGCTATCTAACAGATCGATTTTGCAATTGTGCCACAGACCGAAAAAATCCTGGTAGTAGGCTATGCCATGCGTTAAAAAATAATAATAACAATAATAAACTCAAGGAAAGTATCCGAACATTCAAAAACAAAATCTCGTTTAAGGGTTAATGATGACGTTAGTTAAATTATTTAGGAAGGAACAGTTGATACAGCAGTGATAAGTTGTACTTTTAAATCAATCACATATTTTCTTGGTACAGACAACGTGAACTACCTATAACTTAGGATTGATGAGTATTTGATCGTGAGGAAACAGTTTTACCACGAGTGTTTAAAAGAATGAATGAATTCGGGTGATGCTTGGAGCACATGTGTCTGTTTAAACACACGCAAACTAAACACGTAGGCTAACGCATAATACAGTCCGTGGCAATGTATATTAATGGGGGGACACATGCATATTATGAACCCAAGTTGATAACGATAATTTATACAATACTGGTAATAAATTATGTTTGTTAATGTATTGCCGCATATCATTAAATAGACCGTTGCGGCCATGGAACCGCATATCATATACGTGTTAAATTCTCTTTGCTGAAATTTACATGACGACTCAGTGTTTCTGAAGTTGTAGAACAAAACGCTATTCCATGTGTGAATTAGGCCACATTATTGGGACATAAACTGAGCCATTTGAAGTTAGAAATTCATGTGGTCATGACTCATGCATGCGTCTTAGGGGAGAATCTCATTGATTTATTGCATGTATCGCCCAAAACACACCTGCAGGTATTCCGCCCAAAACACACCTGCAGGTATTCCGCCCAAAACACACCTACAGGTATTCCGCCCAAAACACACCTACAGGAGACTCACCCACAAAGCTATTTCCATTTTGTGCTCCTCACTTGCGTTTCAGACCGTTAAAATAGGGCCCTAAAAGGAGACATTGAAGTGCACAAGAGATAAGGACATTACTAATATTAAAAAGATAAAACTATAAGACAATAAAATAATAAAATCTAAGAAGTAGCATAAGTTTTTTTTTCATGAGTTGAGTTGTGGTAGTGCAAAAAAGGCAGTCAGTAATGGCAGCAAAATTTAGTAATGGTGTAAATGGGAATAGTGCAAAAAGAACAGTCAGTAAAATAGCAGCAATTTCAGTCTGTTTTGGGGGGGGGGATTCAGCTTACTGACAGCTGGTGGATGTTGCTGAGAGGGGAGAGAGAATTTAGCTTCATGACAGTCTGGTGGATGAAGCTGTTTGTGAGTGGTGGACGCAGAGGCTCCGATACCTTCTCCCAGAGGGCAGGAGGCTGAACAGACTGCGCGGGTGGTTGGCGTCACTCACAATCATGGTCGTTTTAAGGGTGAGGCGGGGGATGTACGTATGTGTCTCTCAAGGAAGGGAGTTGGGCACCAATGATCCTTCCAGCTGTGTGGACTCTGCGTTGCAGTGTTTTCCTGCTGTGTTCAGTGCAGCTCCCGCCCCACACAGCGATGCAGCTGGACAGGATGCTTTCAATGGTGCCCCGGTAGGAAGTGCACATGATGGGTGGAGGAAGCCTTCGCTTGCTTCAGTTTGCGGAGGAAGTAGAGGCGCCGCTGTGCTTTCCTCGCCAGTGATGCAGTGTTGGTGGTCCAGGAGAGGTCCTCTCTGATGTGCTGCTCCCTCTCTCCACAGCAGCACCGTCGATGGTCAGGGGTGGGTGTCCGGTGTGGCCTCCCCGGAGGTCAACAACGATCTCCTTGGTTTTGCTAACATTCAGCAGGAGTAGGGCTGGCAGATAAATTGAATTTTGATCGCGATTTTGATTTTGGGGTCAAACGATCACAAAACGAATATAATCAAATGTTCGGTTTTTTTACTAAAAGTTTTAAATAAAGTGCAAAACAGATGGATACATATCTGTACATTATTTTAGATCTGAACCTTTTCTTTTGGAACATTTTGTGCATTATTTTAAGGCGAAATTTCCAAGGTCTCAGTTCCAAAGTTTTTTTTGGGAGAGGCATGCTGAATAAATACATCATCTTTACAAACTAAAAAATAATCGTTTGAATAATCGTGATTTCAATATTGACCAAAATAATCGTGATTATGATTTTTTTTTTCAATAATCGAGCAGCCCTTGGTCGTTGTCTCTGCACCACGTGGTCAGAAGGTTGACCTCCTCCTGTAGTGGCTCTCGTCGTTCTTGGTGATGAGACCCACCAGAGTTGTATCGTCCGAATCCTTGATTCAGCACCAAATGATTTGTGCTGTAGGTTGGTGTGCAGTCGTGAGTCGGCAGGGTGAAGAGCAGGGGACTGAGCACACAGCCTTGGGGGGGGGGGGGGGGGGGGGGGGGGGGGGGGGGGGGGGGGGGGGGGGGGGGGGGGGGGGGGGGGGGGGGTGGGGGGGGGGGGGGGGGGGGGGGGGGGGGGGGGGGGGGGGGGGGGGGGGGGGGGGGGGGGGGGGGGCTGTGCTGAGTGTGATGCTGCTCAGGCTTTGAAGTTTGGTGACTATATATTATTAAAATATAACAAAGATAAATGTAAACCAAAGTACTATAGCTTAAGTTCTGTACTCGCATGTCTCAGGGATGAGTTAAAGAGGTCTGAACACCGGAGACAGACTGTCTGGGCTTGAGGGGGGGGGGCTGAGGGAGAGTCTGGCACAGCTCCTTTTACGGGGATCTGTCCCTTGAAGAGTCTCTTAACACCACCTATCCAGGATGGTGAGTGGGGGTTGGAGCAGATGGGCTGGAGCTGGTGGAAGGTGTGACAGGGGAAGGGGTCAGAACTGTCCCGCTGTTCAGATCATTGGCCAGGTGCATGGCGTTGGTGGGGGGGTCTAGGCTTTCAGAGTCTGTCAGTGCGTTTACATGCACTGCTTAATCCGATTGCCATAGTTTGACCACGCTCCTCTAATGGACAACTGCAATTGTCCAAGTATACATGGAGGTGGGAAAATCTATTAATTGGCCGAAGCATGTCATACTCTGGAACGATAAGTGGCATTGTTGTACCCACTTCAACTAATGGTAATGGAGCCACCAGCCACAACAAACTAGGGCGGCATTCGAGAAAGATGTTTTCAGTAGACAGCTGTCAGTTTGGGCGCGGGGCAATGGATGAGTTAAGATCGTAAACATGTCGGAGGTAAAAAACATTTATTTTGACTGACGTGCCCGAAGTTGCTTTACAACCTTGTTGATCACCAACATTTAGAAAAACCTGTACTTTTAAATAACCCAAGTCGGAGCATGCCTGCACTGGATGCAGCCTGGGGTATCGGGGATAAGTGGTGCAACGGATCAACCATGCAAGGCGACACCCACTCGTCAGGAGCAGTTAGGGTACCTTTTGGTTACAAGACAACTGCTCTACCTTTCTGGTTTGTCTAGGATGAAATATAGTGGTTGACACCGAAATGTTAAATATGCGTCCCGTCTCGGGTATTTGGCTCATTTAGTATCGCCCCTGCCTTCTTCAGAATGGCTGGCTACGGGCATTCACAAACCTGTCCTTAATACAACCCAAAACGTTTGTTTTTTTAAATGTGTGTCTTTATTTTATTGTTCTGGGGTTTAACAGGTCAATTATAAATGCAAGTGTTATATTTTCCCGTTCAAAGAACCCAATGGGCCGCATCAACCTGGCCAACTGCACCAGCCCGCGAGTGGAGCCCGCCAACCGCGAGTTCTGCGCCCGACCCAACACCCTGGAGCTCATCACAGTCCGGCCCCAGAGAGAAGATGACCACCAGACCCTGGTCAGCCACTGCAGCAACACCATGTGTGTCACCAAGTGAGTAGACCCGCCTCCTCGTAGACCTCTTCTTCGTCAGTAACGAGCCCAGCGTATTGCCAGATAACCCTGTTTTTAGGGTCCTGCATGTCAAGATGTTTGTGTGCCATTGTGATTGGCTGATGCCAGTATGGTAGCCAATGATGGTTACAATACTGCTAGTTGAGCCCCAGCCCCTGAGTGGTGGTGTCTTTACGTGTAGTACTTGCTGTAACCCGCCCTCCCATTGGTCCGCTTAGGAACTGGCTGAGTGCTGACACCAAGGAGGAGCGGCTCCTGTGGATGCAGAAGCTGAACCAGATCCTGGTGGACCTGCGCATGTGGCAGCCGGACTCGTGCCTGACGCCTCCTTGAGGAGGCCCTCCCAGAGAAGGCCCTCCCAGTGGGGGCCCTTCCCCCTGGACCGTCCTGCCGGGGCCGCTGTGCAGACTGAGGAGCCGGTGGTCAGAGCGCTTTACGGGGGGATGTAGTTGAGAGAAGGGGTGTCTGCTGTAAAGGAGGAGGCATGAGAAGCACCAATAAAGCCATACTGCTAACATTTCAATACAATATTTTAGCGGCTCTGGTTAAGCCTATATTTTAATAATTTTTAAGCTTAAATGTGTTTAAGCAGCCAGCGTTTGACTATTTAGGTGCCACTGCCCAAGACAAACTATACGTTTTTATGAGCATGGCTTTCATATTGTAATCAAGACGTTTGAGATGATGCATACTGCAATGGTGGCGAAGCACAAAATAAATGTAGGTATATATATATATATGGAGCAAGCTGAACTTTACTACTGCATGACGGCACTGCCTGAGGCCCTAAATGCACAACCTGTTATTTCTACTATATATGTCATGGCTTGCTGTCAGGTTTTGTAATGCCTTTGGGTTTTTTGTATCCTGTCTAGTTAAACACCATTTGTGTGCCAAACATTACACAAGTCTTCTTTGTCTATTTTTGTCTTTTAATTGTATACATGGTATTTGTTTACGTGAGTGATCTGGTGAATGTGTATCAATGCACCGTATTCTTATGTACATCTATCTGGTCGGTTGGACACTTCTTATGTGCCCAGTGATACGGTAAACATGTGGTGGCCTATTGAGCGTGACGTGTATGCAGGTGTATTGCTGTATCACACTCGGTCTAATTGTTTACTTGTACCGTCTACTTTAAAGCACTCCAGTTTTCCTCAACACAGTGTATCAGGTATTTGTAGAACAATGACTTTAATAAATGCCTGCTGCGACCGAACATGTCTTAGTTCATCTAGTAAATGCAGAGTTGAATAAGTAATGATTTGTCCTGAAATCCAAAGTGTCTGCTGTCCAAAGGGAAGGAACGCGTTACTCTGGACCTCTGTGATCTGAGCTTGGTGGAGAAAGGGTTTCCAGGTGCAGGAGGACTGATGATTAACCTTTTGGATTCCCTCCCTAGGCAGCGGTCAGGTTCTGCTTTTTCCTTAAGCTCCGGTCATCGCTTGACTGCTCAGGTGGTTGGAACACTATGCAGCCATGAAGGGGGCTGGTCAGGTGACCAGGGAGCCACGAAGCTCAGTTCTGGGTGCACGCCTCCCACTGAACAGATCCTACTGAGTCCATTCCCTGAGCCCAGTAGTGTACGGGTTAATATACCTTCAGGGGTTACATGAAGGGCGTTTCACCCCTTCGTCCCCGGTTGCCTGGGCGACCCCCTCTTCCTAACTAATCAAACATTATGCTGACACAGATTAACCAGACGTGTTGGCTGTTTTTCTCCTTTCTTCACAGCCGTCCTGTGGTTGTGTGTCAGGGGACAAACTGGGTCGTGCTGTCGCGCTGTACCATTATCTGGTGGCTGTGTTTACAGATTCAATCTGAAGGATTGGGATCTAGATTTATACATCCAATATCACTTTTTTTAATGAACATTTTCACATTGAACATAGAGGACAAAGCAATAACATGAAAACAAGAAAATTACAAATAGTAAACTAACATGAGGTCATCGGATGTTCAGTCAATTCAACACGTTAACTATTGATGGAGTGGGTCATCTTTTCTAAGAGATGGATGTTATTAACAATATTGACAAAGAGCCTTTTATGGCATTATTACTTGCTGCCAACAAGACTTTTAGAAGGTTGGTGGGATCTTTACTTATCTCGTCAGAGATATAGTTCCAAGATATAGGGATGTGAATGTTGTACCGATGCCGTTTTTTTTTTTTTTTTTATGATTTACTTCCTTCCAGAAAGTCTGAATAGAGGGGCAAGTCCAGAAAACATGACCATCATCAACCATAAATTCTCCACATTCCATTCAGCAACAAAGCTGGGTTCCAGTTTGTTTGGATTTCTGCTTTGGAGTGATAAAAAAGGGAATTAGGTTTTTCCAGTCTCTCCAGGTCAGGAAGTTGATGGACGATGACTGTGTTTCCCATGCATTCCGTCACACATCCTCAGTTATTTCAAAGTCCAGTTATTTTCTGCTTGGTTGTTTCACATAGTCTGTGGGGTCTGTATTCAGCAATGTGATGCCATGTTATAACTTGCCTATAAGACCTTTTGTACTTCCTGAGTTATAAGCATAAATTAATATAGGAGTAATAATTGGTGGCTCTCTTGAATCAGAACATTTTACCTCTTTACAGAAATAATCAAGTGTAAATATCTGTAAAAGTCCTGCTTACCCAAACCATATGTCTGAAACAGATCATCAAAACTATTAACCTCCCACGAATTAATTATCTTTCACATGGAAGTGATACCAGAATAAACCCATTTTCTAAACCTAAAATCTTGCAATAAGTGGCGTAAAATTGTAAGGCGGCCATCTAAGCAGTTTGATGTCTCTGGAGTTGAAGACGTTCAACCACTAATGACCCCTAGGATACAAGAGGACCACCTAAGAGGACCCCTAGTATACAAGAGGACCCCTAGTATACAAGAGGATCCCTAGTATACAAGAGGACCCCTAGTATACAAGAGGTCTCTACTTTGCTGATGGGAGGGCCATACCCCCAACTTCTCCGGCAGCCGAAGTGTAGGAGATATCACCCATGGCCTCTTTTTGTCCCAAATGAATCGTGATGTTTGCTTTTTCCATTCACTAAATTGTTTTGGAGGGATCTCTACTGGAAGTGAGAGGAAAAGGTATAATAAGGGGAGAATGTTCATTTAAACTGATCTGATTCTGCTGACAAAATCGAGAGGGAGCAAGCCCAATCCACCCAGGCAGGGCCGCTGGATGGACAATTGCTCCTACGGCCTTGGTGCTACGGCTCTGCATCCAGGTAATCATATATATTTTTTATTTATGCAGTAAATATCTATAAGAGTGATAGATCTCTGGGTAGACTTACATAGATACCTGATATGGGGTGAGTAGGGGGCCTACAATTTGAAATTATACTTTGCAGTGAGTTCTTGCATGGGGTTGTAATTGAACATCATAACCGTATAATAATATTGTTTTCTGTACGTTAAGGACACATCCTGAATATACCCCATTTATTTCCAGCAAGGAAGGCCAGAACCTGGGTCCATGATTGTGACCAGTACACGTTCTGCTACAAACTTACTTTATACCCCTCACCTATAGATATACCCTTCAGATCTGACTCCTGTCGTATTGCTTGGGACAGAGGTTCAATGAATAAATTGTTTTTTTATGTCCATTATAATAACTCAAAAAATATATAGGGATATGCTTCTCTTCTCCGTTAACGTTATGTTTATTTATTCTTTATACATTGTGTTTGAGAGAGCAAAACAAAGTATTCAGCTCTATGGTAATTGGATAAGCACAAAAACAACAGCTCCGAATTAACCAGTAAATTAATTTAAATAATCCACACTTTAAGGGCAACACCTGTGCGCGTCCACGTGGGTGGCAACCGCTTCCTGTTTCAACAGCCGTTTTAACGTTTGTAACCGCCTCCCCTCTGCCGTCCTTCACTCATTGAAATGAATGGAGGCGACGAGTCCGCGCGGCGGTGTGAAAGCAGAGGTTCACGTGTAGCATATACCATGGACCTAGGCATATACTAACAATTGATATAACTATTGATGAAGGTGCTTGCACACCGCCGCGCGGACAACCGCCCTTATCACCGCCTCGCTGCCGGAGGTTTCAGCGCGGCGGTGTGAAGGGTCAGGCGTTTTCAAAAGCAGCTGCTGCTGCTGCTGCCGCCGAAAGTTTCACCACGGGGAAAGCTGAACTGTAGGGCAAAATCTGTGCGCGTTCACGTGGGTGGCAACCGCTTCTTGGTTTTCAGCCGCTTTTGTAACCGTCTCCCCTCTGCCGCCCTTCCCTCGTTGAAATGAATGGAGGCGGCGAGTTGCCGCGCGGCGGTGTGAAAGCAGCTTTCATTGACCGAACGTGAACCCGTCATGTCTTATCGCGAGACTTCGTAACCCTCGCGCGAGCGCACGTGTCGCTAGCTACTACTAACCAACGGCAGCGCGTGTTGCATCCGTGAGTTGAGTTCTGCTCTTTCTTGGTCCGCTTCAACCATTAACCGACTCACTACTGCCCGACACAGGTAGGTAAGAATCCTTTAATTCAGCTTTCATCCGCTTAACAACCCATACCATTCACCGCGATCTAACACCTCTTAATGTGGATACAATCAAAGGGAATCTCTTAAAAAACTATAACATCATCATGCCGTCAGAAGTGATGAGGCTGTACCGGCTGGGATCCACCTCACTTGGGCTCCTCTGACCCGGAAAGAATGTATAAGTGTTATATAAGTATAATATAAGTATTATCATAATTTTAATAATACAATAAGTATAAGTTAGGATGTAGGAGCCTCTTGACGGGAGTCTTTTTTATGTAGCCTACCGTAACCAGACTGATGGTGTAAGTTAGGTTGTAGGAGCCTCTTTACAGAGGAGTCTACCTTATGAACCAGACTGATGGTAAAAGGATCTATGATTCTGTTTACAGAGGAGTCTACTTTACGAACCAGACTGATGGTATAAGTTAGGTTGTAGGAGCCGGTTTTCAGATGAGTCGACTTTATATGTACCAGGCACAGCGGTATAAATAGGCTTATCTTGAATTTGGTAACCGAGCCCTCTACACGAGGACTATAGAAGACCCATCACTTGTGTTGTGAGCGACACGCCGGCCACATGAATCTGATGTGATATTGCATCAGATTCATGTAGAGTCGTATTACGGTAATGGCTGTAATGTGACGTTACAACTCAGGTCCGATTGAATAAAGATTGTTAAGGTTTAACTCGATTATTTGTTTCTCTTTTGTTTACCCGTACAGAGACATGGGGTAAAGCACGAGAAAGTATTTTGTGAGCACGAGAAACCATATTGTGAGCACGAGAAAGTATCTCGTGCGCATATCACTGGCAGCGTGTGTGAGTGACGTCAGGGATTGAATGGACGAGAGAGGAGAGCGGGTGGTTGCGTGTCTGTTTAGTGAAATAGTAAACGAGTCTGGTTGTGTGTTAGAATAAAGTACCCAGCCTGTTAAAAATCGTTGGCCGGCGGCCGATTCATTCCGTCCTATAAGCAGACCCACTGCCTGTCAAAGTGAAGGGTGTTGTTACCCAGTGGCTGCAAGTGAGGGGTGGGGCTGTAGAGGCAGCTGGAGCTGGATTCCCAAATCATTCACAAAATTCACCTAAATCCACTCCAATTGAAATTAAATGAGATTATTAAATAGAATGACACATTATAACTCATACCAAATGTACTTAATAAGCAAAAACTAGACCAAGTGATCTTGAAGGAGTTTTATTGACTCGTTCAGTGTGGGTTGAATATAAAACTTACGGAACACCACAGATTTGGGAATTGTAAACGGGCAGTTACTTAGTACAATTGTAAACCAACAGTTACTACAAGTGTAGTTAAATTCAAATAAGCAGCCCCACAGATTTCTGAATTGTAAATAGTCACTTACTGCAATTGTAATCAGGCAGTCCCTTGCTGCCAATGTAATTCAATGTAAAGTAGGTGGAACTATATGCAAATACGAATTCTGATGAATGTTGAATTTTTTTGGGCAAACCCTTTCAAAGATCATGTAAAAAAAAAATTGTAAAGGCACTTTGCTCGTCTAGACTTCTCAGTGGCAAATCTCAATGACCCTTGTTGTGAAATCTAATGTCCCGCTTGAGTATTTTCCTCCATGGCTCATAATTAGGGCTGGGTATCGTGGCCAATAATAATAATAATGGTAACAAAAAAAAGAAAACGATCTCATGCCCTATGAATCGATATTGCAAAATGTAAATGAAATTGATCCAAAATCGATTAAATCAATATTTATTTTACCCAGCCCTACTCATAATGGTATCACATACCAATGAAATTATACATGATTGTAGAAAAGTAACTTGGAAAGGAATTAAAGGCCTGTTCCAAGTTCTACGGTAAATGTGAAAAAAATCATGTAATTTCTGCATTCTCCAGTAGATAGATATGCCTTATAACAATTCATAATACAAAAATGTGAAAACAAATACATATAGGCTAGAATACAGAAATATTCTGTTACTGCTTAACTCTATTGCCAGATGCTGTTGCGTTTCTTCTCCCATTGCCCTCTGTTTCTTCGGGGCTGGTTCCTGTACAGGTCCCCTATACTCCTCATCCCCAACCAGAGAGGGAACAAGTCTGTCCCTGAGCCAAAACAAGCAAGTCAGTGTCCCCCTTGAAATTACTATATCAGAAACCAACTTGCTTGAGATAAAAAAAATAATCCAGAGGGAGAGAATTCATTAACAAAGTACAAAACATTCTTCCATCAGGTACAAAGAATAAAGATAAATAATGCTGTTCACAACAATAGTCGTGCCATAAAGCTTTTTGAATGGAATTGAAACTGGAGCGCCGTCCAAGTTTCAATCTTTCTTTCAATCCCTAACCCTAACCACTTCTAACCCAACTACCCTGTTACGTCAACAATTTAGCCTGTTGAGCTAGTTTGTTAGCCAGATTTTTGCTTGCATGGGAATGCACCATGTTCTTTCCATTACATCATTAAAATATATCGTTTACCAAGGTACTTGGAAAATAATTAATGAAAAAAAATTCCCACTATATCGATGTTTAAAAATACATAATTTTCTTGCATCATCGATGGCATAAAACCTATGACTATTATAACGTAGCAGTTGGATGTGGATGTCCATTTCCTACAGGCTGCAGCCAGACATTATTGAACGAGCTGGGTTGACTTCGTTGTCGGTCTGTGAATGTGTGTATGAATGGTTGTAAAACGCTTTGAATTAAATCGTCTGCTAAATATAAATGTTTGCGTCAGCAGAAACTAGAATGTTATGGAATCTTCAGTAAACTGCCAACAGAGGAAGATCAGCCTCAAGGACATGAGAATTTTCAGGTTAGCTAGCCATCTAGCTAACCAGCCTACACTGCTATCTACTTGAGCTGGATAGATTTAATGCTTCCTGCAGCTTATAAGCTCAAATATAACCTCATTATTTGATAGTGCACTTGGAGATAAGAAAGGCAATTATGTTATTTGTTTTACAGTTTGACAGCCAGTTTGACTGGACATAACACATCCCTATAATTTACCGAAGCCTTCCACAACACTGGTTTACGTTTCATACAGATCATTTCCTTTACGGTATACCTATGTTTGAGACGAGTGTGAAGCACGTACGTAGACGCCTACATCACGTAAATGTGGATTTTCTGGTTTAGGCCAAGGAGGGACCTTGAATCAAGGCAAGGGCGCAGACTGGCGCCCTTGGTTTGGATGTCAAAGAGTATTACTTGTCTTACAGGCCCTTTGACACCACAAATAGACAATTACATGCGTTCGAAGCAGTGTGGACCGTTCAGTGTTTTTTGCGGAAACTGCAAGAAACCTACAAATTCACACCTGCTGTCTATTAATCAGGTGTGACTCATGTGCATGCAGCAACAGATGGGAAGTTTATTTGGCAATAAACTGCTGTACTGGTACTGCGACTGTATATCTGGATGTAGTCTGTCTGATCAGGGACCAGATTAATAAATGTTGCACTGGATCTGAAAGACTGTAAACCTGGAGTCCGGCTGACCAGGGGTCAGATTAATATATGATGTTGCACATGAAATGCCCTCGGGTTTCAATGCAGAATTCCAGACGCATAAAAAACCTCAGAAGTGAGAATATTCATATATCCACCCACTACAACTACGCGTTGTATGAAGTCGCTGTGATCCTGCTAGGACTGATCTTGGACAAATAGCTTTTAGTGTTCATTCAGACCTATGGAACGTCTTGCACGGTCACCTGAACGTCAACCCACGTCATCAATAACTGTCCTATGTCTGCCTTTAATCGTTTCTTTGGATTTTGTTAGATTTTCTGTTTATTTCTGTTTGTTCTTTGGCGATATCATGCCGCATGGTTCAGGAGGTTCAATGATTCATAAGATAATTTGAAATGAAGGTTGAATGATTGACACAGTGAGACATAGTAATGTAAAAATACATTATGATAAGTAGCCTGGTAATGGAAACGGCCTGTTGGAGGTATGGAGTCCACCACCATCAGCCATGTGGTGTCTGGGTCAGGGTGAGTGGTCCGCCTGAATCGGCAGTACCTTTGTTTCCACTGCGGTGGACCGGACCAACATCAGAACTCAAATGCAGGTGCAGCCAGTGTCCCAAACACAATCGGCGCCAACAGCTTTTGATACTTTGCCATGGATTTACTTTCCCTTTTGTAACACAAATACAAAGAGTTCCTAGGACAATATTCGGTCAATTATGGGAATCGCAGGGTGTGCTAATAATATAAGCTAAAACCTAAAGTAACCTCATTATTTGATAGTGCACTTGGAGATAAATGCAATTATGTTATTTGTTTTACAGTTTGACAGCCAGTTTGACTGGACATAACACATCCTGTCTTTCACCGAAGCCGTCCACAACTGTGGTTTACGTTTCATACAGATCATTTCCTTTGCGGTATACCTAGATATCTGAGACGAGTGTGAAGCACATACGTAGACGCCCAGAACACGTAAATCTGGATATTCCGGTTTAAGCCAATGAGGGACCTTGAATCAAGGCAGTCATACATATTCATGATGAGATTCAGTCAATTTTGTCAAACAACAACACAAGGAAGAACAAATGCTGCGAGCAAAATAGCCAACTGCTAAGCGTACGTCAACCAACCTGAAGATATCAATGAATTTGTCGACGAAGATAAAACAGATGTTTTATCTTCATTATGGTGTGCCGGTGTAGCGGTTGCGTACTCTCTCGTTGCGTTGTGATTGAGACCATGATGGAACCATTGGCAGCCAGCCGTTTATTCTGGTGGAATATTTAACATGGGAAATGCTCTTTGAGAACCCTCACAATGGCAGCCTCTCCCAGCCGGGGTATACGTAGACTAGCCATTTACATGGAAATAAATATCACATTAAACAAATTAATATTTGAATGGGCGTTTGGTGACATACCTGGTGGAATATTTAACATGGGAAATGCTCTTTGAGAACCCTCACAATGGCAGCCTAACATGAGAGAAAGACAAGCTGAAGTACACATTCTTGGCGAAGTCCACGCTAGCTAAGTAGCTACGACCAAAGCACATGGTAGCCAAGCTAGCGATCCTAAGCCTAAAGTCCATTTAAATGTAATTACAGATTCCAAGGAACACAATATATATGTACAAGCAACCAAGTATTAATACAGTATTATGTACATTTAGACTCCCGTAATACATCGCCAAAGTGTGGATTCATATTTAACTGCTCTGACTACCTACCTCTCCCAGCCGGGGTATACGTAGACTGAGGAGAGGAGGCAGCAACGTACAATACAACCCCCGCATTCCGCTAGGGGGAGCTCTAGCACTCCAACCAAGGCTCCCACTACCACAGCCAGCGCAAGGATCTCGCTGGCAATGGCAAGTGGGAAGCATTAACCCTGCTACATTCCCCTCTACTGATTTCCACTTGCCCATCCAAAGAACAACCATACAAGTGCTGTGAGAACCCCTGAAACAAACCAAATCAGGCACAGTAAACAACATACAAATACACAGTGAATAACAAAACAAAAATTCAGTACTGTTCATACTACAGGTATCAAGCATTCCAGTCAGTGACCATCCCTGAAGAATTAGAATGAGGAAGGCTGCAAAGCCTCCCAACACCCATAGGAAAACATTCCCGTTTACATGTTAGGCTACCTGATACCACATAATTTACACAGTACAGTCGACGACCACCTGGACCCACAACATTCTATGTCACACAGGTCCCTGCACCATTCAGAGCTTTATCCCTTCTGAGGAAGAAAGGAAAAAAAAAAAAAAAAAAACGGCATTTTAATATACACAAAAATAAATAAATAAAATAAAATAAATAAAATCAGAAAAATCAAAATCCATAAACCTTAGAACCCAGCCAAAACTCTCTGGTGCATATTTTGGATGAGCCTGACCACAGGTCTAATAATCCTCCCAGATCTAGATCTCACACCTAGCATTATATCACTGCCAGCAGTATCGGGCTGAGGATGTTGTACCCTATCTACAGTCAGGGAACCTTCAACAGAAGACCGCAAAACAGGTGCTGACACAGGGTCAAGTCGCAAGTTAGTCTGGTCCGAAGGACAGTCAACGTCAGCCGTCAAGTCAGGTGGAACTGTCCAATCGTCTGCATCCCCAGGTAAGTCACAGGAGGTAGTCTGGGCCGGAGGGTCAACATTCTCCTCCAGGTCAAGAGGTGCGTCACAAGAGACAGTCCGAACAGGTCTGTCAGCCAACAAGACATCCAGCGGATCTCCATTAGAGTCTGGGAGTCGTGAGATCCAAGAAACAGTCCTGTCCTCTGAATCACAATCAGGCAGGACGGTAGAACCCACATCACCATCCGGAAAGGAATCATCTGTAGCAAAGTCACTCACACAGGAACCGTCATTCTCGGACCCAGGTGGGATAGGCAAGAAATTGACAGGCATTATCAAATTTCTATGGACCACCTTCTCTCGATCCGTTGTACAGTTCTTGATCCTGAATGTGTGTGTGTTTTCGTGTTTCTCCACAACAGTGTGCAGGTGACTGTCCCAGCGATCAGCCAACTTTCTCTTCCCACGCTCTCCTTTGTTGGCTAAAAGAACCCTGTCTCCAACTTCCACAGCCGCGCCCCTGAACTTCCTGTTGTATAAGGCAGCTTGTCTCTGCTGCTGTTTAGTAGAGGTGGGGCTGAGCAAGTGGCAGCTTGATGCCCAGCAGCATGGCAGCGGAAGCATAGACGTTCGTTCCGACAGTGGGAAGCAGTGTCATGGTCGTCGCAGCCACAAATAGCGCATGGCCCCCGAGCCCGGGTGCGACCGACAGGTCTCTGTCTAGGCTGCCCGTAACGCTGAGGAGACTCCCGTTGTAACAAACGCTCCAGCAGAGTGACAATATGCCCAAGAACGTGACTCTCACCTGACGCCGGCCCGCCGGTCATGGCAGGTTGGGCAGCAGGAGTCACTGCAGTCTGCACGTGACTATGCACAGCATCAACAGCCTGAGAATATTGCAGGTGGTCTGTTGGACGTGCAGCTGAATGGCGCTGCTGAAGACGTTTTTTGTGATGGTGCTCATCAAGCCGTACCTGCACATCCATGGCAGTCCACTCCTCCAGTGGCCTACAGCTGAAGACCAGAGACAGTTCTCGATCGGGCAGTGAGTGATGAACATGACAGTCACTTCCCTAGAGGAGTCATCAATAGTTTTGCCTTGCCTTTTCAGCCCATCCGTAGCTGTGTTGAGTGCCTTGTTAAGCCGGATCCAATAGTCAACAGCACTTTCATTCTCTAAGGGCTTTGTGTCATAGAAGTCAGCAAGAGGCATGAAAGAAGTCACAGACTCACTAAAGTGTTGCTTGAGTATGTCGAAAATGGGCTGAGGACCTAACCGTAAGACCAAACTATGCTTGCTACACACCCCCACTCTCACAACATCACGTGCTCTACCCTGTAGCCTGCCCATTACTTCTTCCGCCTGATCACATAACTGAACATCCCTCTTAGTCAGATACACTTTAACACAGTCTTCCCACTCAGAAACCGAAAGTTTGTCAGTCTTGTCCCCCCTGAAGGGATGCGGTTCACCACTATGCTGGCTAACAGTCAGGCTCATCTTAGAGAGATCAGCAATGGTCGAAGGGGCCAAAGTAACATCACCAGTTGGGGCGGACCTAAGACAAGAGGCAATGTTCTCCCCAATACTAGTCCCTATCTGCTTAACTAAGTCAGTTAATACATGCACAGGGACATGGTCCACATCCCTACCCCCAGAAAATGCAGATGGACCAGCTAACTGATCAGCACTAGAAAAAACGTCTCCACCCTCAGCACCATTCACTTTGGCCTGTTGAGGGGTGGATGTCAGGGGCCTCCCGCGAAAACCTCCTTTCTGGAGTGATGGGCTAAACATAAATGTCTGACCCCTGCCTAAAGCAGATAAGTTCAGCTCATCCATCTTTAATGAGTCACAATTTCCCAAAACCCAAAATGTACGTTATGCAGTGACAATAGTAAAGAAATAAAAACACATACACAACTAATGACACGTCAGTGTTCAAATGTCACGTTCAACTCAAAAGCAAAAAAAAAAAAGAAAACAATTTGCATTATGTGCACGAGGAGAAATAAAAATAAAATAAAACACAAAAAAATTAAAACACATATCTTTACCCTGCGTTCACACCAAAAGATGCATTTGCTGCCCGAACGCGTTGACGCCTGAGTTTTGCGGCGCGTCAAATCAAGTTTTGCGGCGCGTCAAACTTTTGACGCGCGTCAAAAGTTGAAATATTTCAACTCGAGCAGCATTTGACGCGCCCGGAAATACGTGAACGCGCCCTTCGCCCGTGCCCGGCAGCGGGCACGGGCATGCCGCGCCGCAAATCAGATTTTGACGCGCCGCAAATCAAGTTTTGCTGCCCGTTTTCTCGGCAGCAAATGCTGCGGCAGCAAAGCAGCAACGCGTCTCTACATTCACTTTGAATGGGATCACGACGCGCGTCAACTTTTTGCATCTTTTGGTGTGAACGCAGGGTTACAAGATGGTCGGCAGTAACCATATCCCTTGGTTCGAACTATTCCTCTTTATTTTTATTACTGAACCTGTCTACTAGAAGCAGCACGGGCGACTCACTGCACGGCCACGTCGTCGGTGCTCACGTGCCACATGTTGAATGGCGATCCTCAATGACGCAGCAGACAGGCAGAGAAGAACGGGTCACGGCACCATTTGTAGCGGTTGCGTACTCTCTCGTTGCGTTGTGATTGAGACCACGATGGAACCATTGGCAGCCAGCCGTTTATTCTGGTGGAATATTTAACATGGGAAATGCTCTTTGAGAACCCTCACAATGGCAGCCTCTCCCAGCCGGGGTATACGTAGACTAGCCATTTACATGGAAATAAATATCACATTAAACAAATTAATATTTGAATGGGCGTTTGGTGACATACCTGGTGGAATATTTAACATGGGAAATGCTCTTGTACATTGTACATTTAGACTCCCGTAATACATCGCCAAAGTGTGGATTCATATTTAACTGCTCTGACTACCTACCTCTCCCAGCCGGGGTATACGTAGACTGAGGAGAGGAGGCAGCAACGTACAATACAACCCCCGCATTGCGCTAGGGGGAGCTCTAGCACTCCAACCAAGGCTCCCACTACCACAGCCAGCGCAAGGATCTCGCTGGCAATGGCAAGTGGGAAGCATTAACCCTGCTACACCGGCATGCTATCGTTAGTTAAGGGCCTATCAGACAGGATACATTCCACAGCTTTCAGATATATGTTGTGTTTGAGCTGGTGTTTCCCTCATCAGCTTGACATTTCACATCAATTTTTTCCAGTTTGGAGAACTGTAAACAGCCAGCCTTGTGACGCTTTCGGCTTTCCATTGAACATCCCACTTGAATTTCGACTGGCTCCCTTGGTTGGGATGTCGAAGAGTTTACTTACAGGCCCGTTGACATCACAAAAAGACAGTTACCTGCGTTCGAAGCAGTGTGGAATGTACAGTGTTTTGCGGAAACTGGCAAAACCATACAAATTCACACCTGCTTCTCTTAATCTGGTGTGAAATTATTATTATCTTGGTAACTGATTTGCACGTTTACGTTGCAAGTTTATCTCGTTCCACCTCTTCTCCCAAACCTGTCGTACCAGTGGGGAAGAGTCAACCTGCACAAACAACACATGACATCTTTATGACGGTTAAGAGTGTGTGTGCGCGCGCGCGCGCGTGCGCGCTACTAATGCATATTCGATGAGATGGGTACTTTATTAATTCCTGACGGGGAAACATGTATGCTATTGTCCTCAAGGTATTCTCCCTCTCTCTACTCAGCCGGACTCCCTCCCAGCCCCAACATGTGTGGTATCTGGGCTTTATTCGGCAGCGATGAGTGCCTGTCCGTCCAGTGCACCAGCGCCATGAAGATCTCTCACCGGGGGCCCGACGCCTTCCGCTTCGAGAACGTCAATGGTTTCAACAACTGCTGCTTCGGCTTCCACCGGCTGGCCATCGTGGACCAGCTGCATGGCATGCAGCCCCTGCGCGTCAAGAAGTTCCCCTACCTGTGGCTGTGCTACAACGGGGAGATCTACAACTTCCAAGCGGTAGGCCCCGGACCCTGTCGTTGGTTTACACTGAATCAACACCGTCAGATGTGGGCTCAGACCCTGGTGCAGTATTCATGTAGAGGTACCTTCTCAGGCCAGGCACTTAACTAGTTAAATGAGTTGCTACAAATTCTCTGTTACATAAAAGAAGCAGACCCAAGTGTTATGAGCAACACCTGTGTTGAGTCCTGAGATGACGACTTTAGGAAAGGGTTTTGTTCTATAGTGCAGTTCTATTAAAGGGTTTAGTTCTATAGTGCAGCTCTATGTAAAGGGTTTTGTTCTATAGTGCAGTTCTATTAAAGGGTTTAGTTCTATAGTGCAGCTCTATGTGAAGGGTTTTGTTCTATAGTCCACCTCTATGTAAAGGGTTTAGTTCTATAGTGCAGCTCTATGTAAAGGGATTTGTTCTATAGTCCACCTCTATGTAAAAGGGTTTTGTTCTACAGTGCAGCTCTATGTAAAAGGGTTTTGTTCTACAGTGCAGCTCTATGTAAAGGGTTTGGTTCTACAGTGCAGCTCTATTAAAGGGTTTTGTTCTATAGTGCAGCTCTATGTGAAGGGTTTTGTTCTACAGTGCAGCTCTATTAAAGGGTTTTGTTCTATAGTGCAGTTCTATTAAAGGGTTTAGTTCTATAGTGCAGCTCTATGTGAAGGGTTTTGTTCTATAGTCCACCTCTATGTAAAGGGTTTAGTTCTATAGTGCAGCTCTATGTAAAGGGATTTGTTCTATAGTCCACCTCTATGTAAAAGGGTTTTGTTCTACAGTGCAGCTCTATGTAAAGGGTTTGGTTCTACAGTGCAGCTCTATTAAAGGGTTTTGTTCTATAGTGCAGTTCTATTAAAGGGTTTAGTTCTATAGTGCAGCTCTATGTAAAGGGTTTTGTTCTATAGTGCAGTTCTATTAAAGGGTTTAGTTCTATAGTGCAGCTCTATGTAAAGGGTTTTGTTCTATAGTGCAGTTCTATTAAAGGGTTTAGTTCTATAGTGCAGCTCTATGTGAAGGGTTTTGTTCTATAGTCCACCTCTATGTAAAGGGTTTTGTTCTATAGTGCAGCTCTATGTAAAGGGATTTGTTCTATAGTCCACCTCTATGTAAAAGGGTTTTGTTCTACAGTGCAGCTCTATATGTAAAGGGTTTGGTTCTACAGTGCAGCTCTATTAAAGGGTTTTGTTCTATAGTGCAGCTCTATGTAAAGGGTTTGGTTCTATAGTGCAGCTCTATGTGAAGGGTTTGGTTCTATAGTGCAGCTCTATGTGAAGGGTTTGGTTCTATAGTGCAGCTCTATGTGAAGGGTTTGGTTCTATAGTGCAGCCCTATCCATTAGCTCCTATATGTTGGCCTCTGTTAACAGCGTTCTCTCTTCCCCATGTCTTCAGCTTGGGAGGAAGTTTGGGTTTGACTACCAGACGGAGATGGACGGCGAGGTGCTGCTCCACCTCTACCAGCGCTTCGGCGTGCAGAAGATGGCATCCCTCCTGGACGGGGTGTTCGCCTTCGTCCTGCTAGACACGGCCAACAGGAAGGTGTTCCTGGGCAGGGACACCTACGGCGTGCGGCCCATGTTCAAGCTGTCCACCGACAACGGCTTCATGGCCGTTAGCTCGGAGGCCAAAGGTACGCGGAGGGGTGGGACGTCGCCCTGTGGCTCCTCCCACTGAGCGTCTCTCAGACTCTATAGAGACTCTACACAGCTTCGTCACTCCCAGATATGTAGAATCGTAGTTCCAGCGTGACACGAGTGGATGCTAGTTCCTTCATTTTACGTTTACATTCATTTAGTCTTATTCAGTCTGCCAGTAGGTCTTTTGGTTTTGATTAGTTTCACCATTGGTCTGGTTTCTAGGTGTACTGTTCCCGGCCTATGCTCCGTGATTGGTCGTGCTCATATGTCAGTCATGACCACTTCCTGACAAGTAGGCTGTCTGCGAAAAAAAAAAATTTGGCCCAGTGCTGTGTCCCAGATTTTCCAACGTCTGACTGCGAGACTAGTGAAATGTACTACTACTATACTCTACTGATACTAATAGTCTGGGAGTCTACATCGTCAATGGTGAACTCTGATAAAGGCACCACCGTAGCCATTGCAATGCGCTGGCTAACCCTCCTAAATGACATGTTTCCCCTCTCCAGGCCTTACTGACCTCAGCCACGCCATGCCTACCAATGCCAAAATCATTCCCTTCCTGCCGGGCCACTTCGAGACCTTCGACCTCAAGACCACGGGCAAGGTGGAGTTGCTAGAGCGCAGCAGTGGTCGCTTCCACTGCTGCACCCAGGAGCCTGCCCACTCCCTGTACGACTCCGCGGAGGTCGTCTCCGGTAGGCCCCCGCGGACTTCTCCCCCATTCCCCCCCCCCCTAGACCCCTAGCTGGTCCCCCCAAGACCCCTCAGACCCCCAGCTTTGGCCGCCCCTCTTAGATATTTATAGATATATTCAACAACAGCTGTTAAAGTTTATAGTTTGTGTACAATGTTGTATTCTTTTTTTATGTTTTTGTGACCAATGTTCATTATGAATACGTGCTCCTTTACAGTTCCTCCTCCATTAATTGCCAAGATAGATCACAAGGTAACATTTTGAACGGTGTTTCCCAGGTTTTGACGAGGAAACAGTGAAGCGCAACATCAGAGTGCTCTTTGAGAGCGCCGTACGCAAACGCCTGATGGCCCAGAGGAGGATCGGATGTCTCCTCTCAGGTGAGCCGCTGCTGTTCAGTACAAGGAGGATAGTATTACTTTGTGATAAATTCAACTTTATACATCTTAAATATACAGTTAAAGGGACTCTTACCTTTGTTGCATTTTTACACTTTTTTTGGATAAGGTTAAATTGGTATTAATAAGGTAATAACACTCTAATATGCAAGACAGACCCACCAGGAGTAAAAACAAACAATTATTTTACTCTCATAATATTTAGTGAAAACTTCAACCAATAAAATTCTTCGGACCGAATGACCTTATTGGCCGACAGACCTGTCTGTTTGCTGCATGGATATATAAGGTTTTCCGTCTGCTTCTTGTGGCGCATTCGGGCCCGCGTCATCAAGGCGCGTCCTCAACTAGAGGGTTTGTTTTGATTCCACGGCAGACAGTAGCGAGTAGCGACCGTAGCGACTGACGATGGCAGACCAAAGTGGTCCACGGTGTACTGAAACTGCACCATTCAGTCCGATTAGGGGACTCATCTCGGACTCAGACTCACAGAGTTACCCTCCTCTGGAGCCTCAGGAAGACCTCCAGACTGTTGGCCACCAACTGCACCATTCAGTCCGACAAGGGGACCCGATTCGGCCTCAGAAGCCAAGTGGTCCCGCTCCCCTGGATGATTCTCAGGACCTCCAGACCGTTGGCAACCAACCGCACCACTCAGTCCGATTAGGGGACCCGTTTCGGACTCAGACGCGAAGTTGTCCCGCTACTCTGGAGCTCCGGGAAGACCTCCAGACCGTTGGCACCCAACCGCACCACTCAGTCCGATTACGGGACCCATTTCGGACTCAGACGAGACGTTGTCCGGATACTCTGGAGCTACAGGAAGACCTCCAGACCGTTGGCACCCAACCGCACCACTCAGTCCGATTACGGGACCCATTTCGGACTCAGACTCGACGTTGTCCCGCTACTCTGGAGCTACAGGAAGACCTCCAGAACGTTGGCACCCAACCGCACCACTCAGTCCGATTAAGGGACCCATTTCGGACTCAGACGCGACGTTGTCCCGCTACTCTGGAGCTACAGGAAGACCTCCAGAACGTTGGCACCCAACCGCACCACTCAGTCCGATTACGGGACCCATTTCGGACTCAGACGCGACGTTGTCCCGCTACTCTGTTTGTAATGCTCATACACCTTTCTTATACTCAGTGGGACCACTGTCCTTCAACATGGGGCCTCAAAACGGTATCGCACGAAGCCCATAAAATGACAGTAAGCCACCTGCTAAATTTCTTGTTTACTAGACCCCTGGTAGATATTATGACCCCTGGGAGTCTAAACATAATCCATGGGAGTCTAAACATAACCCATGGGAGTCTAGAACTTTTGTACTGTAGCGACCCTGGGACAGTTAAATAGTTTGTGTGTTATGTGTTACATTATATTTCGTTGTCCGCTATGCCAGTTGTTCTATGTGTATGTATTGTAATGTTCTTCTTGTCAATCAGCATGGGGGCGAATCATTAGGTCAGCTGGGGGAGGGCCTTGGAAGAACAGGAGGGTGGGGGCCTGCACGCGAGTGAGACCGTGTTGGGGGTTGCCGGGGTAACCGGGGTTTGTTTTGTGTCGGTTTTCTGCCGTTGGTTACAATGTTACGGGTTTCAGTGACCTGGTTTTGGTTCATTAAAACTACCTTCAACTACTAATGACTCGACATCATTATGTCACCGGCGAGGTCGTTACAGTACTCGTTAAAATAGGCCCTTAAAATAACGCTTAGTTTTGTACGCTTAGGGGGTGGGGCATTGGAGGAAGGCGGGATGATTTGAATGTGCTGTAATTCTCAAATGCAACAAAGGTCCGAGTCCCTTTAATGGCTAAACATGCTAGACTCTGCATCATGGCTGTCTGCACCATCAATTAATCAATCAATGTCGAACTCGGATAAACTGGAAGTTAACATCAAATCCCAATGTGTGACGAAAACCAGGTGGTCTGGACTCCAGTTTGGTCGCTGCCACGCTGGTGAAGCTGGCCAAAGAGGAGAAGCTGCCCTACCCCATCCAGACCTTTGCCATCGGGGCAGAAGACAGCCCAGACGCCATGGCGGCCCGCAAGGTGAAGCCCGCCACCCTCCCTCAGACACAGGCCTCACGGAAACCCTTTGCTATGGCAGATACCATCAACGTGTGTGTGTGTGTGGGTCTCAGGTAGCCGCACACATCGGCAGTGAGCACCACGAGATCAGCTTCACGGCGGAGGAGGGCATCCGAGTGGTGGAGGACGTCATCCTCCACCTGGAAACCTACGACATCACCACCGTGCGTGCCTCCATCGGTGAGTGGGTGTTCTCCACCGTTCACAACCCTGCAAGTCTTATAGCGCGCCATGGTACAGAGAAGTAGCAGACCTGTGTTATGGGCGACTTCTGGGTTTACCTACACGGCCTGCCATGTGTACATTTCTATATAGAAAGCCTTTAATAATGGATATGCCATAAGTAGACGCATTCCTGACCTGTTCCCGGTGTCTTCTTCCTGCGCCCACAGGGATGTACCTCGTGTCCAAGTACATCCGAGAGAAGTCTGAAAGTGTGGTGGTCTTCTCCGGGGAGGGGTCGGACGAGCTCACCCAGGGATACATCTACTTCCACAAGGTTGGTCCTGAACACACGGCCTGATACTGCCGACCAACAGGCCCCGGGAAGCCATAGGATAGACCTGCAGCCAATGGGAGCGTGTGGGACAAATCAGCTGCAGGCATCTTGTTTGTTCACAGCGCTTCAACTGGGCGCTACACTGCACGGTCATAGTATAGGTTCCACCGCATATTAATCTAGCAGTCGTGATTTGCTGGACGTGGGGGGGGGGGGGGGGGTCACCGTGGGGCATGCGCCAGATAAACAAGAGATTGCAGATAGGTCTGGTTCCCGGGCTGGCACTCTTGTGTTTTTAGATTACCTACGTACTGTTATAGAGGTTCTAGTAATGTTGATCGGGGCTTGATGAAGCCTGCCTCATTTCCTGTCAGAGAAATGTAGGAGATTTGTTTACTTCGAATTTAAAAGTATTTATTTCTTGAAAATACATGAGCATCTTCAGTGTGGGGTCACGGGTAAGTTGTCGTTAAGCACAGTTTGGTGAGGTTCCTGAAAGTTCAGAAACATTACAAATGAGTCATGGGTAGCTATTACACCAAAACATTAGACAACCTCTAGGTGGCAGTAGAGGCTCATTAACAAGTAAAGAACAGCGAAGATAAAGTGAGCTGTTCACCTGGCCGATTTTCAAGCGGCGACATTCAGTCCGTGACAGAGGTGAAGGTAAACATAACGGGAATAGTTTAAATAAACCAAGTTTCCAGTTGGTCTGGAGGGGCGTCTGGCAAGTATAGTTAAGACAAACTTCAGCACTTGGTCAAAACACGCACTGCTACAATGTTCGCACACGCTGAACAACAAATAAAGGCTTGATAACGACAGGAGTGTCAAGCCTGTCGCACATCCGCATGTATGCACATCCGCATGTATGCACATCCGCATGTATGCACATACGCATGTATGCACATACGCATGTATGCACATACGCATGTATGCACATGCACACTGGGGTATGGTTTAGCGAGATTCTAATGAGCACACCCACTTACAGCAGGGGAGTTTATGCTCACCGTGTTATCAAAGCAACCTATATTTACCAACCACCGTGCCAGGAAACATCGGCTTGGCCGCCGACTGCTGAAGATGAATGATTAATACAAAAGATAACGATAATTATAGGTCTGTGAATGTAGTTTACCACAATGGATGCAGTAAGAGGAATACGTGAAGGAGAATTTAAGTACATAAAATTCATGAAATTGGAAAAGCAACTGCTTTTAAGTGCTTCAATATTTACAGGTTAAGAAATTTACCATGGTGCGATTAACATTAATGTCACTTTCTACAAAACGGACCTTTACAATATATTCCAGAAGCTCTATTTTGTGCTAAAAATAAATTCCAGTCTGCAAGAAGCTTCCCCTTGGAAACAACCGACCGCCTTGTTACTTCAATGATGGTCGACCGCTTCTTTCCTCCAGGCTCCTAACCCCGACTCACTGGACCTTTACACTGTGTCCTCCAGGCTCCTAACCCCAAGGCGGCGGCAGAGGAAAGCGTGCGACTCCTGGAGGAGCTCTACTTGTTTGACAACTTGCGAGCCGACCGCACAACCTCTGCACACGGGTAACACACGGGACACGCGCGGGACACGCGCGGGACACGCGCGGCTCACACACGGGACACGCACGGGACACGCGCGGCTCACACACGGGACACGCGCGGCTCACACACGGGACACGCGCGGCTCACACACGGGACACGCGCGGCTCACACACGGGACACGCGCGGCTCACACGCGGCTCACACACGGGTCACTGGATCCTCTCTGTTTCCATACGGTTCCTAGTGATGCTCTATTGAGGGTATCGCCACATGCATCACGCAACATGGTGCACCCCTAATTAATACCCATAATGCAATGCACCTTTCCCCCCCGATGCCTAACGGTTCCATTCAGACACCAGTTATCTCCAGACATGTATGGGCGTGTTTTGGGGTCATAAAGCAGGCGACAGGTCTTGGAGGTCCCCCCTGACAGATGGTTTTCACAGAGAAACAGTATTTGCCGACCCTGTATACAGACCCACACACGGGTCATGGTAGGACCCCCTCAGCTGCTGCTCAGTGCTTACGGAGTGTGTTGGCTCCTTTGAGCCACCAGGGCCCCCGATAGGAGACCGGTCCTCAGTCGTTGAGACCCGGGCCACTCAAGTAAACCAAGACCTGTGGGATTATTTATCCAAATAATGCACGACCCACCGACCCATTACTGGGACGTGATTAGTGTACAAACTCTCCTTATGCCGGTTCCCTGGTTAGTGTGCTATGGAGTCTTCACTATGAAGGGAACAGCAACCAGGACCCTCCCCTTTACAGAGTAGCTGAAGACACTTAAAAAATAACCATCTGTGTTTGTCCACCAGGGGTCAGTCTTTACAAACTCCATCAGATGTTCCCCGGCCTTCAAGGCCTCACACTCATGATTCTGACTGAAAACATACCAGACATACTGAAAACAAAGTGAATGAGTGAATCTATTCTGTTTAAGTAAAACATCAGCATAATTAATGTTGAACATGATGCAGTATGGATGAGTGGTTTATTACAGGGCAGACAGTTGATGACTTGCATTTAGAAATGATGGAACCATTGAGTCACGACTCAAACTACACGGTAAAGATCCTACAAACAATATGATCCGTAACCCATTGGGGCCTTTTTTTAGACTGTGAATGAGTCGTAATTCGATCGGAGTGAATTAGAGGGGAAATTACATCCTCGGGGGGGAAATGGAATATAATCTTTATTAATCTTTAGAGTGGGGAGGGGGGGGTAAAAACTCATACCGTTTTGTTATTGCAAAGGAATATTGGAAAAGGAATATTAAGCTTGTTAATAATGAGTTGATGTTCCAATAATGTCCTGGTTGTGTTTCCTCTACAGGCTGGAGCTGAGGGTGCCTTTCCTGGACCATAGGTTCACATCCTACTTCCTGTCCCTGCCAGAGGAGATGCGGACCCCCAAGGTCAGTGTCCCGTCAACCCCCAATACTAACAGAGGGAAGGCTGCAGTGGTTAGTGCAGTCAGGGGCCGGCCCTCCCCAGGAGGGCCGGTCATTCATCTGTGGTTAGGCTGTGTTGCTCGGCCTGTCGTCGTCTTCCCATTGCATTGCACCTTCATTTGGTGTTGAACCTTCACACAAAATCTGCTGTGATGAACCTTTTTATATCCCTCATAAATGAATATAAACCCATACCAACTGGCTGTTTTAACATCGTTAATATGTAGTCTGATGTTGAATACATAACATACAGTTGGCCATATAAAGTATTATAATTCAGCCAATGTTTACTCCGGTGCCTTGTGTTGACACACAAATAAGGTAATCCTAATTTATTTTTACTATGCCAGCTACCCCCTTGTATTCCTAAATTAGACTTCATTTTTGCAGATTTTTCCATAATCCTTTTCCAAACAAAGATTAGTTGATTGCAGGTTTCACATTTACAAGTTTAACTGTGTGTGTGTGTGTGTGTGTGTGTGTGTGTGTGTGTGTGTGTGTGTGTGTGTGTGTGTGTGTGTGTGTGTGTGTGTGTGTGTGTGTGTGTGTGTGTGTGTGTGTGTGTGTGTGTGTGTTAACCTGATTCTGCTCCATATCTGTATTAATAGGCAGCCGCCACATATGGAGGAGACGCTGCTTCCTGTATCCATAGACTGAGATCAGACATGTCAAAGAGATTCTGGGCTTGATGAGTGCATCTACCAGTGTTTGTGTTCAAGATTTGTTATTGTAAAATGTGAACATAAATAAATGACTAAAATGTGTGTGTGTGTGTGTGCAGAACGGCGTGGAGAAGCACCTCCTCCGGGACTCCTTCAAGGGCCTGGGTCTGATCCCCGACGAAATCCTGTGGAGGAGGAAGGAGGCGTTCAGCGACGGGATGACCTCCGTGAAGAAGTCTCTGTACACCAGCCTGCAGGAGCACATGGAGGGCCAGGTGAGCATCTCTCCACCCAGGGTCCTACTGGGCCTCCCTTATGCCTCCGCACGGTGTCTATCAGACATTAGGCTGGTTGTGGGTTTGAAACCGGAATAGACCCTTTACACAAGGGCTTCACCTTAGGTGCAACACAGGGGATGTCATCACATGACTTATAGGGCTGCTGCCCCCAGGTACGAGGGTACAACAGAGCTCGTTTTTTTTTTCCACATCAACAGTGAAAGTAACACCTGGATGGTTCCTTTTCAAATGCGTGTGCTAGGGATGTGCATTTCTGGCAAAAATACTATTCGATATTCGCTGAGAAGTATTCGCATAATATTCGAAAATCAGTCAATCCAGAACCCCCGCACGCACCTCGGATACACGCACACACACAATGACACAGGGAGAGGCTGTTATGATTTGTATGAAATCAATCTGTTTATTTCAACAACTGTGCCATCAACATTCAACATCAAAATTATTTCAACGTGGGCTTAGGCAGATAGGCCTACATGCGCCGAAAACGGATCGCTATTTATTTCTTTATTTTACTGAACACAGCCTGCATGACCGTGAACTAGACACATCAAAAAAATAACCTCAGTGTCTTTTTACAATTAATTTGTTACCAGCATTCTAGTGTTGATCAGCAGAGAAATAGTCCGCCAAAGACGTTGACGTCGCTTAGCAACCGAGAACACTATTCACCACCGGAAGTTGTGAAGGCCCATGCATTGAGAAGAGCTGTGTAATAAATAAAGATAGTCACATTCATTATTCGATATTCTACGTGACTCAGACTATTCGATGATCGTTGCCCATCCCTAGCGTGTGCATGTTAAAGGGCTGTACGTAGACACGCAGAGCCCTCTCCATAGCCTGAGAGCATCCAATATTTTTTAACTATCTGTCGACGCCATGGACCTATTGGTCGACGCAACGGATACGGCAAGGGCTGTGATTGGTCCTCTAACATTCATTTCCGGAATCACTTCTCCGGTTTGACTTTGCACCTTAATTACTTTGTACATCGTTTACTTTGCACCTTAAGGACCAATAAAACACAAAATAAGATTTGAAAAGCTTTGGAAGTTTAATTACAACACTGCTTACATGGTTTGTAGTCAACATATTAGATGGATCGGGCGGCGAATTGCAATACGTATCCGACATCCCAACGGAGAGCTGCTGAGGGGTCTCCGTAGTTACGGAGTCGGATTAGAGTCGGAGTAGTATACTTTGGCTAAACGTTCCGGGTGGTACTCCGACTTCAAGTTTCAAATTCCGCATCGCAAAACAAGCCGTTATATTCGCCATATTAACGCTATGTACGCCACATTTACGTACTGCGATACACCTCTGTACCCGCTCCGAAATGCCTTTACCGTGACGGTTCGGTACAAATACGTGTACCGTTAACACCCCTAGTAGTACCGGCACCAGGTACGCAGTAGTACCGTCACCAGGTACGCAGTAGTACCGGCACCAGGTACGCAGTAGTACCGTCACCAGGTACGCAGTAGTACCGTCACCAGGTACGCAGTAGTACCGTCACCAGGTACGCAGTAGTACCATCACCAGCTACGCAGTAGTACTGTCAAAAAAATAGTACTGTTCACAGTAGTACAGTATTACTGTCATCAGGTTGGCAGTAGTACAGTAGTACGGCCACCAGGGTAGCATCATCTTATGTTATCACTAGAAAAGCGTTTGAATAAGGCCCAATCCCATTTCTACCCCTTACCCCTTCCCCTTACCCCTCCCCCTCGTTTTGAAGGGGGAGGGGTAAGGGGTAGAAATGGGATTGGGCCTTAGAGAAGATAAGGGGCCTCTTTAACACGGTGTGGATGACCCTCCCCTCAGGTGAACGACGCCCAGCTGGAGAAAGCCCACAAGACCTTCGCCCACAACCCGCCCAAGACCAAAGAGGCCTACTACTACCGGCAGGTGTTTGAGAAGCACTTCCCGGGCCGTGGCCAGTGGCTGCCCCACTACTGGATGCCCCGCTGGATCAAAGCCACTGACCCCTCCGCAAGAACCCTGGCCATCTACACGCCGGACAAGGAGCAGGATCAGTAACCAGGACCAGTCACCACTCACCAGGCCCAGTAACCAGGACCAGTCACCACTCACCAGGCCCAGTAACCAGGACCAGTTGTCCATCCGTTCCCCCCCCCCACCCATTCAATTTGTTAGCTTGTTCAATAGTTGGATAGTGCTTATGTAAGTGTCAGACACCTAGCAGCAGCCTGCTAGACGTCATCTATCTTGGTACGACGGCAGCATGAAGTCTACCCATTCCTCAGAGCGGGCCTTCTGTATGTATGGTCAGCAGGTCTGGGACATGGGCAGAAGCTATTATCGGGGAGGACCTTGGTCTCAGCTCGGACTCCGTTCTGACTCTGTAGGTGTTATTAAGTGATGACTGCTTTGAAATGTTGACGGTTATCTGAATCTTAATTTAAAACAAACACTGGAAGACTATGGTTTCATTAAAAGTGCTTTTTCCTGGCTGTTCCTGGTTGTTTTTACGTGAGTGATTCTGAATCCTGAGTTGTGTCACGGTGCCTGAGCCATCAGTCTATTCCTGCTCTTCATCATCCATACTCCGTATTCCAATTACAATCAGGGCATTTAGCAGACGCTTTTATCCAAAGCGACTTACACCGGTTAATACACACATTGACACACCAACGGCAGAGTCAACCATGCAAGGCGACAGCCAGCTCGTCAGGAGCAGTTAGTGTTAAGTGTCTACTTAAGTGTGAACTTAGCAACCTTTCAGTTACAAGACAACTGCTCTACCTCCTGGTGCGTTTTAGTATTCTCTGTGAACCGACTCGGACCTCGGATGTGACGTCACGCCCACACTTCAAGCGTTTTATTATGATTCGGTCGTTGGAGAAAAACATGGACTGCACCCGGAAAGCTGTTGTCGCGGTAGCATTGGGAGAGTACCAGGTGCTCCAAAATAAGTAGGCCATAGGCAGAGATACGGACGCAGTAAGCTATTGCAGTAATACGAGTGATTGAAATTCTCATTTAAACCACCAAAGAGGTCCAAACACAATGAAAACAGTTCCTACTTCAAGTCCCACTGGGCGTAGCCATCTTGAATTATGTCTCGGAAACCTTGCTCGGCCTCCTCCTGAATTCTTCCGAGCAAGCAAGTTCGCCATCCGAGGAAAAGGGGCGTGTTCATGCGTGTCGCTAGGCAACGTCCTCGGACCTCCGAGACGGATGGATAAAAAAACGTAGCATGAGCTGACCCCTTCCTCACTCCATCCTGTCGAGGTCTACGACTTAACACTCGACACTGGACAATCAGGGCTCCATTCGGTTTGAATCAATAAAGAAAATAGTTTTATTGTACAGCATCAAGCTACTATAACACATTTTGGCATGTTGCACCCTTTTGGAAAAACCTCCAAACATCTCAGAACTCCATTTTAAAAAGGGAAAGGAGAAGTCAGTACAGCTGGTCTCGGGGAGGAGGGGGTGGTGATGAAGACTTGTATGAGGCACTATACAGTGAATTTGGCAGTGCAATTAACCCCACAGAACTCCGCCCCCAAACCCAACATAGTCACGCATTCAGCCAATCAAATCATAGAGCAGAACATGTTTTGTCGAGGCCACTGATAACGCACAACCTCGGTCTAACCGTCATGAAGGGAACTGAATTGGCACAGGTATTCACGGCACCGCTACGACACTACGATGAGAAACAGTTTATTAGAATAGATCAGCTATAGGTTCTTCTTCTCTCTGAGCGGACTGGCGCTCCCTGCTGTCGAGACCGGGTGACCCCCGCTCTGGAGCAGGGGTCTGAGGCGGCACCGCGCGGGGGGGGGGGGGGGGGGGGGGGGCTAGCGGCGGCGGCGGCGTTGCTCGTAGTCGTGCCTCGAGCTCCACTCGTACGAGTCTGAGGGTGAGAGAAGAGGAACACCTTTAGTCCGTGTCTCCTTGGGAGACGCTTCACTGGACAGTGTGTTGTAGACTAGCCCACGGTACCTGGATCCTCCGTGTTCCGCTTGCCCATCAGGCCGACGAAGGAGTTGATTTTATGCCCTGGGGAGGAGACACAGGACTGGTTAGAACATCAGAGGAGCACCACCGACATACTGGCTGGGGATTGCACTCTGACCCCATGATACATCCATGAGGCCTAAAGTCTGGGGTAAGTTAACCATGGGGGTTAGTAAACCCAGGGTTAGTTAACCCCCAGGGTTAACTTTCAGCGTTAACTAACCCAGGGTTTACCAACCCTGTGGTTAGTTAACCCTGGGGGTTAGTTAACTCTGGGGTTGGTAAACCCTGGGGTTAACCAAGGGTAAACCCTGGTAACCAACCCTAGTCTGCCAAGGTTTAACTAACCCCAAGGTTAGTAAGTTGACCCTGGGGTTAGTTCCCCCTGGGTGTGGTGATGCTGCCTGCGGCCCGCCCGTCCGCTGCGTGCGGTGGTGGAGAGATGGTATCACGGTGAGGAATCACCCTGTAGTCGGATGCATGCTCTAGGGCATGCGTCACTGTGCGACCAATCACGGTAATGGAATGGAATTAAGTCACGGTGCAGTGGGCGCGTGTGGGTGCGCTTAAGGTAAGACGCGACTCCAGGGAACAGCACAGTAAAACAGCAGAAACCAAAAGAAAGAACAACACTTTGATTGTGTCTGGGAGCAATGAGGTGGAGTCACTACAGCGCGGCACACCTCTGCCTAGTTAGGGTTTGACTCCTTAACGGAGCAGCCTAGTTCTCCTCGGCCCGAGAGAAACACCAGAGGGATGAGAGGAGAGATACAAGAGATGAGCGGACAGGTACAAGAGATGAGAGGAGAGATACCAGAGAGATGAAAGGAGAGGTACAAGAGAGAAGAGATATCAGAGATGAGAGGAGAGATACCAGAGAGATGAGAGGAGAGGTACCAGAGAGATGAGAGGGAGCGGTGTGTAGTGTTTGAGGGGAGGAGAGACCGCACTCAGAGCTCTCTCAGGAGCGTAAAAAAACAATCTAACTGAGACGTCCTGACAGCAAAATAAACTTGCATATTTTCCTGCTGCTTGTTGGTTTAACACATTTAACTGTGTGGAGGGAAGTGTGTTTAGAGGGAAAAGCAAACCTTCAAAGACCCATTAAGCTGACGGGGTGGTGGTAAATTAATTAAACCCCATTTGATAATGGATTTATTTTTCCTTTGCAACAACAATTAATGAGCCGAACCCTTACATGCAAGACATGGCGTACAACTCAATTAAGATAAACGACGTTACAATTTAAGCGCAACATGCCTCATAGTCAGCGGACGGAGCCACAAACATAATTTATTATTCAACATTTGTATTAATTAAAAAAATATGTATTTCTCGGAAATAACTCATTTAGAAGCAGCGCTACTTACTCTTGCGGGTGATCTGTGCATCTGCTTAATAAGGAAGAGAAAAAATGTATTAGAAAAAATAATTGCATATCGTAGGCTACATACAGACCTACACGGACAGAGAGAGACAAACCCTGTCATGTTATTTATGTCATGTTATTCATGACATGTAATTGATGTCACGTTTTTGATGTCACGTTATCCACGATGCCGGGGATAAGGGTCTCTGCTCACCGGCGGAGCGCCTCCCCATGAGGCCAATGAACTGCTGCGGCCGGGGCTTCCTCGTCATCCTCCGGAGGATCTCCCGGAACGGGTCCGGGGCCAGCCAGCCGTCCTGAGAGAACCAAAGCACGCTCAACTCTCGGTCCAACCTCAGTGAATCAGCCCGCGGGGTCCGGTTTTCAATTACCGGGCTCACACTACAGAGCTAAAGAGACTTTCCATTTAAAGATCAATAAAAAGTCCACTTAGGGGGGCTCGGCAGCCGTCCAACCCGCAAAGTCAAACAAACCTTTAGACGCTCGCACTTCCACTGTGGAGCATCTTCTTTAGTGTTACTCCGAGTATGAAGTAACACTATAGGCTACATAACGATCTACGTAGGACCTACATTTGATCAACAATAACTTTGTCTTAAGAGAATAAAACTGGAGACCTGGACTGTATAAAACATCACTATATTATGTTTTAAACACATTGGAGACCTGATATCCTACCTGGATCTGATTACTCGTCCAATAATCAAGTTCTTCTTTAGGACCAATTTCTTCAGAAAACACTTGAGTGACAGCGCAGAGCACCACAAGGAGCGGAACGAGGGGCATCATGGCGCAGCGGCACGGCGGGGCGGTGAGGCGTTGCGCGGCGCGACTAGTCAGATAGCGCCTCGAGGCTTCGGCTGAATACAGTTGTGTTCAAACAGTAGATCTGCAGGTCAGAAGAATAAACTCAGCCTACTACTGAGACCCAGACTGTAGCCTCACGTGCAGCTCCTCCAAGTTACACCTGAGAGCGCGAGATACGCGCCATACCAGCCCTTCAAGCGTGCGTGCGCAAAAGCGACCCCGTGTTCAGTGGCCCCCCCTGTCGAGTTGTGAGCGCGCTCGCCTTTCACTTTCCGCCTCTGCGTCTCTTCGTGCCCACCCAGTCCTGAGCGCGCTGTTATATAGGCTGTCGGTGTGGGTCCGGGGAGGCGTCAGGTGTGTCGTGGTGAGCTTTAAGTCAGTCCCCCACCTCACATGGTGCGCACTAGTTCTCTGTGGGTCCCGGTCCGGATGATGCAGGAGCTTTATTTAAGTTCTGCTGCGCCACGCTCACCATGAGAGCCAATTGGCACCCGTTATGAGTCACGACGAACCGCACGATGACGCGGTTCACCTGGCGTCACGGGGGCTCTTCGCCCTTTTTTAAGAAAGCAATTGATTTCACGCAATGCTTGTAACATTCTACTGTATTCAAGTTTACACGCAGCAGACTCATAAAGTAGTTTTTGATGCAGGCTTCTCCACACAATGACTTATGTATTTATCTTTAAGCAAACAGAACCGCTGCACATAGGGTCCATGAACATGATTATTACCCGTGCATGTCATCATGCAATGCATATTACTTCTTCTTCTTCAGTTTCAGTAATTCATTGGCTAGCATTTCACGCCTGGAGGCGCATGTGACAATGCACCCTGGTACCAGGATGATTCATCCAGCCCCGTTACACACAGTGAGGGGCTCTGCATCACTCCAAGGCCCCCCTCTCGAAGCCATTGGGAGGTGTCGGCTCAAAGGGACGGAGGCCACTTGAAGGTGCGTTCGTTGCGGGGTCGCTGCTTTACATGAGAAAGGCTGTTTGTTTTAAACACATAATGGAATCTGCCCTAGCCTCAGCACAAGACGGGGACAACGCGCTAAGTTCAGCCTCGTCGGAGCACTTGATCGGGAGCTTTTATGCCTCTAACAATATATTCAATTTTATTTACCCATGTGCTTTTTGGTTAATGCTAATATTTCCTTTCTTTCGTCCCCTTGGGCTCCTCTGTTGTCCTCCTCTCCTGACGCCTCTGCCATTCAGGTCCAACCAAAGATAACACAGGTTTCAGGAACGCATTTAAAGTGTAAGGCTGTTTTGCGAGGGACAATATATATTCAAGGCCGGAGTGGGACTCACTTTCAGCCCGGGAGTTACATGATACCGACAGGCCCATCCGAATGGTAGGGGTCGGGTCGGGGTGCTTTTACTATTTATGAGCAACTGAACAATGAAACCCTGTACGTGCCTCCCAACAAACAAAACTAATTGACACACAATTGAATAATCAACTAAAGAACCCATTCTAGTTTCGGAAAAAATAACATAAAATCACAGGGCCTACATATTATAGCACATGTTTTCCCATATATCTCCATATGTTGCAATCATAACTTTTGTCCAATAATTTCCTGCAATATTACAACTTTTTCCTAGAAACTGCATCCTATCGTTTGCCCTCATAACATTGTGCAGTGTGCACACCTGTAGCACTCTGCTACCTCCTAGACCTGTCTCATCAGCACTAGGCTGACTCAGTTCTGTGGCTGCACAAATAAAAACATTCTGCGGCTACATACATGCTAACCCCTATAACATTTGTACTGACGAAGCATACAGATAATGATGGTTAGTTAGCTACTCTTTCTAAAATCTGCCCATTTTGTTCATCACCTGCAGCGTCTTTACTCGATGCTCGGAATCTGAATATATCTGTTATTCTCTAGCATTTCGCTGCATCCTCTTCCAGTGCTATTTTCTTATTGATTTTTGCCATCTCGGCTCCACCTTGCTCCTTTCTCTTTTTGCCGTCCATCACTTTAAACAAAATGTGTATCCCGTTCCCAGGATAATCTGTACACTCTCTACGAGCCTGCACCAGAGTTCAATGATGTCCTAGGTGTCACGTCTTTAGCTTTCTGACCAATCGCACACCTGGGCTTTGGGAGGGGCCGCTCTTTGGCTGTATCAATTGGGGAGGGGCCTCTGATTGGCTGTATCAATTGGGGAGGGGCCACACCTGGGCTGGACCACCTGGAGACAGTGACTGAGAGGGAGACAGTGACTGAGAGGGAGACGGTGAGTGAGAGGGAGACAGTGACTGAGAGGGAGACAGTGAGTGAGAGGGAGACAGTGAGTGAGAGGGAGACGGTGACTGAGAGGGAGACGGTGACTGAGAGGGAGACGGTGAGTGAGAGGGAGACAGTGACTGAGAGGGAGACAGTGACTGAGAGGGAGACAGTGAGTGAGATGGAGACAGTGAGTGAGAGGGAGACAGTGACTGAGAGGGAGACGGTGAGTGAGAGGGAGACAGTGACTGAGAGGGAGACAGTGAGTGAGAGGGAGACAGTGAGTGAGAGGGAGACAGTGAGTGAGATGGATACAGTGAGTGAGAGGGAGACAGTGAGTGAGAGGGAGACAGTGAGTGAGATGGATACAGTGAGTGAGAGGGAGACGGTGAGTGAGAGGGAGACAGTGACTGAGAGGGAGACAGTGACTGAGAGGGAGACGGTGAGTGAGATGGAGACAGTGAGTGAGATGGATACAGTGAGTGAGAGGGAGACGGTGAGTGAGAGGGAGACAGTGACTGAGAGGGAGACAGTGAGTGAGAGGGAGACAGTGAGTGAGATGGAGACAGTGAGGGAGAGGGAGACAGTGAGTGAGAGGGAGACAGTGAGTGAGAGGGAGACGGTGAGTGAGAGGGAGACAGTGACTGAGAGGGAGACAGTGAGTGAGAGGGAGACAGTGAGTGAGATGGAGACAGTGAGGGAGAGGGAGACAGTGAGTGAGAGGGAGACGGTGAGTGAGAGGGAGACAGTGACTGAGAGGGAGACGGTGAGTGAGAGGGAGACGGTGAGTGAGAGGGAGACAGTGACTGAGAGGGAGACAGTGAGTGAGAGGGAGACAGTGAGTGAGATGGATACAGTGAGTGAGATGGAGACAGTGAGGGAGAGGGAGACAGTGAGTGAGAGGGAGACAGTGAGTGAGAGGGAGACAGTGAGTGAGAGGGAGACAGTGAGTGAGAGGGAGACAGTGAGGGAGAGGGAGACAGTGACTGAGAGGGAGACAGTGACTGAGAGGGAGACAGTGACTGAGAGGGAGACAGTGACTGAGAGGGAGACAGTGACTGAGAGGGAGACAGTGAGTGAGATGGAGACAGTGAGGGAGAGGGAGACAGTGAGTGAGAGGGAGACAGTGAGTGAGATGGAGACAGTGAGGGAGAGGGAGACAGTGACTGAGATGGAGACAGTGAGGGAGAGGGAGACAGTGACTGAGATGGAGACAGTAACTGAGATGGAGACAGTGAGTGAGAGGGAGACAGTGAGTGAGAGGGAGACAGTGAGTGAGAGGGAGACAGTGACTGAGATGGAGACAGTGAGTGAGAGGGAGACGGTGAGTGAGAGGGAGACAGTGAGTGAGAGGGAGACAGTGAGGGAGAGGGAGACAGTGACTGAGATGGAGACAGTAACTGAGATGGAGACAGTGAGTGAGAGGGAGACAGTGAGTGAGAGGGAGACAGTGAGTGAGAGGGAGACAGTGACTGAGATGGAGACAGTGAGTGAGAGGGAGACGGTGAGTGAGAGGGAGACAGTGAGTGAGAGGGAGACAGTGAGTGAGAGGGAGACAGTGAGTGAGAGGGAGACAGTGAGTGAGAGGGAGACAGTGACTGAGATGGAGACAGTGAGTGAGAGGGAGACGGTGAGTGAGAGGGAGACAGTGAGTGAGAGGGAGACAGTGAGTGAGAGGGAGACAGTGAGTGAGAGGGAGACAGTGACTGAGAGGGAGACAGTGAGTGAGATGGAGACAGTGAGGGAGAGGGAGACAGTGAGTGAGAGGGAGACAGTGAGGGAGAGGGAGACAGTGAGTGAAAGGGAGACAGTGAGGGAGAGGGAGACGGTGAGTGAGAGGGAGACAGTGAGGGAGAGGGAGACAGTGAGTGAGATGGAGACAGTGAGTGAGAGGGAGACAGTGAGGGAGAGGGAGACAGTGAGTGAGAGGGAGACAGTGAGGGAGAGGGAGACAGTGAGGGAGAGGGAGACAGTGAGTGAGAGGGAGACAGTGAGGGAGAGGGAGACAGTGAGTGAAAGGGAGACAGTGAGGGAGAGGGAGACAGTGAGGGAGAGGGAGACAGTGAGTGAGAGGGAGACAGTGAGGGAGAGGGAGACAGTGAGTGAAAGGGAGACAGTGAGGGAGAGGGAGACAGTGAGTGAAAGGGAGACAGTGAGGGAGAGGGATACAGTGAGGGAGAGGGAGACAGTAAGTGAGAGGGAGACAGTGAGGGAGAGTGAGACAGTGACTGAGATGGAGTACACAGCTCAGGCAGGCCGGATGGCGCAGAAAGGAACTTTTAGAAAACCCAATATTGTTAGCCCGCAGTAATCAGCCCGGCTGCCCCGGAACGTTGACGGCCCACCGGGAATACTGACTCTCCTGATTACCACTGAGGCTTTACCCCCATGGACACGCCCGATCTCGTCTGATCTCGGAAGCTAAGCATGGTCGGGCCTGGTTAGTACTTGGATGGGAGACTGCCTGGGAATACCAGGTGCTGTAAGTGGTGTCGGGTGGTGGCCAATAGGTGGCACTCTTCACTCTGGCCCCTTCACTCATCAATCCCGATGCCCCAGTGCAGTGACGGGGACACTGTGCTGTGGAAGGTGCCGTCCTTCGGAGGAGACGTCAAACCGAGGTCCTGACTCACTGAGGTCATAGAAGATCCCAGGGCACTTATCACAAAGAGTTGAGGTTTCCCCGGTGTCCTGTTCCAACCAAGCTCATTCAATCTTGCCCCCTAATCATCCTCCTGTGTAATTGGCTGACTCATTAATTCCCTCACTCTCCACCTCAAGCTGGTGTGTGGTGAGCGTTCTGGCGCAGATTGGCTGCCGTGCATCACCCAAGTGGGGGCTACCAACTGGTGGTGGTTAGTGAGGTCCCCCCTTCACTGTAAAGCATCTTTGAGTGTCTAGAAAAGCGCTATATAAATTCAATCCATTATTATTATTATTATTATTATTATTAAATAAGTGAATATCTCTGGTCTATTCCTCCCTAAGGAGCTGTTAATAGGCACCCTGAGCGGCTCACATCCAGGCTCGTGTCAGGTGTGTGTGAGGTCTGTGTGAGCCGCTGCGGTTAAGCCTGGACTGGGGGACATCGCTCTGGGAAGGTGGGTGGGTTTGCAGGGAAAAGATGAGGGCATAAAGGGGTTGAGTGCTTAGAAGCTGAGGAAGAACAAGAGGAAGGGTTCAAGGGTCAGACTGGAGACCGGTGGGTGCGGAAACTTTCCCCAGACAAAAACACTGTGTGCCGTTCCTCTGTGGTTGATGCTCTCGTAAGACCCCCGTGGGCTGCGGGGGGAGAGTGTGTGTGAGTGGACGCAGCAGATGTGCGGGCAGGGGGAGGATTCACGGAGATGTAATTGCTAGCTACGTAATAGCTATGCAGAAGGGGGAAGGGGGGGGGGGGGCGGTTGCAGAGGAGGGCTGTCAATCAGTGTTGTGCATGTCTGCGGTATGTGCATCAAACACATGCTAATTGGTCTAGCGAAGGTAGGGGTTGGTGTAGCAACACAGACACAAGGACAAAGGACAGAGCGTATTTGGAGGCATGTGGGTACAGTTATATGTGGCCTCTCTAAAAGAATACGATGAAAAACAAGGGAACTTCTTCCCTGCATCCCTGAGGACACACATTTGTATTCAAGAGAATGATTATGTATTAGTGGAGATGACCATGGCCATCTGGGTGGGATCGCTTATGCAGCTGTGAGCCAATTAGAGGGCGTCCCTCATGCAGCCCTGGTGTGCATTTGCATACAAATTCAGAATTCCTCAATTATAATAAATGGTAATAAATGTGTTAAATGTCAAATTCAAAATAGACTAAATATGATTTTTAGCGATTGCAAAACAGCGATATTATTCAAACGAAACAAAACCAAGAATAATTTTTGCGTCAGTTAGCCAAACGCAACACTGGTACGCCTCCATTCCTGGAGCTGTGCCAACAGGGACTACAGCAGGAGACACCGCAGCCTTCTCCCATTTACCCATCACGCATCTGTCTTCCAGGCGCACTACAAGATACAGACCTTTCAGTGAAAAGATCACTGCTAGCAGACCTGTCGCCAAAGCTAGCGAGCTATAACGACATGACCAGAGTCTTCCGCAAGGCTAGTCAGCCTGTTGCTAAAGCTAGCCAGCTAGCATCACATGACTTGAGTCTTCCACAAGGCTAGCAGACCTGTTTCTAGAGCTCACGAGCTAGTCACAGGTTTTGGGGCTGTTGCCTGAAGAGAGGTGTGTTTTTTAGATTCTCTGGCTGGTTTTCCCAAACTGCTTATCCTATCTTTAATGAGTTGGGTCCATGTTTACAGCCAATGATCACAAGTTCAGTAATAGGAGAAGATAAGGAACCAAGCAAACACACCTTCTTCAAAGCCGAGGTCTGAGGGATGGAGAGAGACGGGGATGGAGACAAACCCTTCTCTAAAGGACTCTCTCGTGGCTGAGGCTCAAATGAAAGCTTAGCAGGTGCTTAATTTGAGACCTCAGGGAGGCTGGAGCCAGAGGCTGCCTGTCACAACCATAACACTCTGTAATCACTCACCACACTCACTAATGAATAAATGAACTATTTGAGTCTCTGCAGTGAAAGAAAATACACCCCAGAGACTCATATTTAACTTAGTACCAATTAACACCTCAAGAGTTTTTCTTTTCTTGATTTGTTCTTTGTGTGTTCTTAAACTTTAAAGGGGACATATTATGAAAACAACACTTTTACTATTCAGAAGCAGGGATATTCGATGCAGAAATAGATGTCTAAATTGTCAGTTTGCCATGTGACTGCCTGTCAGGGAGTGCGGCGGAGCTGCTGGACTACCCCCGAAGCTCTGGTGGCAGTCCGGGCAGCTCCGGCGGGGGGAGCTTCAGCTGCAGTCCGGGCAGCTCCGGCGGGGGGAGCTTGAGCTGCAGTCCGGGCAGCTCCGGCGGGGGGAGCTTCAGCTGCAGTCCGGCAGCTCCGGCGGGGGGAGCTCGGCGGCAGTCCGGCAGCTCAGCTCCGGGAGTACAATCCCTTTCTCCTCCATGTCAACTCCCAATATGGACTTCAGAGAGTGTAGGCCAAAGTTCCTTTTCCCAAATTCTTCTCAACCATGGCTGAGATAATCCCCACTACAAGTCTTTACTTGTTGTGGAAGTACCAGATACGTCAGACGCAGTTTTTATGATTCATAATATCATCCGAGGCGCACATAGCTTTTGGCAGTTATTATTGTATTAAATTATATTATATTATATTATATTATATTATATTATATTATATTATATTATATTATATACATATAGAGCTCCGGGAGTCCGCAAATGGCAACAATCCCTTCTCCTCCATGCTGTGGTTCAGTCTGACAGCTCATTGGTCAATGGGCAGCAGCTCATTTGCATTAAAGCTACAGCTATTATCAGCAAATAGCTTCAACAACATGTTTTCTGGAACTCAAATACTATGTTCACTTGTCGGGAAAGCACCATAATATGTCTCCTTTAAGGTTTTTTAATTGAACAGAAGCCCTTTGGGATGAACCACCTGGTTTTCGTAAGGGACTTATATGACCGCGATCAACACAGAGCAGAACACATTGAGACACCAATACTAACTGCCCCCCCCCCCCCCCCAACCCCACACCCACCATCCCTCCCCCGGTGGCTCCTCCACCCCACATCACCTGTGCAGCACACAACATCCTTATCCTTAGTGTACCAGTCCAACATGCAATACAAATCATATGGCTGCAATATTCTCGCCAGCAAATATGGTCGGTGAACGTAAGGAAGTGAAATACATTCTAAAGGACAACTGTGTTTCAAACACCAATAATGTGTAGAATAATGTGTATTCATAGCTCAAGAGAAGCTCTGTGTTCAGTTTTTTACATTTTATCGTTGTTGACATGAAACCAATTCCTTGATCGCTATAGCTACAGTCCACAATGTCCACAGTCAAAGTAACTGGGTCATGTTTTTCTCCCTGATAAAGGCAATCAGAAGTCAACCCAGCAGTAGTATGGCATGTTTGAGGACCCCGTTCTGAGCATCTCCACCTGAAGCCGCAACAGGGGTCACAGTAGCACTGATATATATAACTGATATATCTCCACAGGGAACAATTCATCAAATATCCCTGCTGGAGCACCACGGTAGCATATGCAGATGTCACAGCCTTTTAGCTGAGGAGGTCGTTTCAGGTCTGATAAGGTAAGAACTCACTTTAAACACACACACTTTTATCATATACTATGCAATTAGCATGTACACTATGTCTAAATATCGTTCTTATTATTGCTACGATTATTTGTTTAATTTATGATATTCATTTATTTCCTGCTATTTCATCTCGAGTTTTGAATGCGCCAAATTAGAAATCGTAGTTTCTGTCTCTTTTCTCTTTTCTGGCTCCTATGGTGAAAGAACGTGCCCACCCAGCAGTGAGTTGGAGAGCGGGTCTCTTGCAGTACTTCGGTCAGACCCTGTCCAGCAGAACAACCACTGCTGGGGGAGGGATGACACGTCACCCCCTGCCCCTCTTGTGTGGACCTCCAGCCGGTCCGTGACATCATGATACTGCTAATGCACGGCTGTAACCAGAGGCCAAAGCCTCGCTCACCATAATGGAACCTCCTTCTGGGATGGATAGTGACAGGTGACATTTATTTAAATTAAGGTCTTTGGAGATCGAAATTGCCATTTAAAGCTTTTAACAGTCGGATGACGGCGGATACGGCCTGATTCAGTGACACCTGCACACAAAGGAAGGCCACTTTATCGTGTTTTGAAACATTTTCAAAATTTAAGCAAAGAGGTGAGCTCTTTTTTTGGGTCCTCTAAGTGCAGCTGTTTAGTTTTTTGATATAGCAGTCATCTCTCTTTGTTCCACAAACCTTGAGAGAGGGGTGACTTGTCATGCCAGAATATTATCTTTGCCTACACGTTTTCCATTTACTGCTTTCATTTGGACCGTGTCTGAACTTAGGTAACCCCCCCCACACCCCCACTCAGAGAGGAGATCAAAAATGTTCACCATCGCTGAACTAAAATGTACTTTATCATTTATAATTTAACATCAACGTCCGTATTATTTAAAAAGTTGGATGGGAGTTTAACTAATGATTGTGTGGCATATGCACATGTCTATTTCAGAGGGATCAAGGTTTGTACGACAACAACATTGAGCTGAGGTTTGCAGTTGAATGCAGGTTTTCTAAAGAGACAGACTTGTGTTAGAGATACCAACAAACAGTGTCGAAGATATCTGCAGACAATTTGTTATTTAGATACAAACCTAAAAACATAATTGTAATTCAAAACTCTACAGCTACAGTCAAACACACAATGACCTGCAGAAGTCACCAGATTTCAGGACTGGAAAATGAAGCTTAAAACATGATATTAAATGTATATTTCAGGACAAATATTAAGAGTACTCTGAAGATTAGAGCAAAGCAAAGGGGATGTGTTGAAGACTAAACATTTGTTCGCTAAACTCTGCTCAATAATCAAGTGAAACCTTTTTCTTGGAGGTTTTTAATCAATGGAGGCGTTTTCTACAGGAAACATTTAGGACATCATAACTGGGTTTAAATTGAATCGAAGGATTCCTCATAATCTCTATGTGCTACGACACAAAGCTCCTCATTGGCTGAATGTCTGACCAGAGCAGTGGAGGTGGGGTTGAAAGGAGCACATGTGAAATAGAAAGGCTCCCTGCAGCAGCCTGAATCCTGTTGTGAAGCTGCATCAGAGGACATTGTTCAGCTGCTGCGTCCACATGCCCCCGTCCCAGGAAGCCTCAACAAGGACGCGCGGGCTGTCATATGGGCTGTCACTCAGCAAAAAACACATTGATTTGTGTCGCACAATTATGGTGCTGCGGCAACTCAAAGTACTTCACATAAGGCAGGGGGCTGTTCTATGGGCTAAGCCGTTTTTCAATTTGAAAAGTTTAGAAACACACACGAACACAGACACAGATACACATACACATAGACACGCACGCACGCACGCACGCACGCACGCACGCACGCACGCACGCACGCACGCACGCGCACACACACACACACACACACACACACACACACACACACACACACACACACACACACACACACACACACACACACACGCGCACAGCCAGGTGCAGCATGTCGGGCAGGGGGGGAGGGGGCTGCAGGGTTAGACAGTACCATGGCCATGTGGGGTGTAGCTCTCTGCTGGTCCACAGGGGAGAAGCAGTCTCATATATCTCTACTTGGTCCAACACGCGACATAGTGTGGGTTCAAGGACATCAGGATTGAGAGGAGGAATCGCCTGGTTTCCTTTGATACGGGGCCACCATCAGTATGCAGCCGCCACAGAGTGTCTGAGGGCCCCGGGGCCACTGCCGAGGACCTGGGTAATTTATGGTCCACTTTACCATTCCACATGTGCTCCTATTCTCCATTGGGAGCAGAGCAGATTTGTGTAGCTGAAGTTCCTTCAGAGGAGGTGGTTGAGCAGGGTTTGAAATGAACAATGTGTTACTCTGTCTGAAATCAAGGGTCATTGTTGTCAGGATTATACTAACTATGGATCCAAAAACCTTCAAGTCTCCCCACATGAAAAAATTCTATAGTTTACTATAGTAAATAAACTATAGTATACAATGTCTGGAAAATTACTATAGTAAATCCCACACTATATTGTAGTATAGTATAGTAATCTATAGTATACTACACTGTGTAGTAACTTACTATAGTATTTACCATAGTACACTACAATGTCTGGAAAATTACTATAGTAAATCCCACACTATATTGTAGTATAGTATAATAATCTATAGTATACTACACTGTGTAGTAACTTACTATAGTATTTACCATAGTACACTACAATGTCTGGAAAATGACTATAGTAAATCCCACACTATATTGTAGTATAGTATAGTAATCTATAGTATACTACACTGTGTAGTAACTTACTATAGTATTTACCATAGTACACTACAATGTCTGGAAAATTACTATAGTAAATCCCACACTATATTGTAGTATATTATAGTATACTATAGTAATATATAGTATACTGTAGTAAATGCTGTAGTAAACTATATTATTTTTTCCCCTGGGTCATTCACTTCTGCTTTGGGATTGTATCTGTACTATAGTATAGTATAGTATAGTATAGTATAGTATAGTATAGTGTACACAGTATCTGCCAGCAGGACAAGCCAGATGTCAGTCGTCTTTTCAGCGATTCTTTCTTGAGGGAACAGAGTTGGGCCCAATCCCATTTCTACCGCTTACCCCTTCCCCTTACCCCTTACCCCTCCCCCTTCCCCTTACCCCCTCAAAAGAAGGGGGAGGGTTAAGGGGTAGAAATGGGATTGGGCCTTTATGTTGCTTTCCCAACAAGCACATGGTGCAGCACTCTCTGGTGTCATAAAAAAAAGTATGGCCGCTATCTCAGACCTGGGTTGGCAGGCATCCGAACATTTTGGAATGAAGCCCCAGACTTCACCGATTATTTGGCACCCCAGCCAGCCAGACACCACCCACACCCCAGCCAGCCAAACACCACCCACCCCCCAGCCAGCCAGACCCCAGCCAACGTGAGTTCGAGCCCTTCTCAGGACCAGTAGGAAGCATGGAGCTGAACCGGTCTTCTTCTGTGTATAGTCAGGGAGCCATGGAAACCAAGGTCACAATAGGAACTGTAGCAGCAACAAGGAAGGGATCTTTCACCGGACAGAACTTATCAATCAGGTTCAGGAAACCATCAGAATGGCCCGATCAATGACCAGGAGCCAAGATGTGTGTGGCATTGGGAATGTGTGAGAGAGAGAGAGAGACACAGAGAGAGAGAGAGAGAGAGAGAGAGAGAGAGAGAGAGAGAGAGAGAGAGAGAGAGAGAGAGAGAGAGAGAGAGAGAGAGAGAGAGAGAGAGAGAGAGTGAGAGAGATGTATGCAGAGGGTGTCGTAGCTCTTCAGTGGTCTGAGCAGGCTGCCTGGGGCTGTAACCCGGTCCTGGATGGCCTCAGTAAGGACAAGGAGATGATGTCTTATTGTTCAAGCCAATGCATTCCATTAAGACGGCTAATTGAGAAATCCTTCTTTTCTACCTCTTTGGCCTGCTAATGTCTGCAGAGTATTGAACCCGTCCAGACAGGTTGCAGTGCGGGCAGCATACTAAGGAGGCCGCACCCTTCTGGTTAACAGCATCAGCACCAGAGACTGTTCACAGCCATCCCCCCATGGAGCCCTGACGGACCACTGATGGGCCCTGAGGAACACGCTGTGGAGGATAGCCTGGCCCAGCTCCAGCCTGGAGACATCTATACATCTATACATAGATATCTATATCTATACATCTGTAAATATATCTATATCTATGCATCTATGTATACATATCTATATCTAGACATCAATGATAAAAAATTATTTGCCGAAGTGAATACCGGGGAATAGCCCCAACTATTCACAGAGCGTGAGAATAATAGTTTTAGTTTATACTACACGTGAACACTCCAAAATAAACAAGATAACACTTTTTGCCAGGATTTATTTGGTTTTTATTCGCGGTTTATTTGTTTTTATTAGCGTGACGAGACGACTGTCATGCGATGAAAACAAAATCCTGAGTTTGTGATCTCAATCATGGGAAATTGCCCAATATCTCGAGATAGCGAACCAATGAAATTACGCCATCTTAGGAGGTTGACGTGTAGCATATACTAAATATATCTATACATCTATACATAGATAACTATATTTATATCTATACATCCATGAATATCTTTATCCATATCTGTACATCTATACGTATATACATATATCTATGTATCTATATATCCATAATATATCTTTACCTATGTCCATACATCTATCAATATATATGTATACATATATATATAGATCTATAGATCTATTCATATATATATATACATCTATAACTATATATAGATCTATATCTGTACATCTATACAAAGATATCTATCTATAAAAAAATATATGTATCTACACATCTATTGTAGAGAAAGGCGTACTGCCTTCTTCCATGGACCGCTCTCAGTCAGAGCGAGTCCAGCTACGTCATGGTCATCAGGATGGATCTTTATTGACACAGGGCGGTTACGACAGCAGGGGTCCGACGTGGAGCGACGTCAGAACCTCGCTAGGACGTTGACAGAGGGGCTGGCAGTCGTCGCCCGCCAAGTAGGCCGTCCCTCTTCAGCGGATCGATTCAGCGGTCTCAGCTAAACTAATTACGAAAGATTAGGTACAAGCAGATTGAAAAGGCCGGCGCCGGTGAATCACTTATGAATAAAACCATGTTTTAGTCCTACAGCACGGTTCACAGATGGTTGCTCCTGGCCTGCTCAAGGACAGTAGGTAGGACGTCACCTTTCATTGCGCCCCATCCTGCTGAAGGCTGGTCCTCCGCACACTGAGGGGTCTCCAGGCATTCAGCCTCCCTCTCCAAGGCACTCTGGGCTGTGTTTAGTTTGGTGAATGTTGAAGACAGAACAGGCCAGGGCCGAGGTCATCAGAGGCTTTCTCTCGCCTCTGTCAAGGTCTTGTGGATATATTTTCTAAAGATGAGTTTGTATAAAAATGAATTCCACAGCACATGTATGTATATATTATGATTTAGAATTACATTTTTTATCATTTATCGAAGAAAAGAGACCTAATATTTTCTTGGAGTGTAATGGAGTTTTTGCTTGGTTGCGCCTGAATCAAAGTAACATCTTACTTTCCCCTCTGCAACTGCTTTGAATCATCTGCCCTTCACACTGCTAGCCAAACAGGTCTTTTAAATACATAGGTACATAAGATAGGGAGAAATTATATGGAATATGTTGGATAAATTGCCTATGTTTTTCTGGTAATCATAATCAGGAGAACACATATCTTATTGGGTCCTAGGTGGTTGCCATGGTAATGCAGTTAACACCCATCCTGAGGAAAAAAGGGAAAGATAGTTCAGACCAATGGGACAAAAGTGCAGCATTTTATAATTTCTCTTTACAACGATGACTATTCACTCCAAGTTCTCAGACACGTTACTGTGACACACCAGGATTCCATTTAGTTTACCAAGTTTGACAGCTGTCAATCACCGCTGGAGGCTAATTGGCAGAGAGAGACGATCAAAATGATTTGACATGTTGAATCTTGAAGACGACTCCGTACAGAAGACTGTTCACACACCGCAACCTCACTTGTGTCCGACTACATCCAACGGCCTCTTTCCTGCTCAGTTCGCTAGGAGCCTCTGATACTGAGGAAAACCTCTGTCCAGCAACTTATAACTGCTGAACAACTAACCTGAAAGAACGCTTTGACCGCTCACAGGTTTGTGCAGCTCCTTAGTGTGTCTGTATGTGTACTGTTTGTGTGTTTGTGTGCATGTTTGTGTGTGGCATGGATCACGCCACCAGTGCAGGGATTATAAAAAGAGCTGGCCTTTGGAGACGAGGAAAGTGCGTAACTGATAATTACAAGCTAAAACCACACAAACAAGACAACCACTTGTTAAACAGTCCGTTGTGTATGAGTGTGTCCCCCGCCTCATTTCCCAGCCATTGTTCTGCTGTGTGTAGGCTGAGCGTTTACAGATGGGATTCTGCTCATCCCCATGCTAACAGAACAACTGGGTCCCTAAAGGACAGCTCTATTGTAAAAGACGTTCCAGACGTCTGATCCATCATTATCCCAGGACAGTGAGCTCAGTGCCGAGCCTCCAACGCAAATCACATAAAGAATAAAGGGTAATTTCCTTAAAAGCAAGGAAGCTGGCCTATTTGATTAAACAAGGGGAAACCACTTTGTTGTTTATGGGTGCTTGATTGTCTGCGTGCCGGGCCAGGAGAAGGGGTGAAGCTAAGGCAGATAATGAAGGGGTGGGGGGGGACAGGTTATTAGCCATCGCACCGGCCATAAAGGCTGGTTTATATTTCGACGCCCGCAAGGAAATGACTCTCCACGTACAATCAGGGCCGGCTGCTCTATTACCTGGTGCAGGGCGGCCAGGTCTGGCATGAGGAGGAGGCTGAGGTGCCAAAGCCCTGGCGAGGCCTGATTATGTTGTTGTCTATTCCTCTGCTAACCGGTTTAATGCTGTTTACCCAGGCGGCGCTGCTGTGTTTATATGCATGTCATAAAAGATGAAACCCAGAGAGGGATGGGCTAGGGGGGGTTTCCAAACACCTCAAATGTCAGCGCTGTTGACTTTTTTAAATGCTTTTGTTTGAGCACATGCCGACGAGACCAGCATGGATCTTTAGAACGTCGAGCGATGAAGAAAGATTGATAGAATGATATTAACAATACCATTGCCGAGTTACCGATTCAACGACCGAAACAAGTGTTTATCTTTGCTCAGCAAAGTAAATAGCAGCCTTTGAAACAAACGGCAGCCAAGTGTTTGGCGGTGACAAACGCGCTGCATTATACATGCTAACGCACGCGGCGGCGGCGCTAATGGCTGTTTGTTGTCAGGGCTGTGTGTCCTCCCAGCAGGCCAGGAAGGAGCCTGGCTGAGGGTTGTTTGAAGCCTCCCTACCGCCTCCCTACCTCCCTACCACCGGGAGTCATGGCGTCGATACCAGCGTGCTGCGCAGCGATGGTCCCGGTGTGACCTCTGGTTGTTCAGGAAAAGGTCTTTGATGCGGCGCTCGTAGCCCAGGTCAATCTCCCGCCTTTTGAGAGCAGCTGTACATTTGCTCTATTGATAGGGAAGATATGGGAATCATATTTGCCGTAATATATATATAGTTTGTGCTTTTTATATTGGATATTAATGCAGTCTGATTGGTGGACAGGTGGCACAGCAATGGCCTATTTACGATTTTTTTTAAACCTTGCAAAAAAAGCATTAAATTGAAACATTTGACCCAATTGAACATATAAAAGTTAGAGAATATTTTATTATCCAGAATAACTTTGGCAACAAGGCATAAAGTCTTGTAATTGGGCAAGATCTTTGGGCAGCCTCCTTCATTTATCTGCTTTCTCTAGCCTCTCTCCATAACTGTTTTCCCCTCTGTGGAAATTAACCGGCCGTGTTTACGGGAGGTTTATGGGATCACCCTAAAGATAAAGTGAATTCCTTCCCGTTTAATTTGGAAGACGTATTATCTCAATTTCTACTCTGTAAGAGCCTTTGTTCATGAGGCCCGACGCGGCCCCTCTGGTTCTGACCGACCGTTTCAGAGGATCCATCGTAGAACCAGCAGGCGCCTAGACGGAAGGAAGGAAGCTTGATCATTCATCACAACTTGGTCGGCGTCCTGTTGAAACAACAACGAGCTGCTGAAGTTCAACTCGCACCACTAAGTTGTTGATGGCGCACCAGATGGTGGTTTGAAACATAGTAAGGACTTCACGCACTGACTAACAAGTAACAAGTAACAACCTTACACACAGCTGGTGCAACCCTGAATGACCAGATCCATGTGTTATGAATGACATCTGTGTTGGTCTATTATGACTCTCCTCAGGGTCTTTGGAGACCTTGGGGCTGCCCATTCTTCTTAAACCCAAGCCCTGGTTGTAGGTCAGCTAGGTGTTCACTGTTCTCCTCGTGGTGGACCCGTCAGACCCTCACCAACAGCTCTGTCTCCAGTGGTGGCCAAAACCCTAGTTCCACGGGGTTGGTCCCCTAAAGTACTAATGCTGGCAGCAGGAGTCATGAGGCACACAATGCCATGTTTCCCAAAAGCCATTTTGTTAAGTGTGTTTGTGTATCTCATCACCTAATGCACAACGTGTATCCTTGTCCAATCTGCCCGTCTCAAAGGATAAACAGATGACTCAGAGGAGCGGTTAGACTCCGGTGGTGGTGCAGTTTATGATCCAAAAGCTGATATCATCCATTCCATTATGTTTCCCCTGTGACTTCTGGGCCTGGGAGTGTTGTATGTATCAGCAACATAGAGCTCACAGGACACCACAATGATCTCTCTCTCTCTCTCTCTCTCTCTCTCTCTCTCTCTCTCTCTCTCTCTCTCTCTCTCTCCCTCTCTCTCTCTCTCTCTCTCTCTCTCTCTCTCTCTCTCTCTCTCTCTCTCTCTCTCTCTCTCTCTCTCTCTCTCTCTCTCCCTCTCTCTCTCTCCCTCTCTCTCTCTCTCTCTCTCTCTCTCTCTCTCTCTCTCTCTCTCTGAATGATTAATATACACTCCTACTGCACAGACACACAGTCTTGCGTTCCAAAGCAAGCATTTTAAAAGTAAAAAGTAACAAGGGGGATGAATACTATCATTTGGAGGGCCATATACTCAAAATAGTTGACAGTAAAAACAGGGTAATTGTGCACTAATGTTTAAAAAAAGCTTTTAAGAGCCACTGTGTGCAGAACAAGATAATCACTGTGACCAGTTCATATTGAAATGAGGAGCAGGGGCACAGGGTTGTGCATCTTGTTAGGATATGATTTATATCATGTGATTTAAGTATTGAACCAATGTATAATTATTATTGCTATTATGATCAAGTATATTATTATTATGAATTAGAATTATTAGTTGTGGTTGTTATTAGTATAATCATCTTCATTTTGCACACTAGATATAAATAAACAGCCAATAGCATAAGTAATAGTCCATACGTAAGGGATAATCACGGCTTACCGTGACGGTAACCTTCCACGAGCCGGGCATATCAAAATGTTTATTGCCCTGCCTCGAGGTGATTATCCCGTTTATTCTAGTTCTTGCTTGCGAACATAATAAAACAATTCAAATACTTTAATAATTATGCTTTCTCTAATTCGTATTGCATGCTTATTAAATGTATGCACGTTTGAGGTCATCTACCTCAAAAAGTAGTCCCCTTTAATTACGATCGATCAAATATGTTTTGGACACCTCAAAGGGCATTATCCAGCTTATACCATGGTCACTTGCCAAAGAAAAGAAATTAAGATCATTCATTTATATTTTCATGCGTTTTACAATGCCAATATAACGTTTTTCACATGCCATCATTTAGTTTCCCTGTTAACGCCTGAGGGTTTGACTAATACCTGGAACAATCATTACCCTCCCGTAAGGTTCTTATGCAACGGAAACGATATTCACTCCTCCAGTAAATAAGACGTACCTTAGCTACGACTTGGCAATGGGAGGTAGCCTATTCTAGTCCGCTGAGCTATGAGTCAGAGAGCTAACGTTATGGATTGTACATATTTATAATTCGAAATTCGTCCCAGCCTTTAAACCACAGATACTCTACACTTTCAACATATAAAGTGTACATATTTATAATTTGAAATTTGCGCCAGCCTTTATACCACAGATACTAGAGGGCCATATAACCGCGTTGTCTGATTACAGTTTAATTCATTTTTCACAATTAACCAGCTCTCGTTTTGAAGAATAATCATCGCGCCAATCGTTTCAATGGGAATCGCGACGGTCTACACTTTCAACATAAAGTGTACATATTTATAATTTGAAATTTGTGCCAGCCTTTATACCACAGATACTATAGGGTATAGCATATAACCGCGTTTTCTGATTACAGTTTAATTCATTTTTCACAATTTACCAGCTCTCGTTTTGAAGGCTACAATACAAGCAGTGTATTGATCTACTATTTGATGATGCTGTGCTCAGTCAGCAGCAAGTAGAACCGACAAGTCAACGGGCAACCTGCCGGGTTAATGCCCTCCTCCCAGCCAATCAGAATCAAGCATTCTTAAATGAAGTTGAATAAAAAGAAATTATCCCACAACAGGAGCTGGAGAGGCATTAAGGAGCTTATCAAGCCCTGCAGCTGTCTGGAGGGCACACCAACCCTCACAGAGACACCTACTACAGGGTACCCCCACAGAGCCCCTACTGCAGGGTACCCCCACAGAGACACAGGGCCCCTACTTCAGGTAAACTACAGGTTACCAGGTGATCCAATATCTGATATCTGTGAAACTCAGATGAAGTACTGCTCCTGTGTCAAGGAGCCAGTGAACAGAAAGTTGTGATGTTTCTTATTGTAGAACGTGTTCTATGAACTTCAAACGTACTCTAGGCTATTTTGTCACTCTTAAAAAGATAGCGGACACAAGGCTGATGTCCAAGCCTAAGGTATCTTAGGCTATACCTAAAGGCATCATGAATTGCCATGGGCCGTAACCACGGAGATAACAATCAGCCCTCTTTTCTACAGAGAGCATGTTTTTTATGCTGTAATGTTATTATTAAGTTCTCATATCAGTACTCAGTATCGGCGTGTACCCTAATGTAAGTACTACTTGGTCTATGGGAAAGGGGAATCAGTGCATCCCCAAATACATGTTGGCCGACCCCGTCCCAAAGAAGAGGAATTAATGTCATCCCAGGGACAAGCTAAACATTTATTAGAAGGAACATCATCCTTTACAATATCTCAGATGACTACACAACGAAAGGACATTGATTCAAACCACATGCAAGAGTCCATATGAATCCCCATGGCAACAATAGAAAACGGCATTAAATAGTTACATGAACATCATAAATGTTCACTGACTGAAGATGAAGAAAATAAAATGCACATTTATTACTTGAAATGTTACCAAAGTGCATTTTAATTCATCATCATCATCAACCTTTTATTATTAGACTCAAGGTCCATTTAAAAACATACAATACAAGAAATGGACAACACACACATAAATAAGAATAAAAACATAACAACCAATTATAAAAGGCACTTATACCAATGCCTCCAAAAGGTATGACTGGTAGCGTACTGCGCTATAACTTGGGTTCGACAGCAGCATTATGACTTCATTCTTTGAGTTATTCAGGCGTCAGATAAATCTGTACATAAGGTTCCTCAATAAAGCTTGTAAGGTGTTAACTCCTGCATTCACAAATAGCTCACTTGCACTACTCCACCTAGGTCTTTTAAGTAAGATCCTAAAACAATCAGATCAATTAACAATCAATTCAGAAAATATCTTAAAATGTTGCAATCTCACTGAGGAGCGTAAATAATAAATTCATTCATTTTGTTTTGGTATAGACATCCTTGATATACGTCACGTTTAGCTGATTCTGATTTGCTGATTTGAGGGACTTTACAATCTAAAGTCATTAAAAAGTGTACTGACACGACTAAATGTTTTAAAATAGTTATTTAAATATTACAAATCATCAATTATTCCTCTAAAAGATATTGTATTTATATTTGTAACATCTTTTTTACAGCCATTATTATATTTTTACATTTTACATTTTACAGCTGTATTTTTTAACTATTATCAAGTATTAATATTAATTGTTGGATTTCCTTATTTATTATTTTTGATTTAATTGAGCTTTTATTGTTTTTTCTATTCACCCTGGTTCCATTTCTTTCCTTTAGGTATGCAACGGCTGGGTAGGAGGGCTTTATTCAGTGAGTGTGCATTCATGTGTGTGTGGGCAAGTGTTAGTGTCATACGATTGTGAATGAGTGTTTGTGTGTGGGCAGGGGTTCTGTTGTGTATGTGTGTGTGAGGGCAGAGGTTTGGTTGTGAGTGTGTGTGTGTGTGTGTGTGTGTGTGTGTGTGTGTGTGTGTGTGTGTGTGTGTGTGTGTGTGTGTGTGTGTGTGTGTGTGTGTGTGTGTGTGTGTGTATGTGTGTGTGTGTGTGAGTGAGTGAGTGAGTGAGTGAGTGAGTGAGTGAGTGAGTGAGTGAGTGAGTGAGTGAGTGAGTGAGTGAGTGAGTGAGTGAGTGAGTGTGTGTATGTGAAGGGGTTCTGTTGTTCCATCAGTAGTACTGTGACAGAAGCACGAGTCCCTGACCTGTACTTGGCCCTGCAGGCTTATAGTTTTATTTCCTTATATATTTCCACATTTTCGTATTTTCCTACTTTCCATGTCTCTGATAACATCATTATTAGTTGCATGTGGTTCACCTCAGGAGGACTGCAGTAGTATGTGTGTGTGGGTGTGTGTGTGTGAGGGGGGGGAGACATTGAACATGATGATACAAGGACACAATGTATCTATGGAACCTGGCCTTCACTTTTCCACGTGCGTGACCTGTTTTGAAATAAAACTGTGAATTGGCCAAATGGTGAGGAATTTGCATCTTGAATGATGCTTCAGAGAGTCAAATATAATATGACCATGAATGACAATGTTTATATCGGGTAAATTATTTGATGACAGCAACATAAACGTCTTAGCGTATTCACCAAATCCTTTATGGTTTAACCTTTATGCTTTTTCTATCAACTAAAAAGTCAGTTTATTTGAATCTCCAGCTGTTGAATGTTCAGAGGGAAATGGCAGCCGGTGTGTGATGAGCTTGTTACTGCTCCCAATATCGACTGAGTTCAGGACTCATTCAGCGTCACATCTCTGAAGCCTGAGACACAAATCAAAGGTTTGGGGAAAAAAATTATACAAAACATTCCATTGAAACCTGAATGTCTCTGTATGTGGCCTCTGCGTAATTAATGTAATCAATTAATGTTGTTGTGGAGCAGTGGGGAAGCTTTGGACCTTGAATGATGCTTCAGAGAGTGATATATAATATAACCATGAATGATCATTTTTATATGGGGTAAAATATTTGATGACAGTAACATCAACTTATTGGCCTATTCACAGCAGGGGCCAGTGCCTCCGTAAAACTGAGTTCGTACCCCCCCGTGGCCCCCCCTCCCCTTTTCTTTTTACCTCTGTCCGGACGGGGGGGTCGATTGCTTGCGATGGTGTGGCACTGTCACACAAGGTGGAAATTGAGATTCAATATATATCATACTGACTTTATTGCTGTCGGTGATGTATGACACTGAGCGGTTTGATGTCAGTGAAGGAAACCCAAATTGTTGTAATATTGACAATTGCTTTAACCGATGAAACATTTCAAATGTAAAATATTGACAATTGCTGTAACTGAAGGGAACACTTAATAGTATGCTACTGAAATAAATGCTGTAACGGGAAAAAGCCAATGTTGTATACTGTGTTTTTGTAGAACTAAACTTAGTACTAAACTAAATGTTTTGCGTCCCGGGTTCAATGTGCCCCTCCAACAAAACAACCTGCCCCAGTCTGGTCCCCCAAATCGGTCTAGAACCACCCCTGAACTGAACACCATCACATTGTTTCGCTTTGAAGAGGAAATCTTTTATGGTTCTCTGGTCTGTTTTTCCTCATCACGAACTAAAAAGTCTGTTTATTTGAATTTCCATCTGTTGAATGTTCAGAAGGAAATGGCAGGTGTGCGACAAGCCTGCTGTTACTCACAATATTGACTGATTTAATGGCTCAATAAGCGTCACATCTCTGGAAGGACTGAGACACAAATCAAAAGCGGAATGTCTCTGGATGTGGACTCTGTGTGATGACTGTAATCCCACGTTGTTGTGGGGACATGGGGTGCTCCCATGATGCTGTCTGGGGCTGTGGTGGCCCTGCTGGAGGTGTGTGGAGTGTGTGTGATTACAACTATATCAGGGATCCCTGTGGGCGGACACACAGACACTCTGCTCCTTTGGGTCACACCGATCTGGAACCGGGGACTCTGTTTGCTATTCCTCCACCCATTCCTTAGTCTCCTTAGGAGAACTAGCTCCTGATGGACAATAATCACAACTGTAGAAGCAAATGACAAACATTGTCCCGAATGTCCAGTTCAACCATCCCCTTGTGTCCGCGGACGCTCAGGGCAGGAAGTCACAGGCTCTTTTTCCTCCCGCTACGGCTGTCTTCTTGCATTTAACCTTGCCCTTTACGGCTTAAGCTGATTGAATATTTATGTGGCGTGGTGGTGCAGGGGGGGTGTTGATTCGGGGGGCGTGATGTATCAATCTGGCCGGCGGGCCTCGGCGGACCAGCCTGGAGACGGATCGATTTGACATGGGCGGGTTGTTGGCCAATGAGGGACGGGCAGATAGTCGAGCACTCGTGAACACCAGAGAACTTCGTTCACTTGACCTGCTGCAGCTGGTCCCTCTCAGACAGGGATGGTGAAACACATCTCAAGCCGTCTGGCTGGCTGTATGGACATGAATGTTTAAACACTGTTAACGTCCTCTGTCTGGCCATAGTGCTGTAAATAAGGTTTGTTTTAAGAACCCCAGGACGTATTGCGGTTGGACATTTCATCAGGGCTAATGCTGTGTGGCTGTTTGGATCAATGAGGCTCCAGCCTTGGTGGTCATTGATCATGTTGACCTTAAAATAAACTTGGACCCAAACGCCATACGGATTCTGATATTGTTTTTCTAGCATATATTATAATAATATAATATCATATAGTACTGGAGTAGAGAATGAGAGAGAGACAAAGAGATTCTTTGATCTTCTCAATCGAAAATGCAAATGCAGATGAGGAAGGATCTTGTCACTGTGTGTGGATGGGTTCTGGTGTGTGTGTGTGTGTGTGTGCATGTGTTTCTGTTTGTGTGAGTGTGTGTGTGTGTGTGTGTGTGTGTGTGTGTGTGTGCGTGTGTGTTTCTGTTTGTGTGAGTGAGTGTGTGTGTGTGTGTGTGTGTGCGTGAAGGGGTTCTGTTGTTCCATCAGTAGTACTGTGACAGAAGCACAAGTCCCTGACCTGTACTTGGCCTGGTGTGCTGATCGTTTTATTTCATTATATATTTTCATAGAGCAAACATTGTGAGAATTTAGCGGACTCGTCCTTCACTTCAGCAGGATGTCAGGAGTGTGTCTGGAAATGGGCATTTGAAATGCAGGTAGGGTGATCCTATAAGCTCACTCTATTACTGACCATCCACATCAGTGACCTTTATCATCCCCTATACCTCTCCGTTGACCTCTGGCCCTGCCCCGTGCAGACTTCACTTCCTGCCTCATGTGTTTCCTGCTCTGTGATTCCCCAGCCTCCACTAGTTAGTTCCCCCTGTTCCTCGCTATCCTCCCTCCTAGTGTAGTATGTGGGTTCCCTCTTTGGCCAGCTCTTCTCTGTACCGGTGTCAAGCACTCCAGCAAAGTCTTCTCCAGTTTAGCTTTCCCGGTTTTGGATCGCTGCTAGGTTTTCAATGAACCCGTCTTTGTCTCGTCTTTGAGGCCTTTGTCAGCCTGATCAGCCTGATCCCCTGACTGCCCAGGTACCCAAACGTAGTCAAGTAAAGACACTTGTTTCCTATCACGAAGCTTCCTCTGGGGCGTTCATTTTGTGTTCTTACCGGTGTTAGCATGTGCCATTACACTACTACTTCCATCAACCCTAACACTAAGGGCTTACCTTGAAGGTATAACCCTAAGGGGCTGATGGGTTAGATGTTCACTTTTTGATCACTTTTACCTTATTCAGAAATGAATTAGCAGCATTCCCGACGGACCGCTGGAACACACAGGGAACAATCCCCAGGCTGGATGAAGCTTTTAACTACTCATTCAACTTTACATCATACATCCGAATGACAAAAATCAAAGCTGTGAGTGGAAACGTTTAGAAGCCATTCAATATAAGAGTGGATGCTCTGGATGTTGATGTCAGAGTGGTGAATCCTGAAGTTTGCATGTCCCCGGCTATGATCCACAGGTAGGGGACTTTGTGGGGACGTTGTCTCCTGCAGAGTTCATTTGTTTTGGACCATGAGATGCTCCCAGGTGGCTGGCTGGTGCCGTGGCATCGCTCCGGGGGTGTGACGCTGTAATCACTGCTATCAGCGAGCAGTGTGGGCGGACTCTCAGCCACTCTTTCACTCCTGTGACACAGAGATCTGTAACCGTGAACTCGGCTCAGAAAAATAGACCCCGATCTGACTAAGCGAATATCACAGCTGAACAACGTGTCTGCTGAATCTACTTCTCCTGATGTGTTTATGCTTCACTCTACAGTCTGAATGAGCAATCTGCTGAGCACATCGGGAACCCGTTGTCCAGATTTAGGCGTGCTGTTATCAATATGGAGGCAAGGCGAGGCCATTGAGCTCTACTGTCTCCGTCCTCCTCTACTCATCAGCCAGATACAAACCCGGAGGAAACTAGAAGCCTAATGCATCCATTAACAGTTCAGAGAGCTCTATACATCAATCTCCTTGTCAGAAAGAACCAGATTCCTCCGCTGTTCACCCGTTCTTTGACTCCTTTTTGCTCCTCAGGGCAGCAAAAATAGTGTAGGAAAAACCTAGAGAAAGTAATCCAGTTGAAAACGTAATCCAGTAGCCTTGGTTTGCCCTTGTGACGAATCCAGAGGGAACACTCTAACAAATTTCTTGGTTAAAGCATTTCCGACCATGAAAAACAAAGAGGAAATAGAGGAATGAAGACACCATCCATTCATTCCTCTTTCTAATATTCGGTTCAATACAGAATCTTAAAAACATGATATAAATATTCAAAACCTTCCCTTGTGAATGAGTGTCTCTTTGACTGTTTCACCTTCAGCTATTTTGAATAGTTTAAGATTCGTTCCAAAAAAATCCTTGCAGAAGTGAGGATGCACACTTTAAACTTGAACTAAGTGCATATCTGAAATTAACTTGTTCACAAATCTTATAAGCATCCTGTCAACAGAAACATCTTATTAGGTCAACTATTGTTTTTCAGATTTTTTTTATATTTTATACTATTTAAGATATAAAATTAAAACAATAAAACAAAAAATTTTGTACAATCAAAGTCAATATCATTGACTGACACTTGCTTCTTCAGACTTCATAACTTGGACGCTATTTTAAAATTAACCTTCGTTCAAAGGTTAAACAAATCAACACACATACTTTTTTCAAAACCACAGTTTAAATTCCATGTCGTTTTCAGTTGGTCTCATTGATCTACACTGAGATTAGAGCGTGAGGACGTGCAGGCAGTGTTGCCAGATTGGGGATTTTTTCTCGCTCAATTGGATTACTTTTTACGACGTTCAGGCAGCGCGGCCGGATTGGGCTATTTTTCCCTCCCAATAAGACTACTTTTAATAACGTTTGGTTGGAAAATGAGCATTAGGGGAGTACATACAATTTCGGCTGGTTAAAAAGAAAATGGCGGGATTATTACAATTCTCTCTACAAACATCAATCAATACCATATCTTTCATCATAAGGCATATCGTTTGTGCAGATAGTACCAAAATTACTTCAGCTACTACTACTACTACTACTACTACTACTTCTACTTCAGCTACTACTACTACTACTTCAGCGACTACTACTACTATTACTTCTACTTCAGCTACTACTACTGCAAGCCTTATTCTACTTCAGCTACTTCTACTACTTCAGCTACTACTACTACTACTACTACTATCATTACTACTACCACTACTACTACTACTACTACTACTACTACTACTACTACTACTACTACTTCTAGTACCAATACTACTACTATCTTCCAGCTTTGGCAGTATTACAGTTTAGCTTCCAGCTTTTGTATTAATGTATTTAAGCACTTTGCTTCTTCAGATAATGCTATTCAGCGTCTGTCAGTTTTTTCGATTTCAGCTTCCAGTTCTTTTAGCAGTCCACTGCAATACATTTGACCTTTCAGAATTTTCAGCAGTGGGGACTTAGAAGATGTCCCATTTCAATGTACGCAATCAAGCTATTCTGAATTCCGCAACTCGCTCACGTTGTGTTAAACTAAATTCTGAACGCTCTGTTCCCAAAACTCATCACAATCTAGCTTACTCTAGCTTTAGGTGTTAGGTCTTCCTTAGTGTACTGCCCTGAAAAAACAGATGAAATGTTCAAAGGAATGAAGACACAAACTAAGCATTATTCTTCCTAATCTACATAAGCCTTCTAGAACACTAAGATCTTCTGAGACCAATCTGTTAATTATCCCCAGAGTAAACACGAAACATGGGAAAGCAGGATTTAGTTACTATGCAACAAATAGCTGGATTTAAGACTTGCCCCAACTCTGAGCACCTTTAAAACAAGATTGAAGACTTTTATGTTTGCTTTAGCTTTCTGCTAAATCTTAAATACTTTGCCTTTATTTTACTAAAATGCCTTTTTAACTTTCCCTTTATTTTCTATTTTTACCAGAAAGATACATGATCTGATACCAGAGAGAAAGGATAAGGGTTTGAGACCCAAGTTCTGTCTGGGTTAGAGTCCTAGAATCTGGGTTGGAGTCCCAGAGAAAGGACCAAGTTCCTTAGGTCGGGTTGGAGTCCCAGAGAAAGGACCAAGTTCCTTTAGGTCGGGTTGGAGTCCCAGAGAAAGGACCAAGTTCCTTTAGGTCGGGTTGGAGTCCCGACGCGGATACTAGAGAGACTGTTGATCTGATCTTAAATACATTGCACTTTCTATTTTATTCATTTATTTGCATATGTTTTCTTTTACTTATCTATTATTTTATTTTATTGTATGACAATGTTTATATGTGAAGCACTTTGAGTCTGCCTTGTGTATGAAAAGTGCTATATAAATAAAGTTGCCTTGCCTTGCCTTGCCTTCTGGGGAGCGGACAGCCTGAACTCCTTCTCCTCTGTGGAGCGGGCCACTCCCTCACATTAACCTGAACTCCTTCTCCTCTGTGGAGCGGGCCACTCCCTCACATTAACCTGAACTCCTTCTCCTCTGTGGAGCGGGCCACTCCCTCACATTAACCTGAACTCCTTCTCCTCTGTGGAGCGGGCCACTCCCTCACATTAACCTGAACTCCTTCTCCTCTGTGGAGCGGGCCACTCCCTCACATTAACCTGAACTCCTTCTCCTCTGTGGAGCGGGCCACTCCCTCACATTAACCTGAACTCCTTCTCCTCTGTGGAGCGGGCCACTCCCTCACATTAACCTGAACTCCTTCTCCTCTGTGGAGCGGGCCACTCCCTCACATTAACCTGAACTCCTTCTCCTCTGTGGAGCGGGCCACTCCCTCACATTAACCTGAACTCCTTTGCGCTCCTCCTTCCTAAAGATCAACGGCTTCTTAACATGTGGGAAATTAACTCAAGCTTCAATACAAATTATTCTGAAAAGGAAAAAATCTCCCCTGCTGTGCAGCTCCTATCGTCCGTCTCCTTTCTGTCTTTTAAATTGTTATCTAAACTGCTTTCCTTGCACTTAGAATTGGTTCTCCCGTCCATCATTTGCCCAGACCAAAGATATCGCTTTGTTATGTTGGATGCAGTTATTATTACACTCCATCAGAAGCTCCATCCCCAAAGCAGGACCCCAACGCCGGGCAGAACTTCCAAAAGCAATTCAACAAAACGTTCAATATTTTTTCCAAGGGTTTGGCGGACCCCCAGAGTCATCTCTAGGTCTCTTACAGCCACGTCTCTCTTACAGCTACATCTCCTGCAGCTACACACACACACACACACACACACACACACACACACACACACACACACACACACACACACACACACACACACACACACACACACACACACACACACACAGACACAGACACACACACACACACACACAGACACAGACACACACACACACACACACACACACACACACACACACACACACACACACACACACACACACACACACACTCACACACACACACACACTCACACACACACACACACACACACACACTCACACACACACACACGCGCGCACACACACGCCCACACACACATATCACCTGACTCTTAAGAACACGGCTCTTCACCTCCACTGATTGTTATTCTTTATACTGGGGGTCTGGGGGAATACACGATTCTGATTGGCTGCAGGGTGTGCATTAACTCCTGATAGACGGACACCTGCTAAGTAGTTCCAGTCAAATTGTCTGTTCAGCATTCAAACCAAGAGCTGATAAATTGTGAAAAATGCATTACGTAAACTGTAATCAGAAAACACGGTTATATGCATTTTGTAGTTTGTATTAGTATTTAATTTGTTTTTTCTTTTTTCTCTCTCCCTGTTTCCCTGTTTTTTGCATACTATGTCATGTTCTTTGAACCAACTTGTTTCCCTATATTGGTAAAGATTCGTTCAGTGCCTGTGTCACCGTGTTCCTGACCAAATTAATCGAGCTACTGGCTGGATCAAAAGAGCAAGCTAAGAGATTGATTGGACAGCCCCAAGGGGTCATGCACAGTACCTGTCGAATCTGACCTTTTGAGGAGATGGCATCCATGACACCGTCTGCTCTGACATCCACACTGGGGGACAGGACATCGTGACCCTGGTGATGGAGTGGGCAGGGAGTCCAGCAATGCCAAACACCCTCCCATCTCCTAGCCCCCAATTCAACTCGCTGGAATTGTAACCTCGCACACACACGCCTCTCTCAACACCAGGTATCCAATAGGAGTCAGGCCGCTGAATGGAAGTCCCGCTTGTGTGTTTGCTGGTGATGTCAGTGACAACACGGCAGTTAATATCACCTCTAGACTCAACCGGAGGGTTTAAACAAAGGATGTTCCTCTCACAGGGCACTTTACTACCTTCTGCATGAATTCACTTAGAGCATGCAGGGAGGACAGTAGCTGTCAGTGGAGCGGAAGACAGACTCTCTCCCTCTCCTTCTCTCCGTCTCTCCCTCTCCCTCTCTTGCTCTGCCTCTCTCTCTCTCCCTCTCGATCTTCTTCTCGTCTCCCTCTCCTTCTCTCGCTCTTCCTTCCTCCCTCTCCTTCTCTCCCTAGTGCTCTCCCTCTCGCTCTCCCATTCTTTCCCTCTCCCCCTCTCCCTCTCTCCCTCTCTCCCTCGCCCTCATCATGTAACACTGGCGTCCCGTCAGTGCGATATGTTAAAGCACACTTTATAAAAGAACTCAGTTATTATTTAAGGAAATTAAATCCATTACAACTGGCGGCATTTGTTAGTCTCCTCAAAGCCCCCAGGAGCTGTGTTCTGAGTTTGAGACCGGTCGATGTCTGCCATGCGGCCTGCATTTTAATTCTGGTTCTAAAGGATAGCAGTGTCCGATAACCAAACGGTTAATACCATCCCGCTGTTTGAATATGCACGCTCTCCCCCGAGCCCATCGTCATTCATGCATGTTCAGCTTGGTTCCTTTGTTCCTGATGTCTTGATAAATACGATCTGTCCATTGAATGAGCAATCCTCATTCTGGGTGTCTGAGAGAGAGAATCCGTTGCTCTTCTTCTTTGTTAAAGGCATTGACCCGATGTTAAGAGGCAGCGTTAGATCTTTTCATACCTTTAGTTTGCACCCAGAAATAGGTGTCCAAAGGTTCATTGGTGACGATTGATCGTATGATCTCAGGGGCAACACAGCCGCGTCCCAGCAGACACAGAGGTCACAGGTCAGGCAGACGCTAAAGAGGGTTTTAGCGTCTGTCTGGGGGATATTTTATTTATTTTGAATTCCCATGAATAAATGTAACAGAGAGACCTTTAGTGCGGATCAATCGGCAGGGGCGTCTGTATTGGATAGCCCGTGTGTGACATTGTCACCGTGTCTGTGTAATGGGAACACAACGCTGAGGAAAACCAACCAGATCCCCGCCTAGGAACCAGGGGCTCCAGGTCCAACCCAACACGCTTGATCTCTCATTCCCCTCCAGGTCACGGCTCCTCTAGCAGACCTTATATGGACTGACCCCTGAGCCTGCCTCCTCACGTTCTGGTGATTCTGAAGGAGGCTGGAAAGAAGGAAACCTTGTCTTACATCGCCATATTTGTTGCCATGGAAACCATTTAGTTTTCTCTTTTTCAAAATTCACCTTGTTTGCAATCATACTCAACATTAATAAGACAGTGGAAATATACAAACTGTTGACAAACGTAAAAAAGATCAGCAGTCAATAATTGACTAAAAAGTTCCGTACCAATGTTTGGAGCAGTTTAGAGCAGTCACAGTTGTTGTCTGACCAATAGAGAGCACTAACTATGTGTCAAAGCAATCTTTTAACAACATATTAACAACATATATCTGGTGCACACCGCCCTCCAGCCTTTTGTAGCAGCCTGCCAAACACGGTGCTCACTCTTCCAGGGGTTCCACAAAGAAACGAGCCCATAAAGAGAACCTCGCCTCGCTATAAACATGAATTGTCGCAATTGTAAAACAAATTTACATGTGGGACATTAGTAAAGAAACAAGTTTCTTCTTACAGAATATACAGTGTTAACAGCTTGATAAAATGATACCGGACGTTTAATAACCTAATACCTGAGGCTAGCTAATTTAGCTAGCTAAGATAACTAATTCAACTTTGTGAAATTGACCAATTGGCAAACTCATAAGGAGCAGTCATTATATTGGCGCTACTTCATGTTATGACGATCACATGTGGGGGATTTGGTCACCATTATCAGCCTGCGTGTGGACAGATAACAGGAAGAGACGGGACTCTTATCGGCGCTTGTGCTTTTGACACTGACGTAGATTTCCCTCTGACGTTTCCTTCACAGATGATCTTCAGATAGCTGTTTCCGGAGGAGAAAGAAGAACAACTCTCCACAGTTGGCAGATGGAGTGAATGTCGGATGGCAAGATGACGCAACACCACGGAAAGCCTAGCTGTCGTTGTATCCGATCAAAGGTGACAGTGATGGATCTTTGAAAGTTAAAAACAATTCATAGGAGGCTAGACGGTTTGTTTTGTCAGGGCAGGGTAGTGTCTGGGCTCAGTATTGATCGTGCTACTGTGATCGGCTCCGGGATTCTGTGAGGCCAAACCAGTCGAAAGATGACCAAATGAAGTGTCACGTCAGTCCCCGGAGCTGTCACTCAGAGCATGGGGCTGTCTTATATTCTCTTGCCTCTACGCATTACTTGGGTTCCAGCAGGCACCGCTGATTGAGTCTCCCTGCCTTCTGCCAAAAGCAATTTATCTGAGAGTTAAATTGGACACAGCCTCCCTTATCGTTAATTAAGCTAATCACTATGCCTCCACTGTAGTCTGTCCTTAATGCCGTAATTCAGAGGAATGCACAAGAGGCAAGTGTTTGGACATCATAGGATGTCAACAATCGTTTGAGACATGTTTTTATATTTATTTATATATATAGTATATTTATGTGTGAGAGAACATTTATTTTAGTTAATTCTCAAAAAGAACTCATTTTACTTTCAAACATACCTCAATTCAATAGCCTCAATTGTAGCTCCCTAATTGACTAATGTAAATATATATATTTTGTATTCTAAGTAGACAGATTATGGCGGAATTGGTGCATCTCTAACTTCAAGAGCATTTTGTGAGCTGGACGACATCACCAAACCTAATCTCCCAATTGTAAATATGAGGTCCATCTGCAATAATTACACAACCCTTGCATGAAGTAGCACTTGGACGGTTAAAAAAAAAGGAGAACGAGCGTTAATGCAATTTCAATTTGTATTAATCGCGTTAAAACAAGATTGCGTTAACGCGTAATTAACTTGCCCAGCCCTAGTAATAACACTATGCAACAGTATGTATCTATGCAGCGTGGTTGGGGTTAGGGCCTAAAGGACAGGACCAGCAGAAACCAGTCCCCCACTAGGGTTAGGGTTAGACCAACATTGTGACACACATTCTGTGATACAGGTTGTTACATTGCTACATGTGTAATTTTACCGTAACAAGGACACTATAATGTTAAGGGTTGGTGGCGTTGTCACTATGATAGCGATAAACTTGTATCATTGGTACAAAGCTCTTCATAATACCAAGAAGACTTTGGAATTTGTGGTACTTCTAAAAATAGGGGACAGAGCGACGAAGACAGAGTCCAAACGAAGACCTAATGAGTCTCAAGACCGCCGCCGCCGCTGAAATATTCACCTTGAATAATTCATGCACCTCCTGACTTCATCTTCATCTTTAAATACGACTAAAGGGAGAGGACACACATTAAAGGGGAAGAGATATCGAATACATCCAATGAAAAATAAAAAAGCAACAAACCACAGAAAAGGAAAAATAATTCTTGGATATCTGTCATTTCAATTCAGTCATTCACGACAAAATCCACTTGATCAAAGAGCTTTTTCACAGCGCTCTGGTCATTGCACAGCGTCTCATGGAAGCAAAGCCAGTGAAGACCAGTCTGCTGCTGGCCCTGGTGCTGGGAACAGATCCCCCCAGTGAAGACCAGTCATGCACACGTGAAAAATTGCTCACTGAATGAATGAAGAGGCTTTGCAGGGTTTTTCATAAAAACGAAACGCCGTTCAATTTAATGTATTTCTTTGGAGAGGGGATGAAAAGAAAGAAAGGACATGTGAGTTGGTTGATTAGTGGTTGTAAAACAGCATGCTCTGTGTGTGTGTGTGTGTGTGTGTGTGTGTGTGTGTGTGTGTGTGTGTGTGTGTGTGTGTGTGTGTGTGTGTGTGTGTGTGTGTGTGTGTGTGTGTGTGTGTGTGTGTATGTGTGCCTCTGTCTCTCCCCCAACGTCTCTCTCTGTTTGTCTGTCTCTCTCTCTCTCTCTCTCTCTCTCTCTCTCTCTCTCTCTCTCTCTCTCTCTCTCTCTCTCTCTCTCTCTCTCTCTCTCTCTCTCTCTCTCTCTCTCTCTCTCTCTCTCTCTCTCTCTCTTTCTTTCTTTTTCTCTCGTTCTTTTTGCCTGTCATTGTGGCAGGAGCGGACATTTACACTTTTATCTTCCCCAAACAAAAAAGGAAGCCTTTTGTTATTAAAGCCATGAATCCTGGAAATTGTATTCAAAATCTTGGAAATACCTCTCTCTTATGTGTTTATATTTGGAACATGAACACAGGAAATGTATTTCTGTTTCAATTCCCAGGTGGCAGTGGGTACAGACATGTTCCTCTCTTGGTTTCCACAGTTTTAAAAAGTGGTCTTTCTAGTCTTTCTATTTCCAGTTCATGGTCGCTGATTCTGTATTTTGTTAACATGCCAATTGTGTCTCTGTGTTCAGGGCCTGATAATGTTAGATCACCTTTAAAGGAGGAAAATGATTATATCAGTAGCTTTTTTTCACTGACCTCTGTCCATACGATGAATGAATAAAGAAATGTTCTTTATATTAAAAGTTTGATTCATTTTGATTATGCATATTTATTCTGGCATAATTTAGCACGATGATCAACTTAATTAATTCCCGGATTTTGTATTGCTTACCTTAGTCCCTAAATGTATGTAGGAATGCAGGAAATGGTATTCAAATCGCAATTTATTTTGGGGGGGGGGGAGTTTCCCCAGACCCCCCAGATTATTGTGTCCCCCCCACTTCTCAAACCAAAGTTACGCCCTTGCATAGCAGGATGAGCGACACATGGGTTGTCCTGCGATGGCACCTCTGTGAAAGGGTGCATTGATCCGGATGAATGCATGAAAACTCTGCTGATAATGCTCTGGTAGTCACATGAAATTATGATTATGTGATGAGGAAACAGAAGCAAAACAAAAAGCTATTATATCATTTGCGAACCACTGGGCTTTCTGTGCTTTGTCCCTTGGACAAATCATCGTTCAAATATGACGTTTATGCATTTTATTGACAACAGATTCCATAGCGATCCAAGCGTGGCCCAGGAGAGGTAGAAATACCAGAGAAGCAGGAGCTCCTGGTCATATACTTAGATTAAGTACGCAAACCGCATCAAATAGCTGTTGTTCAAGCTCATCCCGTGACTGCAACTTTTGGTAACATACAGCGATGGAGAAGCACGGTAATGTCGGAAAGCCACGTCCATAGCACTGAGCTTTATTGTACTCCCTAACAAACAGGGCTGAGATTCGGTGGTCTCGCTGCACGCTGAAATAGTGGCCTTCAGTTCCGTTGCACTTAACCAATTTCAAGACCGCCGCCTCCGCCTCCAGACAAAGAAACGATGAACGACCCCCAGACGTTGAAGGGAAGGCATTCAGCACACAACAGTCCTCATAAATGTTTGACGAGTTGAGCGCAGAGCGCGGTGACGGGGGTGAAGAAGACGTCTCCTCCGGTACAGCGGGGGACGGGGAGGGACAAAGGCCTCGGCGGGGAGCCACGCATGACGGACATGACAGCTTGAACAAGACGTTGGTTGCACTTGACATGTCGCCGTGCCACACGGAGGAGGAGTTCAGCCGGTCGAGGTGCTGGGTGAGTCGGCTCGGCACGCAGGCTGACTCAACCGAGCCTTGCGTGTGTGTGTGTTTGTGTGGGAGGTGTGCGGCATTAGGGGTGCCGTGAGTTAACGGGAGCGATCTTGATGGCTCCAGGTTTATGGCAGTGATGAAGAGCGATTCAGTCCCTACGGTGGCTGTTCAGCGGCTCGGCAAAAGACATTCCACTTTCTGTTGTGAGGTTTTTGATAACCATTTGATTTTACAGATGATGGATGGTTGGCATTTCTTTTTTTGTCTGGTTCCCCGTACACCATTTCCTTTATTCTAGGTGTGCACTCTCCGGGGCTGTGGGAGTGACATGGTGCACATGGTGAGTCTGTGTCTAAATCACCCAACACCCTTGAACCATCCCTGGGTGTGACGTCACAATCCTGCCCACCCCCACGTCACCCGTTCTCCTTTCATCGGGCCCCGCCCCCCCCTGCAGCACCGGCCCCTCATGACCCCCCCACCGTCCCACGCACAACATCCACCCCCTTCACTTAACCCTTCTCTGATGGACCAATGAGCACGCAGACGGAGGTGTGTGGGTGGGGTTGGTGGTGGTGGTGGGGGGGGGGTCACTATGAGTTTGGGTCTAGGAGGTGACGAGCCCCTTCACCACTTCAGCACCATGGAGTCGTGGGCTGCTCTTTGTGTTCGTTAGCGGAGAGCAGGAGACAAACACGCCTGTGGGTTGGACTTTTATTCTGAGAGCAAGCGTGTGTGTGTGTGTGTGTGTGTATGCGTGTGTTCATGCATGTGTGTGTGTGTGTGTGTGTGTGTGTGCGAGAGACTAACGGCTGGTCAAGCCTGTGTGTGCCTGCATGCATGTGTGCGTGCGTCTGTGTTTGTTTGTGTGTGTGTGTGTGTATATGTGTGCGTACGTGCGTGTGTGTGTATATGTGTGCGTACGTGCGTGTGTGCGTGTATGTGCGTGTGCGTGTGTGTGTGTGTGTGTGTGCGTTAGTGAGTTTGTGTGTGTGGTCCAGCTCAGAGGTTTGTCTGCCTTAGAATGCTAAAATATGAACCTCCTAAACTGTTGGATAACATAACGTCACATGAGAACAATGACTCCATTATTCCAGCCATGCGTACCTATGTAGCGCGAGTGGAGTGAAGAACCTCCAATCAGCGTTTGGAGAGCGGAGACTCTTCACCCCGGCCCACACGCCATTTCCCTGCTGCTATAGTGATGAGGCTCAAGTGCCTGATTGATTCATTTATGTTTATTATTTACTGTCACAAAACGGTGGTGAAGCCAATAAAGCAACGCCTTCGCTCCATTCCAATTAGTTTTAACCAGAAACTTTATTTTATTCACTTACGTCTCAAATAAATTGTAATTTCCTGTCATTTCTGCCGTTTCTCTATTTCCCATCTCTATTTCCCTTCCATGTCTGCTCTATTGAAGAAAGTTCCGGCACTGCGTTGGCTCAACTCTGCAGGAGGCCACTCCCAGTGTGATTGCATTTCATGTCTTAATCAATAAGCTACAGTGCTGTCAGTATTTACTGCCACTGTGTTCTCCCGGGACTCTAATTTCACAAATGCTGGGGCCTCCACACACAGCATGGCTGTGGATAATTGGATTCTTCTGCAGTTCATGGTGTTAACTGCATCTGGCTCTCTTCAGATAACCTCACACGCTTTCTCTTGGTCAATATATTTCCTCTCCATAATAGGAGTAATCCATTTCTATTTTCGATGAGACGTTTGCTTCGACAAACAATGTTCAAACGTGGTTTCATATAAACACAAGGCCAGGGTTCCTCATTGTTCTTGTGCTTTTTGAGGCTGCTGTAGACGCTAATAAGCATGCGGTTTGGGTATCAAGTGTGACGGAGTAGGTGACATCTCCTTGGGTGATGCCAGGCACCGAGGGACCGTCATCAGACAAACAAAGCCATGAAACAGAAGCCCACAAAGTCCAACAGATATCTTGCTACATTCTGAGGGTAAGCTATATTTAACAGAGATTTAGAATACAGTGGGATCAGATTGATTTCCATCAGGGAACTCAGTCCCAATGGAAATCCGGTTTCATGCCTAAGTAACTCCTAATCGTTTTTAACAGTAAATAACACACATGGGGAGGAACCAGGATGTAATACAATACAATATAAATATAAAGTTGTGATAAGGCAAACAAAAATGCTTAAGTAAGTGCTAAAATAAGGACAAACAGGGCATACACGACAAACGTTATGCACAGTATGAATTATCAAGTGGCCAAGTGCCAGTACTTCACAGTATATCAAAGAGTGTGTGCAATGTAAAAAGCAAAGAGAAGTGGCCAGTGATCAAGTATATATACATATATATATATATACATATATATATATATATATATACATATATATATATATACATATATATATATATATATACTTGATCACTTTCGTTCTCCCTTAATAACACTTAATAATTATGGTCTATTCTTATGTAACAAAAACAAAACAATAAGTTTTAATACAGTACAAATAACTCTAAATTAAGTATTTCAAACTCTGAATATGTTCCCCATTCAAAATGATAGTTCACGACCAGTGTCTTTTCTTAAGTGATGGACTACACCTTGTAAATAATTGAGTTATATCGAGATGCATAGGTTATATTCTCATTCAGTGGTAGAAGAGCAAAGTCAGCACAAGTAGAATAATCTCTTTAATTGCTGTACCAGTTCAGAGATGTTCAAACATATCACTCTTAAAACCTCTGTGTTTGTTCCATAGGAAGAGACCATATTTATTTAGTGTTATTAATGGAGAATGACTATTCTTGTCATATTACCACCTTATAAGGCCCATACTAAGTCAAGCATATTAAGATTATTCATGTACAATAACTTCCTTAACTACTATCAATAAGCAGTAAGCAGTAATTTAGGAGGTTATTGAAGGAAAACTCTTAGTTAACAGCACAGTCGTTGTAGAATATGGTCATGCAGAATAAGGCATTAATAAGAGCATTATAATGACTAATTAAGGGCCAATATGCCAATAAGCAACTAGTTAATGATTAATATGTGTACCTTAATATAAAGTGTTACCTGTATTATTTATTTGATCATCAAATGATCCAGCGATGTTATTTCTCGGTCGGCCGTGATGTTGTGGATGTGTGTACCATACGCATTGCACTTTCCTTTTCTGCTCGTACACAGTCACAAACCCCAGCTATTGGTCCCCCTGTTCTTCCCCTCAAACCTTTAAATGTACTTACTGGCTGTTATTGTCAACATATTTTTGCTGATTGTATTCAATGTTTGGGTGCAGGGATGTGTAAATGAGGCTACTTCAATTTGCGGCGACCCATATCACGAGGACCTCATTGTGTACGCACGGAAATGTGTGCTGTGATGACGGCGGAAAAAAACGGTGAAAAAAGCAAGGAACAACATAGCATCTATGGTGAAATTACTGTGGCAACTATAGTGGAGGATCTGGAGCAAACACTTTAGAAATGTTTTGCCAAATCTATGAATGCCATTCACAGAAGTGAAGGACATCCAAAAAGTAAACAGCGTGTCATGTTCCGGATCCCTTTGTTGATTAACCCACTGGACCTGTGAAAGTCTTTCAGAGACTGAAGACTCACAAATATTGTGCGTGTTAAGGTTTGGTTCCATGCTGGGTTTGGTTGGTTTAGACTTGGTAGAATCTTGGCATGAAAGTCAGTCCCGGAAGCATGGATTTCCAGAACAAACATTGACTTTGCAACACTGACTAAAAATGTTGCATCAATTGACAGTGGGCATTAGGACAGCAATGTATCTATGCCAATGCCATGTCTACTTTGTTAAGATGTGTTTCTGCATACCGTGTTTGTGAGCCCAGCTACTGTACCCCTAACACTCCTAGCTGGGAACCCTCTTTTAACAGAGGTACTAGAGGACAGCGGGCCACAAACAGAGCTCTGATCTTAACGACATAAAACCTAATGCCTAAACCTAACCCATACCTCAAATTAACCATCTATAACCTAATACCTAAACCCTCAAACCTATAGCATAAGCTTCATAACATAAGCCTACCTAATGCCATTTCTAACCTAATACGTAGGTAAGAAATGGTAACCAGATAAACCTAACCATAAGTAACAATCTCCCTAGTCTAAACACTCTTTTGGAAATTGTTTTGAATTAATACTGGCTTGGGGTGCCTCCGTAAATATGTAGAAGAAACAATTCTGTATCGCAGAGCATTTAGACAGTGTGCCGTTGGATACCATTGGCTCATCATCATAGCAACCGTATTTCAAAGAAAGAATGATTGTGGATATTAGAGATGATGATCTGCTGGGAAAATCTGTACTTCATCTGTTGGAATTATCTGTACTTCTTAATTTGGCCAATGTGCGTGCAATAAGTATTAGTTTGACACTTTATGATTATGCCTGATATTACAGGGGAATATACATTTATTTTTAATGTCTTATTTCCCCCCCCCCCCCCCCCACACACACACACACACACACACACACACACACACACACACACACACACACACACACACACACACACACACACACACACACACACACACACACACACACACACACACACACCTATTTAGTTGTTAAAATAGTCTTTATACCTAATGGGGAATTAACCCTGCAGATGTTCCACACACTCGTCTGCATCCTCAGACTGCCTCTCCATCTGACCCACCCTTTCTGAATTCCCATCTGACCCACCCCTGGGCCTGTATCAGGGCTGTGACTCTTTTGGCCAGTACATTGTGCGGATGAGGGGTGTTGAGATAGCAATGAGGAACACATACTACCTTGTAAGAGTCGGACTCAGAGGGATGTCGAGGTTCTATGGGTCTAAGGAGATGTTTCGCTCGACAGAGCCGCTGAACCAGAAAAAGCAGGTAGAAATGGGATTACCCCAGAGATAAATGAGCATGGCTATGGTAGGCAAGGACTAAGTGAGTATTCCTTCCAGTTCCGGTTCCATCCCGTAGATCCGGAAAAGCTTCGTAATAACACTGTCCTCAAAACCCTGTGATCGGCGTGGAGTCACACAACAGCGTGGCTCAGTGCTTTCAAGGCTGAAATGAGCACCTTGATCATGCAGGGTTTCGTACACATACTGTATGTCAGCAGTGACCTCCTCGCCGTCGGGTGGATCCATTAGACATCTGAACAAACCCCCCGCTGCAGGTTCAGACGGCCCCTCTGCCCGATCAACTCCCCTTAAGGCCGGTTCATTGGCCTTTCTCAGGTCTGTCGCCACGGGACCCACTTGGGGAACTTCCTCCTCAGTGTGTCCAGCGAGGTGGCTCCTATCAACATGGTTCGGCTTCCAGTTAGCTGGGCGGCCCAGCAGCTTGCTTTCATCAGTACATTTCGATTCAATCTCCAAGGCTTACAGTGTACCACGAAAGTCAACTGGGCCACGTGGGCCTCCACCTTTGTTTGATTGCCCAAAGGTTCTCTGTGCCCAAGTGCCACCCAGGACAGTGTTCTGTGATACCCATGACCTTTGGAAATAGCAGATCTCGGAACTTCTTCCTGACAGCCCATTTAAGGGCATGTAGTTCTAATGGGTTGGTGCGCTAATTCTTATCGTTATTCTCAGAGCACAGCAGCCCACGGCTTGCAAACCCTAAAACTTGTTGTTCTCCATCTTGTTGTGAGTCTGCAGTGCACCGCTCCCCATAAACCTTCGGTCCATAGTGACCCTGAACAGCCTGAATATCAGACTTCAGTTTGTGATAGTTTAGCTGAGATATGGGACTATTTTATAACTTATTTATTGTATTTGTTGTTTCAAGTTATTTCCTGTGGATCAAATGGATTCAATGAAACCCACATGGTTAACCAATTGTTTAGCTGCAAGGAAAAATCGCTATTGTGTTTTGGAATGTGAACAATTTCTCAATGACTTTGTGTTTTCATTCTGGCTTTCTAACTATTGTTAAAATCGATCTGTCTTTTAGAGACAGGTGAAAGAACCGTAGAAATAAAATTGTTGACAACCATCCCTATCCAAGCTTTCCCTGGATAACCTTCAGCATCTGTAGGCCGGCCTGCAGATGAGAAGAACCCTCTGATGTCAACCCTTAGAGTGCACCAAGCCTCCTTCATTCTACGCTTTGTCTTTGCTTGGCTTACTTGAAGTGACCACTACGTACACCACCGTGGTCAAAGACTTTGTGTATCCTAATAGGTTCCCATTGATTGTCACGCTTCAGAGGCCAATATTCCTCTGAGTGAATTCTGCTAACACAAGGTTGCAAAAAAACTGTTTAGAAGCCATTGATTCACCTGGCTGGTGTCAGGACGAGTTTGTGTGTGTTTGTGTGCATGTACACACACCAGTACCCTTTTATTACTCCTCTGGCTGCTCAGAGACACGTTGTTCCTCTCTCCTGTTCTCCAGTGGGAACGGTTTAAGCTACCTGTCTGGCCCTCTTGGGGAGACGACAGGCCCTGCTTTGACCATCAGTCCGCTATTGATCCAGGTTGCGTCCATCTGTAATGCTGCTCCAGAGGCTCAACTTTCATTCAGCACCTCTCTTCCAAAGGAGTTGGTCTGCAATCTGCGGCATGACTTAAAGAGGTATGAGTAAGAGAAAAGACTGTCTGTGCTGTGACCCTTTTTGAAAGGTTATGGTGGAGACAACATCTGCTGTGAGAAAACTTCCAAAGTCAGTTGAAATGCAAAATATTAAACCCTTATTGCCAATAGATCTGGTCCAAGTAATATATCCAATATGTCCAAACCCAGCCCCCATCAGGTTAATATTCAGACTTAGTGCAAGGAACTCCTTTCAGAAGAATAGGGCATTCACAAATGTTTGTCGTGGATCTATCCTTATGTTGTGTCGTGTGTGTGTGTAATTATATATAGATGTGTGTGTCTGTGTGTGTGTGTGGTGAAACTATTCATGTTTTCTGCCTGAATAAATAAGGGCTACCCCCACAAAACCATGGAGATATCGGCAGTGAGGTTGAAAAGACTCACCATGGATTCGTCACTTGTGTGCATTTGCAGAAAAGGCTTATCCCTATTCCACGCCTTTTCGTTTCATTTTCCGACCAATGACTTCAGTGTTGCAGTCATGCGAGAAAGAAAGTTGACAAAGTAATCTAATTACTGCCACATTAATGCATTTAGAGTTCCCACACAGCACACACCCACCCCTGTTTTTGTCACATTCGTGCAGGGAGAGAAGCAGAGGAACACGGGGATATTGCACAGTACTTTTATTATTATAATAACCACATTTTGAAAGCCTGGGTGTTGGTTCTCGGGGAACACTCTGGTACAGAGCACGCACCACCTCTGTTGGGCTTAGCTCCGTGTCAGAGGCCTACGGCAGAGACAGGGCGGCGGGGGGCTGCCTCTCTCTACTCTTGGATGTCAAACTGCCGGTTGGGTTTGGTGGACTCCAACATGAGCTCGTACAGCTGGCCGATCTGCTCGTTCTGGAAGTCCTGGAACATGGCCTCCGGCAGAGCGGAGCCCAGCTGGCTCCTGGGGGCCACGCGGCCCGACGCGTCCAGGACCTGGGTCTGGAGGGTGGCCTTGTAGTTCTGTGTGGACACAAGGTGACACAAAGTCTGAGGTCCTGACACCATGTGTACTCACGTCATGTGCACCACAACACACAGGTTATTGCAATTTCCGTTTCTGATTGTGGCTTAAATGAGTGTTGGCGGGTCTGGTTCATAAAGGTCCACCTAAACAAATAACATCCACTTTTATCACAGATGATAACGTTCAAATCTTATCCCCGAGAGCTTTAATACAGATATACCTTTGGGTATCTGGATCTGTTGATCTCTAGTAAAGTGATCCTATTTTTCCAGACCATCTCCAGCCGGTAACTATGAGTACTAGTAAATACTGTGTTGAAAGGTTAGGAATACTGAATAGCTGGTCACACCCACATGACCAATGATGGCTTCTCGGACGGCCTACACGTAATAAAGATAAAGACACAGACAGACTGGGAGACAGGGAGACAGAGAGACAGAAAGATCTAATTTGTCCGAAGAACAAATTTGGCGTCCTCTGTTTTGGGAGGGCCCCTACGCGGCTCACCTGATCATAACGCCACGCATGAATCATCCCAGAGAACAGCGTCATCTTTGAAATATTGACCTGCAACGTGCATTTTTCATTCATAAAAAAGCCATCAGTGCAACTGACAGTACCGACGTCAAAGGCTAGTGCACTGCTTACCAATTCAGCGGAAACCTCCCTGAATGGATTTTGGAATGGTTTCAACATCGGCAATAACAAACCATTTGTCTTAAAGGCTTTTCCCTTGAGCTTAATGGAATTATGTTGACCGCGAGCCAGGGAGCGATACATCCACCAGGAGGAGCGACGCTGCCCTGAACCCACTAGGGAGGGCCCTCTAGTCCAGCATGCCTCATAACTGAATTAGCCCTTTCCCTTCTTTAACACTTTGGGAAATTATTCCTGGAATGGTCCATAAAAAGGACCATGAAGCAAAGTACGAATAGAAGGATCAATCTGCAATAAATTGATAGAACTTATTCGTGACCACAAAGGAACATGCCACCTCAAATATTAAGTTGTATAAGGGAAAACGGTAAAGACTAGTCCAAGATGGTCATTCTGTTATCCAGTTGCGGAAACTAGTTGATTAACTCACTCCTACCCTGGACATTATGGTGACGACCCCCCGTCGTTACTATGATGAACTCGTACAAAAAAATCCAACTAGATAACAAATACATATGGAAAAATGTCAGCTGACAGTACATCAAAGCAGGTTTTGGAGAAGTTTAGGGTGAAAAATGATTTAATTTCTTCCAGAAGCAATCGAAAGAGACTACATTACGCTACAGAGGGTATATAAAACGTACAAATACATACAGAAGGTGACAAGCTTAAATTCAGTTGGTATTCTGGCCTGCCACACAAAGGGATGAAATATACCCCATTCTGCAGCCTCTCGGGATACCGACTGTACATAAATCCAAAATTAAATTGATATATTATGCCTCCTCTCTGTTGTTTTAAACTGAGTTGTCCGAGCGGATGTCCGAGTATAGTTGAGGCTGGAATGTCATTGGCTCTTCTGCGTTCTAAGGGCGGAGCCTAGCGACTTTTTCAACTGTGGCCTACAGTTGACATCTTGTTTCTAAATTTCCAGTTGTACTCCTCTTACGGGCAGCAGTAACTCCGGTAGGGCTGGAGTACTTTGTCTGGCAAGCGGAAGGTTGCTGGTTCAATTCCCCGCTCTGCCTCCCCTGAGCAAAACCCCAAACATGACTCATCCCAACACGCTGGCCGATAGCCAAAGTGTTAAAACTGAGCTTAGAATAAATTACAGGTGAAGAAAGAAGGTTATCAGTTCAATTAACCGTATGCCAGGGATTTAGGGATGAATGGCCTTAAGTCCTCTAATTAGACATGGCTAGTTGCAAACATTATGAAGGGGTGGTACTGAAGTCACGTCTGAACTGTAAACCCTGTCCATTAGCTAATGGGTCTAATGGGGTCCTCCTTATCGTTGGATCGATCCCATGTTCACAGTCAAATTCCCATACTGACAGCCACGCCCCGCCTTGCACCTCTCTCTCTCTCTCTCTCTCTCTCTGATTAAAGTGAACACTCAGTGGATGTATAATCACATTTGGAGGCCAGCTCCTCATCTGTTCCTCAAACCTTCCCTGTGCCCTGCTGTGGCGTGACGACTGCCTCGCCCAGGGGCTGAGGGGGCGTTCTGATTCTACGATCATATTCATTACACACACAGCGTCTGCACCGTGTGCCGTAGCTATGGGGCCTGAGGGGGAGGTGTCTCCCGGAATCAGCCCTGGGTACTTCTGTGGTGACGACGTCTCCATGATGTTTCCTGGCTCGTCGTTCCCCCCCCCCCCCCCCCCCCTACGACAACCATCACGAGCATCAAAACCTGCAGACCTGCTCCAGCGTCCCGGCATGCTGTCTCAGTGAGCCGCTGGTCTCAGCTGCCTTCTCCCTCACTAGAGACCTGAGCAGCCCCCCCACCACTCCTCCGCCCCTCTCAGCCTTCAGCCTCCTCTCAGAAGGTAAAGAAAACCATAAGAGGCCAATATAAATAACCCACGTGTGATAACACAGGGCTGGTATTACATTCCAGGACTCCAAGGTGGCCCACTGTAAATGGAGGGATTTATGGACATGGCTGCTGTACATAACGGGGGGTAGAACAAGATGTCCCTGGCTGCTCAGGGTCCTGGTGTACAGATGAAACATCGTGAGGCTGAACATCAGAGGGGACCGCTGCCGTGGATTCACCCCAATGACAACCGTTTCAATTAGCACATCTTTATCTAAATCTAATCAAATGTAAATGAAAATCTGAAAATCAATAATTATTGAATATCTAGCTTGTTTCGAGAGTGTACGTTTACTGTGTGTGTGTGTGTGTGTGTGTGTGTGTGTGTGTGTGTGTGTGTGTGTGTGTGTGTGATCTGATATGTTTAATGTAGTCAGATTTTGTATGTCTTAAATTCGGTATACTTTGCCTACAGATGGCCGTAAATATTATTTTTTGCACAGATATTTTATCTATACATTTATACATCATTATTTATTGAATTATGTGCTGCTCTGTTATTTATTAGAAAAAGTAAAGTAATCCTTCTAAATAAATGGAATTCAATACGGGAAAAAAAATAAAATGTCCTGCCTACAGTCTCCTAACAGCATCCTGATCGAGAGTCACTGCTGGCCCCGGGTTTAGCAGCCGAAGGGCCTCAGAGAACGCAGCTCAATAGTTTAGACCGCAGCCTAGTAAAGCGAAGCGGTGGCACCATCTAGTGGCCCGAAGCTGACACTACAGCACTGTCATCCTTAAGGTCAGCGCGCCTTTAGGTCAATTCATTTGAGTTAGTTCATAGCTTCCAACACGGGCAGCCAGTCGGACATAAGTGACATAAACAAACACCTCACCTCCCACTCGACCATGAAGGCAGACACTTCCTTCGGAGAAGCGCTCTTGTGCCTCCTGAACTCCTCCTTGACGTACTGGTCTCCCAGCGCCCGCAGGTCGATGGGAAGGAAGCGGTGCAGCAGGAGGATCCTCTTGTACAGGGAACGCACTTTGGATACATGGGCAGTCATCTCCAGAAGATGAGGACAGTTTATTACACCTAGGTCAGGTCCGATCTAAAGACATTACACAGGCGACAGCTGTCCTGACAGTCCTTCAGCAGAACCTTCTACTCAACGGAAGCTTCATCTTACCACACAGAATAGAGTCATAGAAGAGAGCCAAAGGACACAGGGCCTCAATGACTGAAACAGACAATGACAGTTATTTAACGTCCTTGTTTACAGGGGAAGGGTTTCCTTTGCCCTTTGGCTTTGCGGAGACAGGTCTCACCCTCCCGATGCTGACCCCTAGTGGCAAGGAGTGACTACCGTCGCTGTTGGTTCTGTTTGCTACTGTGCACCCCATTTACTGCATGCTGTGCAGCTGGACTATTTTATCATATACTCTTCTTAGTGCATATATTACTGGTGGGACCAAAGATTCAACTTAAATTTGTTCTTGAATGCAACACAAACTAAAAAAACAACAATCAGCATATAATTGTACATTTAACAATGTAGTCTCTTGCCTAGCCGTGGCGTATAAATTAAACTGATCCGAGTATGTGTCAAGCAACGAGGTTGCGAGACAACCTATTGTTTTTGTATGAATTTCTATTATTATTATTAACCTGCCATGGGAGTCTATGGCAGCCCATAGAACGCCTTGGTGCAAAGTTGTGAAATTTGGCACACTGGTTCAGGACCCTCCCATTAGCCCATGAAGCAAATTTGAGGTCGCTAGCCCAACAGCTCTAGCGCCACCAACAGTTCAACATGCATTCATGTTTATAACTTTCAACCCATTCATCCAATATTCACAAACCAGATATCATTGGATTTCTTGGGCCAAGCCGAGTTCAACGCACCTTATGTCGTCGTTTCTCGCCATGATGGATTTTCCGCCATCTTGGTTTGAAATGCTACTCCTTTCACAAATTTGAATATTGTTCAAATTCAAAACCGTTTGCCCGCTACAGCCAATCAAATTCGACCGCAAAGCCGCCAAACAGGAAGTAAGCAGATATCTCAACAGCCCTTTGACATATCATAACCATACTTGGTACATAGATACATGACGTCATAGACACTCAATAAATTTGGTGACCATTGACCTCTAGGGGGCGCTATAATTAACAAAGACGTGTTTTAACTCTTCTCTCGTCACATGAGTATATTTCAAACAAATTTTCTATGTTTGGTGATACTCTCAGACGGCCCCATATAGCTAATACAATATTTCCCATTTGAACATCAGAAATTGGCCTCCATGTTGAAAGTTGTCAAAATCAACATTTCATATCCCCAGGCCACAGATTATGTCCAATCATCATGCAACTTGCCCTATATGATCGTCAGACCAAGCCAAACAAACCTGCCAAACAGCTTTTTCTAATTCTAAACCGATTGGCCGTGACAGCCAATCAAACTTGTCGGCAAAGCCTGGCTGCCATGTTGAAAGTTGTCAATATCAACATTACATATCCACAGGCCACAAATGATGTCTAATCATCATGAAACTTGCCCTATATGATCTTCAGACCAAGCCGAAATGTGCAAACAGCATTTTCTAATTCAAAACCGTTTGCCCGCTACAGCCAATCAAATTCGACGGCAAAGCTGCCTAACAGGAAGTAAGCCAGTTCTCAGCAACACTTTAACATATTATAGCCAAACTTGCTAGATTATGTCCAATCATCATGAAACTTGTCCTATATGATCTTCAGAACAAGCCGAACAAACCTGCCAAACAGCTTTTTCTAATTCCAAACCGTTTGGCCGTGACAGCCAATCTAACCTGACGGCAAAGCCGCCTAACAGGAAGAACTTGCTACATAGACGCATGACATCATTCTGGGGACAGACAAACATTTGGTGACCTTTGACCTCAGGGGGACGTCAAACAACAATGACTTAATTTACCATTCCGCCCACTTACAATATAAACTGCAATTCTAACTTCATTAGATGCTTCATGAACCACCTCAAGAATGGATGCTTGTTAACATTGTGTCTATGTTAGGGATATTGTTCCGAATACCCCTATGTATTTGTGTCATTTGATCTGACGGGCAGACAATAATGCACCCTTACCTCTAGGTAGGGTCATGTAGCCACCTAGCCGATTACGTCTGACTGATTACGATACTGTAATACCGATGAATGATCTTTATTGTCAAAGTACAGCTACAGGTAAGTCCTTAGAAAAAATAAATAAATAAATATTTAATATGATAATATAAATAAATAGATAAATAAATAGATGGTTCGTAGGGAATTGCACAGTTCCCCAGTAGCTGCCACATGTTATGTGCGTGTGCGTGTGCGGGATATTACGAGGTCAGGTGTTGGCAACGTTCAACGCCTGTATGGCCCTGGGGTAGAAACTAGATTTAAGTCTGTTTGTCCGTGCAGCCATAGTCCTGACCGCTTCAAATTGAAAGGGCCCCAAAAGTAATTTTGCATCGGCCCCAAAAAGCTTGAAACACCCCTGCTCAACCTTTCTGTATATTTAGACACTATGTAATGTGGGGCCAAAATGTAGATTTGGGTTTGATTAAAATAAAGAACCTGAAGTCCAAAGTCCAACGGCTGTAACTATACCCTAGAGTTTACCAGCGATAGTAAAGATCAGCAGGCTGATATAGTTGACACAGAGGCTGTTAGTTATTTATTCTGTTATGAATTTAATAAAGTAAATATCTTTCTAGGTATGTTCAGAAAATACAATCCAAACAGGTTAGGGCACGTAGGAGCAGACTGTAGCTACCCAGCCAACTGGAATGGTGACTTCGTACTACCAGTGCAGGTGGCAGGTCGATCCCAGCCCCAGTTGGAGAGCCTGCTTCCTGCTTCAGTACCTGTGTCAGGCAGATGCCGTGTCACCTGCGCGACACAGGGACCTTTTTACTGGCATGACAGCAGGTTCCTCCTGCTAGACATTAAGCTGTTCTTTAAGGCTTCTTTAAGGAACATTACACAGAAGAGAGAACTCCTTGTCCAGTTAAGTATGGAATATTGTTATATATAGCTGATTGAGTTTGAAATTCTTTATTGTTTTTTAGCCATTCAAACTATTCCGAAGAGTATGAATCTAACCATAGAACTTAGGCAATACAGGGCCTGCTGATATTATCTGGCACAAATTGAGGTTTCCCATTACTGACCTGTGACAATAATGTGTTGTAATTGCCGTAGTCAATGTTGATGTTTACTATTGGAGTATGGACTGCATTCAGCATGGTGGTTTAAAACACACACACACACACACACACACACACACACACACACACACACACACACACACACACACACACACACACACACACACACACACACACACACACACACACACACACACACACACACATTGTTTTGTACCAACAGGAAGTCTGCTGTCGTCGCTCCCCCCATCCAATAGCATAATGTTTGTTTTGAATTTCTTTTATTCCCTTTGAAATCTTGCGTTTACAGAAACAGCAATGAGGAACTACAAATCTCCCTTGTCATTTATCATCGGTGTATGCATTGGATTCCACTTCTTTCATAATAATGTGTACCAGCTGATAAGATCGCCCTCTTCCAACCCACGCTTCGACTGGCGAGCATACAAACCTGTTGTGCAGGTTAATCACACAGGTGAGGTTGTTAGGGCAAACAGGCAAGCAGTGTCATGGTATGTCGTTAGCAGGCCATAGTTTCATGGTATGTCGTTAGCAGGCCATAGTTTCATGGTATGTTGTTAGCGGGCCATAGTTTCTAGCAAGGACGCTAGTGATATGTGTCCCCACCAATCTTAGGAAATCTTCCTTTAGGTGAAACCTCTATCCTCTGTGAAAGCACTAGGCTGCCATACTGGTCTGAATTCTTCTCCCCTGTCTTGTTCCCTCCCTAATTACCCTCCCTAATCATTTAAACAACTATGGGTGTTTCATGCAGCATAGCAACTTTTTTATAAAAAATATACGTATATTCCAATAGATATATATAATGTATAACATCTCCTGGTGTACAATAGGAAAGAGGTTTACGGAAATAAGAGAAAAGAAGCGTCCAGTTTATCTATTACTCCCCTGCATTTCAATACCAATCTCAATGATAGGCTGTTGAATACAAAAACACGATGATGGAGAGAGGATGGTTGAGAAATACTTGTGTTGTGTGAGTACAATTGTGATCAATACATAAGTATTAGTAGTATTTAGTATGAAGACCTAGCTGTACACTGTGGTGGTTGGTAAATAGTCTAATGATGTTCTCCAAGAGCCGACCCTAAACAAAGTCCTACAAAATGTTCCCTACCCAAACTGAGGGCTACGCCCCTGCTGGACAAGTACGGGCATTCACCTGCCTTTTGGTTTCAGGCGGGCAGCAGAAGGCCCCGGACCCTGCCCAGCCCCGGATCCTCTGCTGGATCATGACGGGGCCCAAGTACCTGGAGGGACGCACCCGCCACGTGCGCGACACCTGGGCCAGGCACTGCGACACGGCGCTGTTCATGAGCTCCGAGGAGACGGACTTCCCCACGGTGGGCCTTAATGTCAGCGAGGGCCGGGACCAGCTCTACTGGAAGACCATCAGAGCCTTCCAGTACGTCCACCGGCACCACCTGGACAGCGCCGACTGGTTCCTCAAGGCCGACGACGACACCTTCGTGGTGGTGGAGAACCTGCGGCGCCTGCTGTCCCGGCAGGACACGGAGCAGCCGCTGTACCTCGGCCGCCGCTTCCACCCCTTCGTGAAGCAGGGCTACATGAGCGGCGGCGCGGGCTACGTGCTGAGCCGCGAGGCGCTGCGGCGCTACGTGGCGGCCTTCCAGAGCGGCCTGTGCACGCACAACAGTGACATCGAGGACATGGCCCTGGGCATGTGCATGGAGAAGGTCCAGGTGCGACCGGTGGACACCAGGGACAGACTCGGGAGGCACACCTTTCATCACATGACCCCTGAGGTGCTGGTGCCCCGGGTGGGACGCTTTAAGTCCAGGCCCTGGTATCTCCTCTATGAGCACTACAGGGTGGTAGAGGTAAGCAAATGGTGTGAGTACATCTGTATATCTGGGGTCTTTCCTAAGCTCCGTGAAAGAGCCTTTCTTACAGAAAATCTTCCTGAATGACTGATTTGTTTCGTTCAGTCTGATGTTTTCGTACGTCTGAGCTGGTTTTGGAGACGGGGTCACTTCACTGTTACCCAACCAACCCATAAGCAGAAATACAATTCTGCAAGTAACGTGGTTCTTTGTCGTCGATTTCTGAGAAATTATTATTTTTCTGTGGCTCAGACGTCTCTATGGTTCGACGGATTCTGTCAGCGTATCCTTTTTAAGTCCATTCCACAAGACCCTGATTGGCCTCCGGAAAATTCCCACGATGCTTAGAGCATCACTCAAGCCCCCGCCCACAAAGTGGTCAGGGATTAGACGTTGTTATTTCTAAGCGTTTTCTTCTATTTATACATTTTTATTTATTTTTATTGACACCAATATGTGTGCTGCCTTCCGCAGGGCCCGGGTTGCTGCTCAGATTTCGCGGTCACATTTCACTACGTGGATAGTGTTCACATGCACACGCTGCAGTATTTAACCTACCACCTCCGGGCCTACGGCTACAAGCACCGGTACCAGCCGGACCCACCGGAGGACGGGGCCGGGGCCCCTGGGCAGAGCAGCGGGGGCCATCCACCCCACCACAGGAACACCACCTGAGTAGAAGGCTGTGTGGGTATGGGTGTGTGTGTATGGGTTGTTAGCAGTGCGTGTGTGGCTGTGTGTGTGTGTGTGTGTGTGTGTTTTGTAAGCAGTGTGTGTGTGGGTGGCTGTGTGTGTCCGGTGTGTGTGTGTGTGTGTGTGTGTGTGTGCGTGTGTGTGTGTGTGTGTGTGTGTGTGTGTGTGTGTGTGTGTGTGTGTGTGTGTGTGTGTGTGTGTGTGTGTGTGTGTGTGTGTGTGTGTGGCGGGGGGTTGGCTGTGTGTGTGTCTGTGTTTGTGGCTGTGTCTGTTAGTGTGTGTGTTTGGCTGTTTGTGTGGATGGGTGGGTGTTGGATTTGTGTGCGCAAGAGCAGTCTTTCATTTTAAGTTGTATTTACATTTTTATGTAATCACAATGTGTCAACATTTTTAATACCATAAAATATTTACATTGCTAAGATACATTTATCTATCTATGTATATATACTTTTAACTGTTATTAGGAAAGGTTATTGAAAAATATATTTTTCATTGATCATGATTCACATGGTTGTTGAGATACATTTATTTGGTATATACACTGACTTTACAAAACCTATGGATTTGACGATGTTAGATAATTAAGAACATTTTCAGATAAGCACCAAAGATTGTCCTTAACATATTCATGAAAACAGTTAAGGTTATTCACAGTATTATTAAAGTGTCCTAAATGAACCCACTGAAAATACATGAATGAATGAACAAATTAGTAAAAAAAAAACGTAAGAAGAAAGTGACAAGAAGTAAATTATTCTAAACGAATAATGAGTCTATCACTCAAGGCGCGGTGTTCTGTTTTTGCTCCACAATGTCCGTCAATGGAGCGGGATGATGTTCAAGCGCTCTGAGGTCCTGATCTCATGAGGTCCAACAGTGAGCCACAGACCCCCCCCCCCCCCCCCCACCACCACCACCACCACCTGCCCACCCCACCCTGATGTCTGTTACGTGTAGACGCAGGCGTCCCTACAGTCCGCGTCGGCCTTAAAGTTGTTTTGGTTGCCCTGGCAACCTCCGTACCAGAACTGGGCGCAGGCGTTGGCCTCTGGGTCGTAGTACCACCTCACCAGGTACTCCCGGCAAGGCCCCGGGTCCAAGGGCTGGTCACAGCCAGAATCTGGAGTGATGACAGAAGGGCAGAGACTTGATCTGGTTCCGGTGACACCATCGGCATTAGAAATGTATCGGGAGGATTTCTGAAAAAATAAAGAAATCGCTTCTGCTTGTGTGTTGTGATAACCTTTATGAAATCATAAATCAAATCTGACGTTATAACTGATGAACTGTGACAAACACAGCCAGACTGGCTGCTGCTGGACTCAAGTCTGATAACCAGCGCACATTCTACAAACCCTTTTGAAAGGTCCCATATTGTACCACCAGGTGCGAGTGTGATCAGTCGTTACGAGCCGTTCTTCTGGCTGGTAGACTGATCTATCCAGCAGACATCTAGGTAGACACGCCCACTTGTGATGTCAGGAGAGGCACATCATCAAAACGGCTTGTAACGGCTAATCACCCTCACACTGGTTTAATATGTGCCCTTTAAGTGGTGTTGTAGTTTGGTGTCTCACCTGGCCCGTAGAGCACTGGCAGTGGTGTCGTCGTGCCAGGGGCCCGGGTCGTCTCCCTGACGTACAGCCAGTTGCCCTTAGTCTGCGGCCCCTCCACAGTGTGGGGCCCCTGCTCCCGGGGGGGCTCCTCGTAGAGCGCCGTGGCCTGGCTGGCGTCCACCAGGCCGTCCTCATAGCTGTCGTCGTAGTCTGGGGTGGGCTCGGGGGCGGGGGTAGTGTCTGGCCCCCCCGGCAGGTCGATCTGGGAGAACCCACAGGGACAGGACTTAGGAGAACTCCTACGTTAAAGGGGCTGTAGGTAAGATATGAGGGATATAAGTTCTTTGTAATTTGTTCTATATGGCACAGAGCACACGCTCTGTGAGAATTTTTTAGACATCAGCTAATTTCTTAACAAACAGGGCATCTCTTCCCTGATTAGTTCTTGGAATCCATTTCATCTGTAAATCACAGGTGCGTGACTGCACAGTTCTTCTACTTGCAGAGAAATAGGGGGGAGGGAAGGATATATTTTGGGTCGCTTATTCTGGCATTGGTTCAGCTCTTTTCACATGAATATGTGGTCACTTACTTGTGTGACGACCTCTGGTAAATGGAGTACGTGACCCTGGTCTAGCGTCTCGGGTAGGTCGTTCTCCCCGGGCGTGGAGGGGCTGAAGGAGTTGGGGACGAACAGGGTGCCGTCATCGTGCTCACATATACGACTCAGTAGCTTGCTCTCCAGGTCTTTAACAAAAAGAAACAAAACCACAACACGGCAGCTGAATCAACGTCGTATCACACAGGCTCATTCTCAGATTAGTAGGTTAACATCTAAGGTCTGATGGCAGATGTGAACGGGGTGTTTGATATACTCTTGCTTCATTTTAGTTACTTTGTTGGAGCGGGTTTGTCTGGGTCACAAACCACCTGAGCGGTGGAACCACTTAAGGGTATGTGACTGATCAGCGTACTGCTAATGAAATTAATTGTCGTATTATTCGAAAAACAAGGCTGCAGCTTGAATCCGTATTTTCATGAACCAAAACTAAATAAGCTGCATCTTATTTTTTTTCTGGAGCAGCTCATAGGGCGATTTGGCAAAACACAAAGATTAAAAAAAATCTGAGCCCTTTTTCAGTGATTTGCACCGGAGTGATAAACATGAAGTCCCTCCTGCCATCACTACATGACGCCCACACGCTCATCTACGCTAGAACGAGAGCATCGGTCGTGGACAGTAGTGGTGGATTCAATGATTCGTTTCCGTGACCCAGTTCGCGTGATTCAGTTCGCCACGAGGAGTCGTTCGCGAATCGTTCCTTCGTTCGTTCGTTCAGTCGAGTTTCCGGTAGCACTAACTCCCCTGAGTCTGACTGACTCAGCTGAGAACCGTGCAATGGGGTCCATTCCATGATGCGATTTACCGCTACCAGAAACCAGGCTGAACGAACATACGATTCGTGAACGACTCCTCCACGTTAAGTCGAGTTTCCGGTGAATCGATTCACCGGAAACTCGACTGAACGTGGAGGAGTCGTTCGCGATTCAGCCTAGTTTCCGGTAACGGTGAATCGCATCATGGAATGCACGCCATTGCACGGTTCTCAGCTGAGTCAGTCAGACTCAGGGGAGTTAGTGCTACCGGAAACTCGTTTGTTCGTTCAGTCGAGTTTCCAGTGAATCGAATGGTGAACGAGACGACCGAACGAACGAGGGAGACAAACCGGTTCAGTTCGTTCGTCCTAAAGACTCGGTCATTCGAACCAGTTCGCGAACGAACGAGCCAACACTAGTGAACAGCTCCTGAGACACCGAGAGGCCCCCCACATGCTGGCTTACCGGGGAGGGTCCTGAAGTCGTCGATGAGGTATACGTGCTCGTCGTCGGGGTCCGAGGCCATGGTCTTCACCTCCTCCTGGAACTCAAGGTAGTCGGGGTCGTTGCGGTTCAGCACGCCGATCACAAACACCTCCACGCCCGCCGCCCGCACCTCCGCCGCCGCCTCAGCCGGCTGCACGGCGTCGCGGCGGTCGGCCTGGCCGTCCGTCAGCACCACCGCCACCTTGCGTACGCCGGGCCGCGCCGCCCGGAACAGCTGTCCGGCGCGGCGCATGGCGCTGCCCGTGAAGGTGCCCTCGCCCAGGTAGGGCATGCCCCGCACGGCGGCCTTGACGTCGGCCTGGCTGGAGTGCTGCGTGAGGCTGGCCACCACCATGGCCACGTGGCTGAAGAGCACCACGCCCACGCGGCTGGCCTCGCGGCTCACCGACACGCGGTCCACCAGCACGTTCACAAAGTCCTTCACCGCCTCGAAGTGGTCGGGCCCCACGCTCTCGGAGCTGTCGATCACGAACACCAGCTCCAGGGGGCTCTCGCGGCACTTCAGCCCGCAGCCTGCAGGACAAACCGAGGAGGGGGGGGGGGGTTAGCAAGGTTTGTATCATCCCTGTGCCATTTAATGACTGAAGAGCGCACTGAAGTCTCCTGCCTCGAAGGTCCATCATAGTGCCGGGGAAAACAGGCTCCTTCTGTGTTTTGAGCATTGTCAATGTATACAATTATAGATTAAATATATATTGATGTATAGGCCTATACATCTATACATCTTTAATATTTTTATAACAAGTAAAAGTTGTCTTATATCCTAACTCAATATGAAAAGAAAACAACAACATTGGCTTGAAGTAAAAGGTTGCATGTGAAATCGAAACAAATATATTTCAACATGAATTGAACTGATAGTAGTGTAACGTGTACTTAAAGTGATCATGAACACCCGAAAGACTCAAGAGAGGAGTAAAGCTAGAGGTATACGACTATGATGATGAAACAAGACACTCACCACATATTTCACGGATTATTCTGATGACCTCTTCTCTCTGCGTGTGTGGAAGGAACCAGAACGGGATGAGATGCAACGTAGACACATGCTGACATAGGGCCGATAGAAAGGGAATCCCACCCGGATATACTCACATTCAACCCGCGCAGCCCCTTCTCCCCAGGTTTCCCCTGCAAGACCAAGGGGAGATCAGACAACTCGTTCCAAGCAATGTAATGGCAATATCCTCTACATACTACTTATAAATAGGGGCATCAATATTGTGAGGTGCGTGGGTCGGAATCTGTGCATTGTGTGCCCTATTCAACGGTCCATCTCCACCATGTAATATTGTCAATGTGAATGGGTCTGCAGTATGTCATTCAGCTGTGGTCCCGTGTTACCATGGGTCCAGGGGTCCCGGGTTCTCCGAATCCCCCCAGGTCTCCTTTGCGGCCCCGTTCTCCCGGGGAGCCTCTGCCGCCCTGGGTCGGGTTCAACAACACTGTCACACAACCGCCCAGCGCACCTTATTCATGACGAGCGACGCAGAAGCTGTTGTACCTTTTCTCCTGGGACACCGTGGCCCGGGGGCCCTCGGGGGCCCGTGATCCCCTGGAACCCCTGCTCTCCCTAGGGACCACCAAACAACCACAGGTAAGGGTTTGGTCAGGAGGCCGTGGCCACAGGGGTATGGGAGGTAGGGGACGCCACTGTGGACCAATGTGTGTGTTGGCATCCAAATCATACCCATCACCCCCACCATTAGCATCTTCATAACCAGCACTACCACAACCAACATCACCATCCCCCCCACCATTATCATCATCATCATCATCCTCATCATCATCATTATGATCATCACCACCCCATCACCATCATCATCATCATCATTATGATCATCACCACCCCATCATCATCATCATCATCATCATCATCATCAT
>NC_079433.1:16359830-16362330 GCF_026213295.1 Gadus chalcogrammus | reverse complement strand
CCCCTCAGCCAATGGGGGCAGGAGGGCACTGTAGCCCCTCCCCTGTGCACATGCTTTATACCGACACAGCTCTTTGGTTTGGTCCACATAATATCTACATGGTACCCCCCGTCTTAGGGACGGGACGTAGACCACGGTGCTGACCCCCTGGGGTCACTGAAGATCCCAGGGCCCTCACTGCATGAGGAGAGGGCCTCACTGCATGAGGAGAGGCCCTCACTGCCTGAGGAGAGGCCCTCACTGCCTGAGGAGGGGGCCCTCACTGCCCTCACTGCATGAGTAGGGGGCCCTCACTGCATGAGGAGAGGCCCTCACTGCATGAGGAGAGGCCCTCACTGCATGAGGAGGGGGCCCTCACTGCATGAGTAGGAGGCCCTCACTGCATGAGGAGAGGCCCTCACTGCATGAGGAGAGGCCCTCACTGCATGAGTAGAGGGCCCTCACTGCATGAGGAGAGGCCCTCACTGCATGAGGAGGGGGCCCTCACTGCATGAGGAGAGGCCCTCACTGCATGAGGAGGGGGCCCTCACTGCATGAGGAGAGGCCCTCACTGCATGAGGAGAGGGCCTCACTGCATGAGATGGTTGTGTCCCGGGTTCCGGTGCGTCAGGATAACCAGAATGGTCCCCTGGTGGGTTGTGCACACAGCTACTCTTTTGAACAATTTAACAACATGTAACATAAGGGGATGTACCTTCGACCCTGGGAGCCCCTCCCCCGGGGGGCCATGGGCCCCGTGGAGGCCCTGCGGTCCGGGCGGTCCCTGGGGACACAGAGCAGGATTCATTATCATGTGTTAGATGTCCTTGGAGACGGTTTTTTATTTGTTCTGCATGCTTCTGCTGTGAAGGGATGCTAATGACTCACATTCACCCATCCATAAAAAATCAAAGCCATTCACACATTCATACACACATTCATTCACACACTCATACACACATTTATAAACCCATTCAAGCTTTGTTTCTTTGTTGTGAGAACGACTAAGTGTAAAGGGACAATAAGCAATCTACAACGCCGTTGAAATTCAAAATTATAATAATAATGATGTTGTTGATGAAATATGATCATTGTTTGTGTGCGTGTGTGCGTGTGTTTATGTGTGCGCGTTTGCGTGCATGCCTGTGTGTATGCGTGTGTGTGCGCGTGCAAGTTTGTGACAGTGTGAGTGTGTGTATAGACCAGACGAGGGAGAGCAGACTCACCGGGGGGCCGGGTTCCCCCTGACCCAAGGGCCCGCTGGGGCCCGCTCGCCCCTGGTTCCCCTTGTCTCCCTGCAGGGGGAGCGGAGGTTAGGCCGGGGTCTGGACCCCATCAGTCCGCAGAGACACTCAACATGTGATCACTGGAACACGTCCTCAGAGGAGCCAGAGAGCAGTTTCCATGAGGGTCATTACACCTTTCCCATAGGGGGCACTATAAACCAGATTCCCATAGGGGGCGCTATAAACCAGATTCCCATAGGGGCGCTATAAACCAGATTCCCATAGGGGGCGCTATAACTCAGATTCCCATAGGGGGCGCTATAAACCAGATTCCCATAGGGGGCGCTATAACTCAGATTCCCATAGGGGGCGCTATAACTCAGAGTCCCATAGGGGGCGCTATAACTCAGAGTCCCATAGGGGGCGCTATAACTCAGAGTCCCATAGGGGGTGCTATAACTCAGAGTCCCATAGGGGGCGCTATAACTCAGATTCCCATAGGGGGCGCTATAACTCAGAGTCCCATAGGGGGCGCTATAACTCAGAGTCCCATAGGGGGTGCTATAGCTCAGATTCCCATAGGGGGCGCTATAACTCAGAGTCCCATAGGGGGCGCTATAACTCAGAGTCCCATAGGGGGCGCTATAGTCCAGTCCAACGGTCAGCCCGCCGCCCCGGTGCACATCACAGTGTTGTCACTGGAACTGTTGTAATGGTTACTACATTCTAAATACAAGACATTACAAGATCCACAAGATCTAAGGAGATCACCTTCGCTCCGGGAAATCCGACGCCAACGTCCCCTTGTTGTCCGGGGGCCCCAGCGGGCCCCGTTTCACCCTGTTCAGGGAAGAAGGGTTAGACACATGTGTCCCTGTTCCCCTCTGACTTCTGACCACTGACCTCTGTGGGGAGTGACCACAGTGATAAGGAATCAGGTCTACATCTGTGGTGCTATTGGTAGTGCTAAACTGTGAATATTGTCCCGTACGACTGTTGAGTCCAGGTTGACACGTGATAATGACATCATGACATCATGTTCTCTGCTTTAAGGGACACAAATGCATCCCGGTGCAGAAACAGACCAACTTGTGTCGTTGTTTCGGTTGGCTATTGGTATATTATTTCATTACTTATTTTACCCGTTACCGAACCACTATTCAACATCAATATCATTCATATTTCTTTGATTTGTTCAATTCATTTTTGACCTATTCCTGCGTGCCAACTGATATTGAGAGTGTTCTTCAGATGTGATGTTCTGATAAGATCTGATCAGAACATGACTCAGACCT
>NC_079433.1:16304830-16354830 GCF_026213295.1 Gadus chalcogrammus | reverse complement strand
CCCCCCCCCCCCCACTAGAGGGGGTCTCTAGTCTCAGAGGGGACCCCCCCCCCCCCACTACCCCACTAGAGGGGGTCTATAGTCTCAGCAGAGGGGACCCCCCCCCCCCCACTAGAGGGGGTCTCTAGTCTCAGAGGGCCCCCCCCCCCCCCCACTAGAGGGGGTCTCTAGTCCTACAGAGGACCACCCACCAGCTCCTTGTACAGCCGCTCCTCCATCTGGGGGTCGGCCAGGCTGAAGACGTGCTGGTGGGGCGGCGCGCTGGCCACGGAGCGCAGCCTCTCCACGGCGTCGCGGGGCTGGCCCGACGGCCGGATGGCGAACACCCTGATGTTGTGGTTCTTGGCGTCGGCGGCGGCGGCCAGCGCGCTGGGGCTGCGCGGGTGGTCCACGCCGTCGCTCATCAGCAGCGCCACCCGCAGGCTGCCCGGGGACGTCTCGCGGCCGAACAGCCGCGTGGCGTTGCCCAGCGCGTACGCCGAGTAGGTGCCGTGGCCGATGTACGCCATGGCGGCCACGCGGCCCCGGAACACGTCCAGGTCCTGCCAGTCGCGGAAGTTGTGCTCCACGACCACGCTGCTGCTGTACTGCGCGGCGGCCATGCGCAGGCGCACGCGCCACCCGGGGGCCTGCAGGCGGGACAGACGCTCGCTGAAGCGCAGGACGAACTCCTTCTGCTTCTGGAACAGCAGCAGCTTGGCCGTCTCCGAGCTGTCCACCAGGAACATCAGCTCCACCGGGCACACCAGCACTGGCACATCAGCCACAGCCACGGAGACAGAGACAAGGGCAACAGGGTTACTGCGGCCTTGATGCACACCACTGGGGGGGGGTCCACGCTAGCTGTGAGTCGGTCAGGTTATGTCAGGTTAGAGAGGGCCTGTGAGTTAAAGCTGGGATTTATAACTGGTCAGGCATTTAGTCTAAAGCTATGTCATTGCTTTAATAAGGGTGGGTACATATGGAACCTTGGTCACCATGGTTGGGTTTATATTGATAGTTGGGTTGTGGCTGGGTGCAGATCTTATTTCATGTAGACTCTGGGCCATAGAAACTTGTTAGATGACTTGGAAGTGGGCCTTGAGGGGGAAAAAAGGTTGGGGTCCCCTTTGCTGAAGGGTTGCACACTGACTACTAGAACCTCAGCAAACACAGACTGAATATGTTGGGCTGACTGTGGAGGAACGTTAATTCCCTATTGTGAGGCTGGGATTCCAAGATTTCTCCCATCTTGTGGTAAAATTGTATTTGCATTCAAACAAATAGTGCTCTCCAGCGCCTCGCTTTTTCAAATGTGGTGCGGTAAAGTACATTGACATAATCATATTGCATGGGTCTTAATACGGGCATCAATACTCAAGGGAATAGGGGCATCCCAAGAAGCCCCCCCCAAAATAAACACAGAGACACAGACAGACACACAGACACACAGACACAGACACAGACACAAACACACACACACACACACACACACACACACACACACACACACACACACACACACACACACACACACACACACACACACATCGATCCAACCACACATTGTGGTAAGTTAATAACTGAACAAGGACCAAGTCTTACCTTTCCCTTCGTTCAGGATGACCTGGTTGTCGTCTCTCTGCCCCTTCCTCCTCCTCCCCTGGGCTCCGGCAGAGAGCTGCAGGAGCAGCATCAGACAGGCTAGCTCTAGGACCCAGCGCATGACTCCAGCGTCCGCTCACCCTGCCGCACAACATGTGGGGACTGCATTTAACACGATATAGGCCTACTGCAAAAGTCGATATCGATGTTGTGTGATGTGTTATTTATTTATTCATGAACTATTATTTAGTTTAAATAATTATAAGAATATATGTACTCAAACCTTGCAGCTGTAAAACTCAATTTCATAATTTTGTTTCCTCCATCGTAAATCTTGCCAATTTTTGGAATTCTAACCCTGAACCATCCTGGCAAGTAAATAAAGTGTTCTGTTCCCTACGATTAACACAATTATATAATTGAGCATGTAGCCAATTATAATCCCTTATCCCTCAAAAAAATAAGTCTTCACAACTCACACAGTGGAATCCCTCCACTGCTGGACGAATTCCGGCACGCCAAACATTGCTGGTTCACAACACTAGGGGGGGACAACGCTACACTCGTCTGTCTATCGATTTTGCGCCATAAATATTAATCATGAAATGTATTCACTGGCCACTGATTTAAACCATCTCAGTCACTGAAAGTACAGCGGCGTTTTTGTAGAGTCAGACAGAAGCACATACAGATCAATTGCTATAGTTATATTATATAATTGCAAACTATATTATAGGCTATATTAAGACCCAGCCTAAAGTATTTTCTTCAAAACAATTATGGTGGGGCCATATTTTACCGACTGTGGACTTATATTAACATAACTTAGTTAGGCCTAGGTTGATAACTGAAACGTCTTTCTAAGCAGTATCAACAGTGACCCATGAATAATGAAATAGATGTCTATTTGAATACACTTTTGGTGCCCCCCCCCCCCACCCCACCCCAGAAGCTAACTACTATGCCATCATGTAATCAGCAGCGTAAAAACGAGCATATAATGAACCAGAGCAGCTCTCACCTGTTAAATCAGACGCAGATTGTTTTCCGTAGAGGCTCAGGAGGGACGGCTGTGGGTCCGAGGTGATGCTGCTCTGAGGCCGCCGAGTGAGGGGTCCGCGCTCTGGAGTCAGACCTGCTGGACACCCCCCACACACACACTGAATATGTATGAAGAGGACCCCGTGAGCTCAAAGGCAAAGGCAGGGCCAGCAAGGCTGGGAATGCGTTAATAATCCCCCCATGAGAAGACAAAGGCTGCGTCCACGGTTGTGTTTGTGTGATCATGGACGGTTGTAACAACACGTTCTGAGAGGCTGCGGTCGCCCGGGCCCACTGTGGTCCGACACGAGGAACATCCAGGAACGCTGAACACATTCCTGCTTTACTGTTCTGCTGGGAGCTCTCTGTGTACCATAGCAATACTTCTCCCAACTTTGCAATTGGCCTTAAGTGTGTGACCGAATGTCAATCAAACATTGAATAAGAAGCACCATAAAGAAGACTCACGGGGTCCAGAATGGGAGCGGAGCGATGATCCTCTATCGAGACGCGGTCCATGCGGGCGAGATCCGCTCAGAAGAGAGCTCTGGAAAATGTCAATATGGAAAAGAGCCATTTGGCCCCACGTCGTAACTCAGGTAGACAGGCTATAGGGCCTGACAGGAGCCCGGCATCAATCAAACAGACACACGCCGCTCCTGGCGCAAAGAGAAGGGAGACGCTCCTGATGGATTCACTGAGGCCCTACTGCAGCAGCAGCCTGTCAGGGTGCAGCAGCCTGGGAGTTCAGCAGCCTGTCAATGAACAGCAGCCTGTCAGTGAGCAGCAGCCTGTCACTGTTCATCAACCTGTCAGTGAGCAGCAGCCTGTAAGTTCAGCAGCCTGTCCGTGTTCAGCAGCCTGTAAGTTCAGCAGCCTGTCAGTGGGCAGCAGACTGTAAGTTCAGCAGCCTGTCAGTGGGCAGCAGACTGTAAGTTCAGCAGCCTGTCAGTGGGCAGCAGACTGTAAGTTCACCAGCCTGTCAGTGAGCAGCAGCCTGTAAGTTCAGCAGCCTGTCATGGTTCAGCAGCCTGTCCGTTCAGCTGCCTGTCAGTGTTCAGCTGCCTGTAAGTTCAGCAGCCTGTCAATGAAAAGCAGCCTCTCAGTGAGCAGCAGCGTGTCGGTGAGCAGCAGCCTGTCAGTGTACAGCAGCCTGCACATCTGGTAGGTGCACTTTACACCAAACCTTGAGAAGCCGTTTAACTAATAAGCAAACCTGCGGGAAATAAACGTAACTAACTAAATAAAGACTTAACTTAAAGAAAGGTAGCGACAACTCATCTTCAGCTTCGTTTCAACCCAGGGAGCCAGGAAGCTATGACTTCCAAGCTCCAATAGCATGTGGCAGATCATAACTCTCAGACATCCGGTCTTTCCCTTCAGGTTCACAAAAAGTGACTTATTCCATAATGTCATATTTATGACTCCAGACAGGCCTCATGGTATGTTTCCTTTACCTTTACCCAATACTTTAAATACAATTAATGCATAGGGCTAGGTCAAACTTGAAAAAACGACCACTACATTAAACCCAGATACCAGTAGGATCAATTCTAACAAATAACTTAAAAGCAATTAATAAAAAAAAAAATTCTTTACTATTAATATTCAGTGTCATATTCAGTGTCATATTCAGTCATATTCTGTGGGATATTCTGTGTTACATTCTGTGTGATATTCAGTGTGATATTCTTCGTGATGTGATTTACTTGTTAAACCATTATTGTTGAGCTGACATGAAGGTAAGAGAACTACTTCATTTATTTTATGGTTTTGGTGTTTGCCTTTTGATTATCAATGATGTGATGTTTAATTGTCTTGTCTTTTGAGGCCCGAGAAAGAACAGTTGTTACAGCCGTAATAACTATGGGGGATCCTAAATAAATAAAATAGCTAAACGTAGGTTTGAAATACAAAAAAAACTACATTTAGTGTTTTTTGTTTGCCGCAAGGCAGAGGAGAACAGCGTTCCCTGGCGGCTGCTGCCCTGCCTTTAATTCTGAAACCACACCGACAGGCTACCCGCTGTTCTTCAATTCAAACTAAAAACGTAATATTCATAAAATGAATAGACGTTAAGTAATTGAATAGTATGAACATTTCATACATGTTCCTCCATTGGCTCCATTGGCTCCATCCGAGTATTTGCTGGCAAATTAAATCTCAAAGTCTCAAGAAAAAGTAAATGGCCGTTTTTATTAAAGCATTTGTAATTCACCCAAGTAGCTTGCAGCCGCAGCCATTAAGTTTCCTTGAACCTGCCATGCTCTGATCGTTTGTTCAACATGTCACAGACATGACACAGCGGAAAAGCATGTGGGAATGTGAAAAACGACCAAATGGGCCTGACAGCTTTATATAGCAAGCCTAGCCCCCCTAGGCCCTAGCCCCCCACGGCCCTGGGTATGTGGACGAAGAAGGATGCCCTTCTGGAGGTGTGTTGGGGGGATCACCACGGAGGACTTCATTGGGCGGTTGAAGCAGATCCAGGGCCGGGTGGAGGCCGGTGGGGTGGTCCTGACGGGGTTAACAGGCACAACAGACCAGTGGGGGACCACCCCTGAAATGCTCAGGGGTCCAGGCCCGACCGAGGGCCTATCAGCACTGATCTGGTTGACTGTGTAACACTAGTGTTAACACAAAGCTGGGCTTTGTCGACCTTCAGAAAGGGAACTTCAAAAGACTAAAGTGCCTCAAAAGTTGCTTTATACTTATTTTATTATAGAACGATGATACAACTCTAAATTGAACCCTTCATATGTACAGCGTATTGTTGGCGGGCTTAACAGCTGCAAATTATTATTATTAACAGTGATATACATCAGTTGGTATACGTGGGTTAGGTAGAGGGTTGGTGTCACTGGGTTGTGGGTTGTGGAGAAGGGGATTTGTTTAGCAGTAGCCACCTGATAACAGGGTTATAGTGCAGGAGACACACAGACCGTATAAGCAGATAAATGATAATGTATGCATCTACGCACCAGGCTGTTGAATGTACAATTTAGCAAAAAAATTTATACCTGCTCTAAGTATAGTTATTTCCACTTGAAAAGGGAATCTGGTCACAGAAGACGTTGCTTTACACCTGCTTCAACTGAATTTATTCATTTGGAAATGTAACCCTGCCTAGGAGGGATATACATTTCTTTCTTCTCATTTGTCTAAATGTGATATCTTGCAAGATCTCTAAGAATAAGAATAATGACAGATTGATTTGCTAACAGATGGCAGCGATCGCTCTAAAATGGAGGCTCAGATAAAAGCAGATGTCAAAACAAGCGCAGTCGTCTCGACCTGCATTCACATGACAGCTGGCCTGCTCCAGGCAAGCCCTTCCCACCCCTCAAGAGGGCCTTGTATAGGCAAGGTTACTCACTCCGTTCTGTCTACTAGATAAATCATCACTGCTGACAATCAGCCCATTACAGCGCCTTGGTGGTCACAATTGCTTTCACATTTTCTTTGGATGCGTTTTTTTTAATCATTGGTTGGGATGGATCATTGTAGCCTTGTGCAACTGCATTAGCTGTGGCGCTGGAGAAATCCAGATATCTTATGGTGGTTTCAGAAATTGTTATGGGAGAAGCCTAGATTTAAATAAGTATTGCAATGATGGAATATACCAGTAAAAGGTTAGGCATTAGCACGGTCAAGAAAGTTCAAAGGGCAGGTTAAGTTACATTGTATCAAATGAAATATCAGCTTTGACTTGTTATATATTTAAGGTAGGTTTATACATAGTACATTTAAATGTATACTTTTATGATTTCCTGCGTCACTATAAATCAAGTTTTTTTCTATTATTGGTCATTTCTATGTCTAAATTACATGATGTCGATAAAGTAAAGTAAGTACTGCAATAGGATGCATTTATAGTCTTCAACCAGCAGATGGAACCATGGAGCAGGCTCATTACAGTTACATCTACATAGACAGGCACGTTGGAAAATGCCATTTTCATAATACATTAGGCATTTTAAATTATATACATTATGGATAATTTAATCTTGATATGGTTAAAGAGATTAACATTGTTTGCTGTACAGTGTATTCAACGTTTGGACTTGTAGTGAAGATGCAAGCTTTTAAATATACAATTTTATTACAGAAAGCTACTTTGGCTGCAAATCGTGCACAAACGTATAATTAAACATTTACAAAACAAACTGAAGGAATCACATAACGAAAAAGGGCCAAAGTCATTCATCCACTTGTTTCTACTTTAAAGGGGTAGTACTGAGAGAAGTCATGGATCACTTTGAGAGCTTCGTTGTAAAGTTCCAGATCTGGAGGGTAAGAGGAAACAAAGATTAACAACATAAGAGCTCAAAGTGCACTAAAACCGCTTCAACATGAGAAAAATATGTACATGTGTCTGCAATGACAAATAAAGAAACTTCTTGTGTTCAAAAATAAAACTCACCAAAAGCGACGCCCTTCTCTTCCTGGAATATGGTGTAGGCAGAGCCCATGAGAGCTCCCTTGTTGGTCACCATGCCAACGACCTCCACCACGCCACTCAGCTCCTCGTCAAGCTGGAGAAGAGGAGGCATCCTTCATGTTGGTATATTATATCAGGCTACTCAAGCTACTGTACTTGAGAAGCGTCTCCGATGTAAGAACCTTAAATGAGGACTCCAGTCGATTTTGAGTTATTAAGATATTATTTGAGTTTGAGATACCCATTGTATAGTCTCGACTTGCATCCCAGCCCTTTATCGTCTATATGGCATTTTGCATTCCTACTGAAATTAAGAGAATTTAGTCTGACCTCGGATTAAGCCACTTCTTGGGCACTAATCAACCCCCCTACATAACACTTGGTCGATTTCTTCATACATGTAATATTTCTCATCTTACATATTCAACCATGTAGTGTAATGGCTTGAAAGGGAAGATAAACAAACGGACCGTATGGAGTCAATCCGTCCCTGTTATATAACGTTAGACGTCTCTAGAGGATCAGTTACTAGGAGAGAGGCGGCTGTACTCACGGGTTCGTTCAGCTCCACTGACACCACCTTCCCTTCTCCATCACACATGGTGAAGGACTTCCCTGAGGGATGGACCTGCGGACAGGACGAGACGTTAGTGATCACTCCATTGTGGAAGACCTTCACTCTCTCCATCAGACAGGGTTACGGTCCTCCCTGAGGGATGGACCTGTGGAAAGGATGAGACTTTCGGGACCACTGCTATAGCCCTAGACTGAAGGAACAAACACAACGTCGGGGTTTAACCAAACCAACCGACGAAGAGGAAAGTCCTACCTTCTCCACGCGTCCCACGAAGCAGACGGGGCGGCTCACATACTGGGACAACATGGACGTGTTTATTCTGGCTCTCGGGGCTTCATAGATAGCTGACATCTTGTTGTCCTCCTAGGTTTGGTGAACTGGGAACAACGCTGTGTTGCGCGGGAAATATTTGATTGTATGTTTTGTGTCAAAGGGCATCCCTGATTGGCGGTGCATGTGTCACCCAAGGCCCTAACATAGGGTTCATGTACCGGGAAACACAAATACCCAAAACGAACGCACCCAAAACGAACTACGTTTTTCCTGCCGTTCTGTAGTGATATACTGTCTCCTAAAACAATAGCTATACCGTTAGGTGGTTCCCACTCAATTTGGAAATACATTTGTGTATCTGTACATAGGCTAATTTTACTATTATCCGAAATGATATGGTTGGTGTCGGTCAAATGTGTATTTTAATGTCCTGGTATTCATCATAAATATGTTAAGATTGCGTAGATTAGCGCATAATTCCGGGAATGGTTTGCGGAGGCTGGTTTCGACCCGGAGCGATTTGAACGCCGCGCCACAGCTACCATCACAACAGCTATACAAGGAAGACACAAACCGATAATGTCGTCCGTATTACTTTAAAACGAGACATTTAAGCCACCAACAGTTGATTTAAAGCTACATCTACAGTAGGTCGTTCATTTTATTTTTTACCAGTGTTAAGGCGATGCAACATCGCAATGTTGAGGAATAATGGCCACCGTTATCATGGGTTCACCAGACAGTAAAGTAAACTTTCAGTTCCCTGGAAGTCACTCAGCACAAGCCCACTTACTGGCGACTAACTATTATGACTTTATCGATGTTATGGTTGTATTTGTCTAATGCTAAGAGAATACTCGTTGTAATCAGGCACTTGCCCACAGATCGGAGTCATGCTGAACTTTCTGGGTCTTCGTAAAGACCCCAAGAAGACGACCCCCGAGAAGGAGACGGACGGGGGGTTCGTGATAGTCGGTAGGACAGACTATGACATTTACTATCTCTGATAACGATGTGTTTGCTTAAACGATTTATCCTGATATTTAAAAGAATCTCGCAATAAAACAGTGTAAGGAAACGAAACCGCTGTTGAGGCAGGTAGTCGCGTTGAGGTCACGTGTCTCCTGCACTACAACCAATGAGTTAATCTGAAATGAGATGAGAGATACCTTTTTAAGCTTCATCGCAATAAGATATCAAGTCGCAGACTAAATTCAATATTCTCATATGTATTAGCAGTACTGTTTTTATTTTATTTTTTACATTCGTTAAGGCTGCCTTTTCTGAGCTGTATCTTCAAATTACTTCATTAGTCAACTATAATTATTTTCCCCCTAGAATTCTTGAGAGAAATAAACACAGTCAAGGTTAGTAACAAAGACAAATGTGGTTCGTTTTGCAGATATGGACAATCCCTAAAAGAAATGTAGTCTGTGTTAGTATTAAAGATAATCTTGTGTTTCCCAAATTTGAAATGAGGCTGTAAATAGGCTAAAGAAAATGTATCAGTCTGGGAAATTCCTTCTCCCTACTGTCCCTGTACGGTTTCAGTGTGAGGTCTGGTTGATCCTGTGTCTTTAATTGGAAGAGCTCCCAGGAGAGTGGCCGCAGATGGCCTTGAGTGGCCTGTTATGTTTGGCGAGGGTTTCTGTGCACAGTGCTCTAACCTCCAGTAAAGTTGACCCACCCCCCATGCTCCCAGATGCTCCCCATGCTTGGTTTAATCCTGCTCTTTGATCCGAATCTAGTAATGTCATATTGATGGCTGCCACAGTGTCATGTTACAAGGAATATTATAATTCAATACAAAACACAATGTTGTGAAACAGAATTTTAATTAAATAATATTGTTTTGTTCTATCTTTTTATCTATCCTTTATCTTCAAGAAAGTATACTCAAGATCAAATGCAAGGATGTGCGAAAGTATCACAAAGGAGCAACACTGTTCATAAAACATCCAAAATTAATAATTTGTTTTATTTTGTTTTCAATGAATTTAGGGCCCCTTAAAATAGTTTTTGGAATTTGTTCAATCGGTACATTTGTTTTGAGCTCTAATCCCATGGCGGTAGAATAATAGGAGACCAGTTAGGAGACCAGTCCCATTCTGTAGCCATGGGAACTGCCTGCCAGCAACACCACCCCAGCAGGGCGGAGTTAGGGTCATGGTGAGTTTCTTGCCGAACATGACCCCCCCCCCCCCCACACACACACACACACACACACACACGCCTTCATCTATCCATTTGGTAACCGAGGCAGGAAGATCAAATCCTCCTGAGGGTTTAAGGGTTTTTGGAGAAAAACAAGGTGCTATGGCTACCCCCCAACATTAGGGGGCAGGCTCAGCCTCATGCGTCACATGAATCTCAGAGGCTCGTCACTGTAGGTCTTTGAGTTCGGGGTTCTTTTCCTTTGTGTCCAAAGGGCACGTTGACGCATGAATAGTGTTTTTGTTCTTTGTGACTGCATCCACATATCATTTAGATGCTTTTAATTGGCTGTACGAATTTAGTTTTTTTATGGATACAAATATCTTTTTCACAATGATGTTGCATGCAATCTGAAGGAGGACACATCCGTGGGAGTGGTTGCTTCAGATTTTTCCCCATTGTCTGATTTCTGAAGCTAGTTCTCTGAGAAAATGGTGCCTGCCTCAAAGTGCAGATCAGAGTCCAAGTCAGTGTGCAGCAGAGTCTGAAGAGCTGTCTGTTTAAGTCCCAAACAGCTGTTTTCCGCCTTTCTTGACCCGCCTCTTTTTCTCAGACACTCAATTGGCTTCTTGTGTGGATTACAGGATTTTGCCAATTTTATATATATCTTCAGAGAGGGAAGACAGTCGGTGTGCATCTGTGTGAGCTGACTTGGCTTCTAACGACATTATAAGCGATACCGTACTCTTAGCTTAACCAGTGTTAAGTCCCGGACCCTGTCACGCATTACAAGGCATTATCCCTGAGAATGTGTTGGCCCATTCTATTTCTCACCTAGTTTGGGAGTGGCCTCTAGCTTTGTATGCCTTGCATTGCACTGCACTCATAAGCACTGACATACTGTAACCCCATGAGATCACTAACACAAGCTGCAAAAAATAGCAGGCCAGCCAATAGAGTCTAGAAAACGTTTTACTTTAGAAATACATATGTTTTTTAACAAGCCACATGCAGTTAATATCTTTTGCACTGGCTTTTACCTACAGCACAGAGACAAACCTGTGTGTCCTGTTTGCAATGGGAAGAATATAACTAATGATGCCAATAAAAGGAGACGTCACATTAACTGGTGGTGACATTAACTTACCAAAATCATGACCACTATTAGTAATCCAGCGGTAACTATTTGTGTCCCCTCCAATGCATGGTGGGAGAGAAGGGTTCGGCTGACGGGTCTGGGATGAGGAGGAAGGCTAACTTACAGCTTCAGCTCTGAGTCTTATTGAGGTCAAAGATGAGGCTATTTAGAAACTGCTAACAATTGTCTTGGCGATGGAGAATACCTAGTCTCAGGTTGTATAGCATTATGGATTTGTTTCAAAGCTGCAGATCTTTTCGAAGACAGAGACTCACCTCTAACTTTCACAGTGGCCCTGCCAGGAATTCCTCTTGCAGATGTGAATGGAAAGTGCGGGTCTAAAATGTCAGGAAATATGTCAGGTTCTATTTTAGATGGGTTTCATAGAACTGCAGACTTCATGCTCAGGGAAGATTTGTTTTGGCAGCGTTTTCCTAAGGATTGTTCCTTGTGACCCAAAGAACAGGAATACACACAACAATCTCACTCCTTTTGCTTGCTGAGTGCCTGCATACTTTCTGGAACAGGAGGAGTGAGATAGAAACATTTTACTAAAGTCACTGGGACTATATTTGAGAACCATATGAGCTCCAATGCCAGTCTCAGTAAAGGGATTATAGGGTATGTAGACAGAAGTGATTAAGTGCACCAGTGAGAGTAAAGTACTCAAGGGATACAAAAAAACCTAAGTGTGGCTGCAGCAGGATTACAGTCCACCAGCACTGTGTTTTGGTCTGGACTGCTCAACAGAAAGATGCAATAAACTGGGCCCATGTGGCCCTAGCCTGAGTCACACTCCTGCTATGGCAATGGCTGCTTCTATAGGTTCCATTGAGGATGAATCGGTCATGGACCACAAGGGGATGGGGAGAATAGGCCAGTCAAATGCTGTATTAAATCCTGTAAGCATGTATGGTGTAGCTGAGTGCTAACTGTGCTATCAAGATGTAGTGGGTCTGGTGCAAAAACAGCTGTTCTGTCTATGAACCAGGATCAGGGACCTCACTGGTTACAGTAAGAGCTGGTCTGTCTATGAACCAGGATCAGGGACTCCACTGGTTACAGTAAGAGCTGGTCTGTCTATGAACCAGGATCAGGGACTCCACTGGTTATAGTAAGAGCTGGTCTGTCTATGAACCAGGATCAGGGACTCCACTGGTTACAGTAAGAGCTGGTCTGTCTATGAACCAGGATCAGGGACTCCACTGGTTACAGTAAGAGCTGGTCTGTCTATGAACCAGGATCAGGGACTCCCCTGGTTACAGTAAGAGCTGGTCTGTCTATGAACCAGGATCTGGGACTCCACTGGTTACAGTAAGAGCTGGTCTGTCTATGAACCAGGATCAGGGACTCCACTGGTTACAGAATCGAGCCCCAGGCCCCAGAGGCTCACTGATCTATGGTACACTCCGACAGAGTATTCTCTAAATTGCTGGTCCCAAGTGGTCGAGGGCTTCTTAATCCATTAATGTGATCAGAAAGGTGTTGGGACTCTGATAATCTCACTTTCTGACCTAGTTAAGACTTGAATGAAGAGAAAAGAACAGTCAAAGAAGTAGTTCCTGTCTTTCTTTTCCCCCCACTATGGTCCTTTTTTGAATCCCCACCATGGCAGCCGCCCAGCCGTTGATCTGCCGACACTCTGACTCAGTGTTGAGCTCTTGGTTGGCGAGGAACCGCAACGAGTGAACCTGTTTTAAAGGTGTTCCGGTGTGTTCCACGTGTGGCTTACTAAAGGACCTCTTTATGTTTCCTCCCCAGGGGAGACGGTCGGGGAGGAGAGCTGGAGGATGCAGAGGGCCTACGGGTCCCACCCGTCCACCAACGTGGTGGTGCAGTCGTCTCAGGTGCTCCACCGCTCCGCCGCCACCTTCGTGCACTGCAGCCGAGCGGAGTAGACGTGTGCATAACAACACATTGGTGTACTGGTGTGTAAGCATGTGCTTCTTATGGCGCAACAGCAAGCTGGTGACGATAGCGGCAGACCGGCAAGACTGTTGACCAGAGCTGTGGTAATCATTAGCCAAGTATGTTTCTCTTGGAAAAGAAGGAACACTTTAACCGGATATGCCGACAACTAAATGTTTTTGTCTTCATATAAAATATAGATATTTGAATATATCTCTATCTTTATAGATATAGAAATAGATATATCTATATAGTAAGTGCTCTCGTTGCCGTGGCCCTGCCTGAGTGGCTCCTGGTTTGTTTGGTGTTTGGGATCCTGGAGACTGTAACTATGTGTGGTTTAGCAGAATCCACAACACGGTCGGCCTGAGTAGGTAGACTCATGCTTGTTAGGGTTCTCTTTGTGCTCCCAAAGGAATCTGCAACTCTCTCTCCATATTGCAAATAATGAACGTCAACTGCAGGGACATTACGCTGCAAACAGCAAACAATGGCATGGATGAAATAAATTATATATGTAATGCAGCAAAGGATAGCATGGAATATACAACCTTATTTTGTTCACGTTAATAACAGTAGTAGCTATGCACTTAAACTCTTCTTCATTCCATAAGACGTATAGAAAACGTATTGAATGCAAGAGAAAGACAGACTATGAGTGAATGAATGAATTCACTGTTAACCTATTCACATGAGCAGGCAGTATATTCCTACTTAAAAACGGGCACTATAATGACAAACAGAATAATACTTTTCACTCTTCACTGGTCTAAACAAACCGACTCCTCCACATCTCACATTAACCTGTGTTATTTAGCCGTCCCACTGACAGTGTTTACAGAGCCATGGAGAGTTCTACAAACAGCAGCATGTCTGCAGCGCTTTAGGACTGTAATTGTGGTGTGACCTGCATTGAGAACAGTGTTGAGGTTTGTACAGATACTGCATCTGTCGGTGGTCACCGTGGCCTCAGCACCCATCGCACTTCCTTCCTCGGGTTGTTGCAGAAGTGCACAGCCTGGACTGGTTTCACATGTGGCCGTGTCTGTGAACTGAAGTTTTATTTTGCCTACGTGTCGGGAGCGTGAGGAAGACCGTACACTGACTTAGGGATCCCACGAGCTGTGTCAGAGGTTCTGACAAGCACTGTCGGCGTCTGGGGATCAGCATGTTCATCACCTCATTAAGAAAGTATTTGGATGGAAATATTGACTCTGCGAAAGGAAAGTCATTAATTCTAAATGTTGATCCATAAGCTTATATATTTCTGGCCTCATGTCATATAAATCACTCCTCTTTAAAGAAACGGGTCACAGTTTGAGATGTAAATATTAGATGTGTGATGTGCTGCACACAGCTTGCCTTTTTATGCAAGTTAAGAGTAGGCCAAGTGTTCTATAGGCAATGCCTAAATGAACGCATTGTAGTAATGTGGAATGTCTGCCAAATGTGGCCTGTACATCAAACTCCACCTGGTATCAGCCCGTGTACTTTCACTCACATTTAACAGTGGATAACCACTGGATGGACTTCCCTTTTAGTCTAAAGTGATGAATATAGTATAGTCAAAAGAAGGTTCAGACCTAAATCTGCCACCCAGTGAACAGAAGCGACTGGTCAGCTGTATAGACGATGCATGGCCTTTTGTTGAGCTATGGAAGGAGAGGAGACAATTCTGCAAAAATGGTTACCCCTGTAAAATTAGAACTTCAAGTCATTGACCAAGTATTGCAATTAACAAACCTTTGCAATCCCATCTCCTTCCAGTACCCTCAGCTGTACCCCCACCTGGCGGACCACAGGAGGCCGGCCCCAGCCGTGCCCACCGTGGCGGCGGCGGCAGCAGCAGCAGTAGCCCCAGCCCCTGCTCCCACAGACCTCAACGTGTCCGTGCCTGACTTCCTTGGAGACGTCCCCTTCACCCTGGCCCCCCACATCCTGGCCATGCAGGGGGGGTTCCCCCTGAACTCTGACCTGAACCTGTCCCGGGACGTGAACTACAACCTGACCAGTTTCAACTACGACTTCACCCTGGAGAACTCTGTGCTGTGTGACCTGTGAGGCCCCGCCCTGGGGGGTCTACTGCTGGCTCTTCTGGCCTCCCCTCTGGTCAGAGACGATGTAGCATAGGAAAGAGGAGGAGGGGTGAGGGGGGGTGGGTGGAGGTCAGGCTACACCAAGCAGACACATATTGCGTACAGTTGGACAGGATGTGGGTGGGACAGCTCAACATGCCTGAGCGACTGTAGGGTGTCAAAACGACGATTGGACTTTTCTGATTCCAAGCTTCATCGTTTACAGAGCGTTTATTATAAAGATACTGACAAGTGTCAGTGCTTTGGTTAAGTTATATTTGTTCATTTTCCCATTTCAGAGAGAAAAAGTTCAAGAACTTCATTCATCTAATGCCATATCTGGTCCTCCCTAATTAGGCAACACTGTAACATCCAGGGGTAGTGGATATAATACAAATTCATGTACTGTATGCACTTAAAATGGGGTCTTTCATCAGCCATGGGGACAGTCCTGACCCCGAGGTTAGATGCAGTTTCTTTTGACAATATGTTGGGTGGCCATTGCCATAGCAGCCTACATTGGCCCTTACTGAACACTGAGCAGGATGCTGTCGGTGTTCCATGCTGATTACAGGTCAACTGTATACATTTTGAGCAATAGAAGAAAATGGCCTCCCTGTAGGTTAATCCAATGAGGATGTTAGAAGGCCATCCTGGCTTGTTTTATTGTTATGTAGCCACAGCTTACGTTGATGATTGTATTTTGGTCTCAGAAATGCCTGCTGTTAAGGACATACCAAAAATAAACAATCCTTATGTCCTAGTAGTAGTTATACTTGATAGTATTACAGCTTTATATCTTTTTGTCTATGGGTTTTGCCAAGTTAATTTAATGATTCAGGTTACGGTGATATTGGTATTCATGTACCAATATTTCTCTCTAATTATGAAGCAATGTGTAAATCCACACATTTCTGTATGTTCATTGGTTTTATTTGTGCTCTTTTTGTACCTGTTTATGAACAGATTTAGCTTGGTTAGTATGCATTCACTTTGGAACTTGCTGTGCCTTCTTCATGTAAATACGATCTAAATTTCTTCTAATTTCTTCGTCTACTTCAAAAGCAAAGACTATATTTCGGATTTTTTTGTTTTTATTAAAATGTTTTAAGATCTATGAAATGTAATGCCTCGTTTGTTTATAGTTATTCTTTTTGTGATGGATTTGTGCCTGGATAAAGAGATCTTGATGCTATTCAGGATTGGTCATCAAATTAATTACAATGGTGATGCAGTGAAATTATGAATAACATAACTGTTATCCACGGATCCTTAACCAATACGATAGTCCCAAGCCAGGCAGGCCAATCAGAGTGGCGGAATTGATTTCGACCCGCCCTCTTCCATAACACTAACTTACTGTAGGGTCAAGGCTCTGGTAGGATGTGAGGTTTCGAGTAACAAAGGAAGAACTTTATAATGCGGTGATTCACTCACTCCGAAGCTGGAACCAGGGTTTTAACTGCACAGGGAAGTTGTTGGATGTTTTAGTTTTTAGTTAAGTGAATTAGTAAGCCTTAATTAACTTTCTGGGACTCGTTGAGACCGCCAACATGTAGCAGACCACATTGCCGATGCCGACTTTGGTGAACTAAACAAGCCTTCCACAAGTTGGATCTTTCTTATTTTTAATCATTGTAGAGCTCAAATGGAAATAAACGAGTAAGGAAGTAGTGAATCACCATAGAGAACCTTCAAACATTTGCCACGACTTCTGTCAACTGTAGAAGTGAGTCAATCTGTGGTTAATAACAATGTCAGCATCAGCCTCCTCCTCCGCGGGCCCGCCAAGGGGTAAGGCCGGCGGGGACGCGGCCCCTCCGACCCCCTTGGCCGGCAGCGGCAGCGCCGCGCATCGCCCGCTGCAGCCCCTCCGCGCCACGGTTCCGTTCCAGCTTTTGCATGGAAACCAGCAGAGCCCGACCCGCTCTCCCTCCTCCTTCTCCTCCTTCTCCTCCTCCTCCGCAGTCGGTAACAACAGCGGATCAGCGACGTGCTCCAGTCCCGCCAGCCCGACCCCACTGCTGCTTACGAGCCCAGGAGGAAGCGGCTCTGAGGTCAGGCTGGTGCCCCGACAGAGGCTCTCTCCGCCCGACAGGAGCTCGCCGGAGCCCGTATCCAAAGGTAACGACGTGACGTGAGGTCATCGGTTCGCATCCCATCCCTGCTGCTCGGATAGCTCGGTGACTAGCAGGCTAGCTGTCTAAGTGGGTCAGATCATTGGTGGAGGAGCCGGGGGGATTTTGAGGGACACCAAAGAATGAACAACAACAACAACACCAACAACAACAGAGAACCGATCATCAAACCTGTCATATATCGATAAGGTATTGATCATTACATAATTGCTGTTTTTATGATTCGGTTGATGCGATTATAGTTTTGCGTTAGGCAAAAGGTTGACGTTAAACTAAATCATAAAAAAATCGTGGAATAGCTCGAAGTGTATATTAGTTATAATGTAATGTTAGACTTCGTGGTTAAAGAGGTCCTTATAGATGCGATCATTCATTTGAGGAAATGGATGGCAGTGATGATGCGGCTCCTGCTGCGTAGCAGTCCTCACACGAACCCCTCGGTGTTCATCCAAAACATCCATCGGCCATGGGCTTCACCGAGTGCTAGTTCTATAATATGTATTCTGATGTTCAATATCCACCAGCTAAAGGGGGAGCATGATGTGATGACATGTCCCTTGCCCATGGCAGCACAGGGGCCTAGCTAAAGCCTCCCCAGACATAAACACAGCAGCCGTGCTGCTAGCTGTTGCACACTTGCACGAATATAGCAAAGCTTCATGCAGAAATGAAAGAATTACCAACAAAAAATAACCTGGTTAACATCAGACATGACGGCACCAAAGGTTTGTGTTTCATTGTAACGGCAGACGCACATATCTACTGTCTCTCAAATATGTATTTGTTTAAGCACACTGTATCTTGTAATTGCCCAATAAATAAACCAAACCACTTTTCAGCTATGCATGCTTTATAGCACGCAGCGATGCAGCCTCCTCAGGTTTCAGGGGGGAAGCATCAAATACACATGTAGCATGTTGTATTAGAGCCACTGTGTTTTTGAAATGTCAAAAACATGTCTTACAGTGACCTGCAGACCGCCACAATAACTGAGTAAAGAAAGTAAACGGATTAACACAAATCAGTAAGGCTGCACGTATTGCATGTTTTAAGCTAATTATAAAGCCCATGCATTACAACATTAGATTCCTATGAATTGACGTCATACTTGCTATTACTAGGAAATAGAAATCAATGCTTCCTATGTTATGTGATGCAGAGGAAGAGTTGTCAAATGGTAATGACTAGTCACCCCCGTCCCCATGTCTGTCCTAATGCGCCTCGGTCAGGCCCCGGTTCCACCAGCGGGCCGGGGCCCTCTGGTGGAACCGGGGCCCGCTCCGAGGTCTGTGGGCCGCTGTGTGTTCTCCGGAGCCTCACGTCTGCGGTGGAGCAGTAAAATTCTGTCGTCATGGCTACGGTTCTTTGAGCATACGGCCGCTGGTGTAGCAGACCGATGTGGATTACACACTGGGAGGGGTTTTAAAAAACACTAGTGTGAGTCGGGTATGAAGGTTGAGAATACAAGTTCAACCTTCATCTCCTGGAGATAAGTAACAAGCGGTGCAACCGGTCTGTTTATTAAAACAACACGCCTCGCTCGGTTTGTTCTATGAACCGCCCTCCTCAACCAGCAATCTGCCCGAGAACTGCCTGAGAACACCAACAGCTGTTGCTATCTACAAGTATACGAGCACTGAATGGGCCCATGTCTGATGGCCATTTTGTGGTCTTGGCCTGTAAATCCTAGAATCCTTTTGAAACCCGTGGGCCTCGGTGGATCAGTGGGGCGATTATACAGTGGGTTGTCTGGGGCTGTGTTCTTTTGTATACGCCCCTCCTGTCCTTGCACGATGGGGGTGATGCTGTCAGGCTGCTAGGTCTTATGCTATAGCTCTCAACGTGTCCTAAACATCTTTTCTACCCATAACCCTGGGACTGTAGTAGGCTTCCATTCGACACTTCATTTAGGCAGTGCAAAGTTGAACTGTGTGTGTGTGTGTGTGTGTGTGTGTGTGTGTGTGTGTGTGTGTGTGTGTGTGTGTGTGTGTGTGTGTGTGTGTGTGTGTGTGTGTGTGTGTGTGTGTGTGTGTGTGTGTGTTTTAGTTACCCTACACAGGAGCAAAGGACCATGCAATCCAGACAGCCAATGACAGGAAGTCATAGGCTTGTTTTCATTTCAGCCGTTCAACCGAGCCAGAGGTGGGGGTGGGTGGGGGAGGTCACGGGTGGTTCAACATAAGGCCCTCGAGACGATGGACTCTTTAATCAGTACGCCCGGCCAGGCAGGAAGTCATGCTAGAGAAGGGACCCCGTCTTTTGGAGGACTGTTAACATGGTACGAGGTAGGGGTCTTAAAGTCTGACCTCCCCCTGATCACTTTCTGTTCCATGAAGGAAAGGCTCGGCATCATTAAATTTCATCAAACAGTTTTGATGTCCATCATTACAAAATGGTTCAAGTCACCTCAGCAGATCCTTCTTCTAGAATCCAAAATACTAATTTTGTTTATTACACTTTTTCAACATTCATAATCAGTGTGGTTAGATGGCACCTAAAAATCAATGCGTTCTAAGTGTTTGGTGTTAGTCATAAGCAGAGTCTCGTACGATTCCAGCTATCACTCATTTAACCAGCTAAGTTTCTAGGGTAACCGCATTGGGCCTTTCCTCATCGCGGTGGTCCTCCATCCCTGGCCTAATAAACGAGGCCCCATACTGTATTGCAGGCAACATGTGTTGTGTGGAGCCTTCCTTGGGCCCGGTCCTACTAACTCAGTCGCCCCTACTGCTGCTTGTACGAGGGAGGCTTCCCTTGTGTCTGTGGGGAGGCTCATGCTCAGCCACAATTTAGAGTACGCTGTCAGTGCGTTCTGTTGCCATAGCAGTACCTCTCTCCTGGTTTATGGGGCAGACAAACCCCAAACAGGCCTCACTTAACACTAGAATAGACTGATGTGCAGTCTCTGGTCTTTTCACCTTTTTTGCCACATCTTTGACACATGTCAAATTGGCTCTTGCGTATCAACAGGAAGGTTCTGTATTCTGAAAGATATTTTTATGCCTTCTATGGCCAGTGGAGTAGAGAGGGACCGGGAAGTGACTGAAAGAGGGAAGGAATGACATGTGTATTGAATGGAGCCGTGGTTGCTCAAGGCATTGCACATGTGGTGAGCGTGTCAGTGGGCTGAGCCACCAAGCCTCCGCAGGAAGGCTTCAGTATTAGTGCACTTTTGTTACATCAGGTTTTAAAGAAGACCTTAAATCAGAATCCTCCTCCTTGTATTCAGTATTCTGGCTGGTAGACCATGTCACCCAAAGTAGTTCCCATTGTTTCATTGCCACAGTGTAATACGGTAATACCTGTAACTTGGCACGAAATTATGTTTCTCTGGGATACACACACCAGATAAGTCTTGATATGGTAAAAAGTTCTATCTTGAACCTCCTGAAACTAACAAACACACACACACGCACACATGCTTGGAGCTGTGTGTTGGCCACCAGTCTGGCAGACAATATCACGATGCACGAATTACAAGTTGATACGTAAGGTATCTTGCATGGAAATACTATACTGTAATAACACATCCTATATAGACAGTGGGTTGTACGTACAGAGAGTTTTGCTGCTACTCATGAGTTGAATACGGTAACTGCAGTTCTGATCCAGCATCGGAGAACGCAATGTTAATCACACCTAACATTACCTTACTTACCCCAACATGAGGGCTGGGAAATGGCTAATGGCCACAGCCTTATTGCTGTTAGCTAAGTTGGCTTACAAGCCTGCCCCAAAGAGAGCAGCATTGCCTCACCCCGGCATATGTGTTCAGCCTCTTCACTCCCCAGATGCTACCAGTCCCAAGGCTACCATATGGATATTCTTTAGCTTCTCGCATTAATGTTCACAACAAAAGAGCGCCTTTTTGTTGAGCGTTTTACCTCAAGGGGTGATTCTGGAACGTTCTGTAGAGGACCAAGTGTCCTCGTTTGCCTTCCAGTCCGCTCTCCTCTCTTTCCTCACTCTCTTTCCTCTCTCCTCTTCCTCGTTCCAGCAGGGGTGGAAGTGGTGCCACATTAGCTAGCACAGGAGGCCCATTAAGCACAGACCTACAACTGGCAAGAGACTTACAACGAGATGAGGAGGGTGGGAATATTGTCGTCTCTAGCCAAGGGACGCGACATGAAGCAAATAAGCGTGCCTTTATTATCGTACTGGTGCATGCATCTTGATTTATGAACACATGATAACGGTAGCATCGTAAGAATAAACAAAATACCTTGAGCCAATGTTTCCTTCTCCTTATGGCGAGGTGTAGAACTTGCCTCTGTGTAAAGGTCTTTGTGAAAAAAAACAAGAATCTGCCATTCATCAGGTTTGCTCCCTGAGGTTGAGGTTGAGCTCGGGACACCAGCGGTCAGGCCGGGTCTGCTAGGGCCAGAGGCGGGAGACCTCTCCATCTAAAATAAATCCTTTTCAGGACTCCAGCGGAGATGGGCTGGTTCCCATTTCCTGTGAATGGTCCCATCATCATTTCTGAACAGGTAGTTCTCCATGAAGTGGACGAAAGAAACCGGGCAACACTGGTTACTGGGCCACACTGAGGGAGCAACAGCATTGATGATATGGCAATACCATAATCATATTTATTTGGTAGTATTTGTATTCATAAAAGGGGGAGTATCTCCATTGCTGTGTGTGTGTGTGTGTGTGTGTGTGTGTGTGTGTGTGTGTGTGTGTGTGTGTGTGTGTGTGTGTGTGTGTGTGTGTGTGTGTGTGTGTGTGTGTGTGTGTGTGTGTGTGTGTGTGTGTGTGATTTCCTACTGTTGACCTTTTACTCGTGGTTATTTCTGGCCTAGAGTAAACCGAGGTTATTGACCCCTTGATGATCTGAATGAATGTTTAATACCACTATGTTTGACATTTCACTTTGTATCGACAACCTGACTCTATGCTTAACTACACAAGAGAAAATCATATATATATGTGTTTCTCCAGTGCTTTGCATTGAGTGTTGATGTATACATATGCAAAACATTCACCATTGCAGCTTTTGTAAAAATAAAAGTCATGTTGATACTGGGGCCAGTCATATCGTGATACAATGTCAATATAAATGGGATGTATTGTGCAATAACTATTTGCTTGATCAATATTTATTACGTAATGGCGTTAATCCACTACACAGTGCAGTGGGTATGATGATTGTACTACCGCAGCTATTGCCTAATACTGAACCCTATTCGGCACATTCACACTTTCACACATTCACAGTCAGATCAGTATGTACCGCAGGCTCCAACCACACTACAGCATGGTTAGCAAGACGTTCTCACATGGTCCAGAGTATCACACTGACTACTAAGGACAGTGGGAATACCTCTGTGTCTCCTCATCTCTGTCTCCTCATCTCTGTGTCTCCTCGTCTCTGTCTCCTCATCTCTGTCTCCTCATCTCTGTGTCTCCTCATCTCTGTCTTCTCGTCTCTGTGTCTCCTCGTCTCTGTCTCCTCATCTCTGTCTCCTCATCTCTGTGTCTCCTCATCTCTGTCTTCTCGTCTCTGCTTCCTCGTCTCTGCCTCCTCGTCTCTGCCTCCTCGTCTCTGCCTCCTCGTCTCTGCCTCCTCGTCTCTGCCTCCTCGTCTTTCCCATCTCGTCTCTGACTCCTCGTCTCTGTCTCCTCGTCTCTGTGTCTCCTCATCTCTGTGTCTCCTCATCTCTGTGTCTCCTCCTCTCTGTCTCCTCATCTCTGTGTCTCCTCATCTCTGTCTCCTCATCTCTGTCTCCTCATCTCTGTCTCCTCATCTCTGTGTCTCCTCATCTCTGTCTCCTCGTCTCTGTCTCCTCGTCTCTGTCTCCTCGTCTCTGACTCCTCGTCTCTGTCCTCGTCTCTGTCTCCTCGTCTCTAACTCCTCGTCTCTGTCCTCGTCTCTAACTCCTCGTCTCTGACTCCTCGTCTCTGACTCCTCGTCTCTGACTCCTCATCTCTGCAGCTGAGAGGCCAAAGGCCCAGCAGGTGAGGAGCGTGGGAGCCATCAGGCGGACCTCCTCTCTGGGCACCATCACTGGGCCCTACCTCACCGGCCAGTGGCCCCGGGACCCCCACCTGCACCACCCGTCCTGTATGAAAGATAAATCAACACAGGTACCCTCCCCCCTCACCTCCCATCAACACACACACACACACACACACACACACACACACACACACACACACACACACACACACACACACACACACACACACACACACACACACACACACACACACACACACACACCCCTTTCTTTGAGTCATCTGAAGACATCACCACAGATCCACATCTCGCTGTGATTACCGGTTCCCTGAATGGCTGAATTTGTACAGTCAGTGTTAGGCTGGCAGGGGGGAAAGAGCAGCCAGTGAGTACTGCTGCAGCCAGTGTGGACGTGATCCCCAGGTCCATGGCTGGAGGTACGGGCCGTGCCTCAGCCGTCACGTGTTCCCCTGCAGCTGCTGGGGGGGCCGCCAGGGCAAATGAGGAACTCGGAAGCAGAAGTGCCTGCTACTTCTTGTCTGAACTGAAATGTCCTCCCATATGTTTGAAGACAACATCCTGTCTCCTGCTTTGCTATCATAACCTCTGGATGCACCAAACGTGATAGCCTGCTGACACTCTTCATGTTGGCCAAGAGATGTTAAGTAGCAAAGACCACCTACTTTATGGGGGCCAATCTCTTGTCGGTACTTTGGTTCTTTATTTATTTGTTGACATGCCTTTGAAATGAAGGATGGGCTAGGAGTCTTGAGTCAAGCTATTTCAGTGTTGGTACTAGGGCTGCACGATATATATCGTTTTCGTTTAGAAATTGCGATATTCATACTGTTTTCTTTTAAATATCAATGACTTATTAACAAGATAAATCTGTCAGAATAACATAATTTACGCCTGATTTACGGATCCTTGAAAACACAGTTTGTTGCCAGGGATTGACATGCAGGCTCTGAATGCCCACAGCGAACCACCAATCACAGAGGACAGGGTGCCAGCGTCCAGGGCCCTACGCCCGGCCCCCGCGGGCCCCGGGGCTCTCCAACCGGCCCCAAGGCGGAGGGGTGTTCCAGGGGATAGTTAGCCAAGTGGTACCCGGGGCAGAACGCTTCTTTTGGAAATTGCGACTGAAAAATGTTTTGAACTGCAGTGCGTTTTGGGATTTGAGAAAGCACGGATCATCAACAGCTGACAATCATCGTATTTACTTGCGAGTTGTTAGTTTTTCACTGGGTGGTGAAAAGCATCCTGCACAGAGAAGCCTCTTTATACAACCCAGTAAGAAGAAGGCAACATTGAACCAGAGCATGGATCCTTTCCACAGAGGAGTCCAGTGAGGAGCGTGCTGCCGCATGGAACTGTCTGCATCTCCTCCGCTGGACACGGGGGGTAGGAGCGGAGCGTGGTGAACTCATGGCAGCAGGCCATGCTCTGAATGTTACATAGTATGGGGTTCATGATTATCCTTTATCAGAGACTAGAGCTAGGGTCCTGCCCACAGGCTGCCCTGCCAGGGCTAAGATAACGACATCTAAGGGTGCGTTGACTTATATGACCTCCACGTGACCGGTAACATTGCCTGGCTGGCCTCTTGCCCCGCACCCCATATGCTAGCCCCCAATACCACAACACAACACACACACACACACACACACACACACACACACACACACACACACACACACACACACACACACACACACACACACACACACACACACACACACACACACAGAGAGACAAACACACACACACACACACACACACACACAGACAGACCATCTCTTTGACACAGGCATCCCTTTAGGGATCTAAAGACAATACACTAGAAACTAAAGCTTATATCCTAGTGTAGAACTAACTGCTACTCCAGAACTATTCATGGCCCTTAAGCGTAACCCAGAGTTCGCCATCGCTTTGTTTTTACTAATATAGATTAGACTTATTCTATAAAAGTAATAATGATGTGTTGTTTCAAAAGCATTTGGAGTCCTGGATGTTAGATGCTGTTTCTGTCCGACGTGTGTGAGTGGCACATTTAGAATATTAATAATGAGATCTATATTTTAAATGGTCCTGGTCGTGAAAAGGCCCCGCCCCTTCAGACGTCAGGGCTCCTCTATTGGTCAGGCCTGTCAGGGCTCCTCTATTGGTCAGGCCTGTCAGGGCTCCCCTATTGGTCAGGCCTGTCAGCCCAGCAGGAAGAGGGTCAATCCTCCGTCTGTTCACACCTTTCTCTCTCTGCCCGCTTTGCATATTGGCCCACAGAGTGAAACATGACGGGGCTTTGGCCTCTTTTCCACCCGGGTATTTTCCAGTGCTGAGCCTTTCCACAGCTTTGCCTTCCAGTTTTAGTGTGGCTCTTAGGCCCCCGGAGGCCTCCAGGGCCCGTCCGCTGGGAGCCGCTAAAACAAGTGTGTGTTGGAATAACCCCGAAACCCCCCGAGAGAGAGAGAGAGAGAGAGAGAGAGAGAGAGAGAGAGAGAGAGAGAGAGAGAGAGAGAGAGAGGGAGAGAGAGGGAGAGGGAGAGAGAGAGAGAGAGAGAGAGAGAGAGAGAGAGAGAGAGAGAGAGAGAGAGAGAGAGAGAGAGAGAGAGAGAGAGAGAGAGAGCCAGCCACTGACTTGCTGGAAAAATGAATAAACAAACGTCCCTTTGAGTCAAGAGCCATTAGGATGAGCAAGGCTGGAATTCAATTTCCTCCCTCTGTCAGGCTACAAACTGGGAGTGTGTGCGTGTGCACTCATCTGTTAGTTAACAGGATAGGCGAAGGGATGCAGTGTCATCCATGACCCTCACAACACAACAACCAGCGGTGTGTGTGTGTTTGTGGCACATAGCTTCACGAAGCTGCATGGGATCGGCTGCTGTCGGCTTTGTGTCGTCATGTGTGATTGCAGGTACAAAAGGCATATTGGTTTATTGCTGCGTTCTCACTGTAAACCTTCTATGTATTTTATCATTAAAGAGTGTTAAGCTGTCACTGTGGTATTCTGTAGTATGTTCTTATAATGTTGTCCCTAAAGCTCTGGATGGATGGTTAATGGTGAATACATGGTGGTGATATATATGGGTTGGTGCAAAGCACGCCAAGAAGAACCACAACAACGGAGCCTATCCACACAGGGGGTCATGCCTTCAGCCACAGCAGAACGTCAAACTGCCGCATGATTCCTCCATTCGGTTGATTTCATCGCCGTGTGTCCCTGTGCTCTTGTGTTCAGACCCCCGTGTGTTGGATTGAAGAGGTGGAGGAGAAGAGGAGCACACACCAGCGATCCGCCTCCTGGGGCAGCACTGACCAGCTCAAAGAGGTACGGGGCGGGCACGCCGTCACGCAACGATGCACACGCACCCAACGCACGCACGCATGCGCACAACCTGCGCACGAAGCGCACACGTGCACGCAACGTACATGTGCACGCCACGTAGGCACAAACGCAGCGCAACGTACACGCGCACGTAAATCACGTAAAGTATGCACGCATGCACACAGCAGGCAGGCAGTCAGACAGGCACACGCACAGACAGGCAGGCAGGAAACCAAGGCACGCAAGCTGCCATTGAACCGGCAATCAAACTAAGGTCATTAAAAGCTCTTTCGACTGCTTTATGAGGAATAGCGTGACAGCTGGCGGGAGTTGTTCCACATTCCAGCCAAACGGAAAATCTTTCCCGCTTAATCAGATCCCTTAGTTCCTTGTGCGTCCGATAGCCGTGGAACAGCCTATCTTCTGCATCTGAGCGGCCTGGCCACGAGCGTGCAACGTACACAGGGACCAGGAGCAGCTCCTGTTTGAGGACGTGTCTTCTGGCCTGATGCTGCTGCTCGCTGTCAGACAGACAGACATGCGGCCAGACTGGCAGGGCTCCACCCAGCTGTCTGTTGAAAGGGGAGGTGGTAGATAAGCCTATCTCCTCTGCTAACGACCGACATCCCCTCCATAGATTACGCTGGGCGCAATCTATGGGCCTTCACAGCCGCCGCCACCGCCGCCGCCGCCGGGGGGGGGGGGGGGGCATATGATGTTGTCCCTGTAGCTCTGAGGGATGGTAACTGGTGGATCTACCCTGGTTGGTTGAACGCATTGGTTGAGCAATAGGGTGTTCCACCCCAGTTCACCTTGTTATCGTCGTGTTCTCAATTCACAATTTAAACACGCTTCTCCCTGGGAGTGCCTGAACAACGTGTTCCCTGCATTGTGATTGGGCAGCTGAGGAACGGACCGGCCCGAATAGGAGAACTCCTCAGAAGCAGGGTCACATGACCCCTGCAGTCGGCCACATGTCACACGACTACAGCTAACGGGTTGAGACGCCCCTTCTGCTCCATTATTAGCATCGTATTCATTTGATCCACTCATGCACAGCGTGAACGTAGAACTCTTCCGTTTGGGTCTCCGAGCGTCTGAACGGGACGCCTGATCCAGCGTCACGTCTTTACACCACGTCAACCGTTGTCACTGGAGACGGGCACTCAGTGTGTAACCCTGATGTGGAGTAAGAAGGGAGCTAATGGCTGTGGTCTTCCTCTATGCGTGGGACTCTGCTGGAGGGTAATCCATCCGCATCAATGCAACCACGTGACGTCACTACTCTACTATGGGACTGACACCAGCGTGTTGAGATGGATTCTATTTCCTGCCATTCCCTGTGTCCATCTGCATTCCACCAAACAGCTGTGGAACAGACCACCAAAATGTGATGTGTGTGTGTTATTGTGACCAAATAAGGATGGCCGACTTGCCTGCCTCACCAGACTAGTAAATCCCTGGGAAACCTTAAATGATGAACCAAAACACTTTGTCTCCTTTCCATTAACTGTAGTGTTTGGCTGGCTAGCGTTTCCCCTCTTAGACACTGAGCATATCTATCCACTGCCATGCATTTCTGCAGAACGTATGACTGCTCCGCATTTATCCTCTATATAACATGGATTCACATCTAGATAATGAAAGCAGCATAACTAGCTCCGTCAGTGTTGAATCTAGGGATGTAGTCATTTAGCAACCTTCTGATGCTGTGGTCTTCATACAGATGATAAACCACAGATACATTTTGACATGTCAGTGCTTTCCACAAATCTTCAAATACAGGGAATATTCACTGTAGGGCAATAAATCAAATGGGGAAGGATTTTGGACTAAACAGAAAAGCCAGGCGCTTATAAATTAAATTAAAATGAATTATTTTAACGTGTTAAACTGGCAGAATTGCATTCCTGTGGGAAACAACAAACTAACCCTGACCAGAGAATTGCTGTGAATTGAAAGACAGCGCTCTACATTTCTGCGTCATTTGGCCAACGATAGTGCAAACAAACAAACAGAGAAATCCAACCCGTGGTCGAGTGCTGCTGCTGGTCCCGCCGGCGGGACGGGGGTCCATTCTGCTCCTCCCCAGCCCAGGCAGCTCCCACGCCCCCGCTGCCCCGGCCCAGTGGCCCCGGGGCCCCACAGGAAGAAACCTGACCAGAGGCCCTGGTTCACCTGTGATGTGTGAGGAGAGGAAACCAGACCTACCCGCTCCACGGTGTCTAAGCAGCGGCCCGGCCAGAGAGAGGAGGGGATCGCGTGTCGGCCCTTTCAGACGGCCCTCTGTGTTACGTTTGTGTGTGTGTGTGTGCGCGCGTGCGTGTGTAGGAACATGTGTGGACATGTGATCCCAGGCATGTGCAGACAAGTTCCGGGCCGGAGTGTACAGATTTGAGCAGGCCGATGGTCCTCAGAGTCCAACCACTGCTTGTGGTTCCTAAATGAACCAGCGGTCGCCCCCCTCCTACTCAGAGCTCGGACTGGGTCTGCAGCACATGACCCACACATCATGTCCCACCCTTCTGAAGGCAGACCCTCTCTCATGGATCAATTAGAGCCGTTGTAGTCATCATGACACCATTAGCTGGCTGTTGGTCTACTAGACTCTGTGCTCGTTCTGGAATTCAACCCATGGATGTGTGTTACCCTCAGCGCTACCCTCCACAGTCTCCGTTCTGCCCCATCGCCCAGCTCCCGGGTTCAGTCCCCTCCGGTACCGATGGGGACCTCCAGTGGCGGCCTCTGCGTATAACACGTGTTGTTTCATTAGCCTCACCGCATGACAAAGGTCCTGCAGGAAAGTTCAGTCAGGCCTCCGTTCAGATCTCAACCGTATCCCTCATCTCCACCTCACCTAAAAGTGAGGGAGATGGCTTGGCTGTAATCACCGTGTCTCCCCTCTCCCTCTGCCTCTCCCTCTCTCCCCCCCCCCTCTCCCCCAGCAGATAGCCAAGCTAAGGCAGCAGCTGCATCGAAGCAAGCAGAGCGGGCGCCACCACCCCCTCCCCCACCTCCCCCCGCACAGCGGCAGGGACAAGGACTGCCTCTCCCCCCCGCCTCCGTGCATCGCCTACGGCCCCGCCACCACCCTCAGCCCCCTCACGGCCCTCAGCCAGCTGCAGGTACACACACACACACACACACACACACACACACACACACACACACACACACACACACACACACACACACACACACACACACACACACACACACACACACACACACACACACACACACAGCACGCACACCTGACACTCCCAGGGGCTCAAGAATGATGATAGTGAATCCGATGTGTCTCACCCGCCCCGCTGTGATCCTCCCCTCTCCGTGCCCTCTGCCCCAGCAGCAGGGCTCCATGTCTAAGCCTGCCGCCCTGCCGCTGGCCAGCATCTCGGTGCCCAAGCCGTCCATCTCACGGGTCCCCAGCAGCATGGAGGGCATCAACCACGAGCTGGAGAAGGTCTTCATCAGGGACCACGGCGACAAGGACGAGCTCAAGGTCAGCGCCGCCCGGGGAAAAAGCTCTCGCACTCTGGTTTCACGAGGCCTTCCTTAAGAAGGCCGATAGTAGGCCGATAGAACGATAGTAGGCCCCTCAAGGCTCAGCCAATCGTAGCCCATCGTCCAGGGGGGGGCGGGATAGCGTAGCCGCAATGATGCATAGAACCTCCCTGCGGCTGGCTGTCATTAGTGTCTGCTCAGTAACTAGAAACAGTAAATAGTTGAGCAATATACCTTTAGAATGTGTACGCTTTGTTCAGTTAGCTTATATCTGCATACAAATATTCACGCACTACCAAAGAAGAACGGATAATGTTTCATATTTGCTGTTGTGCACCCTGGTAGTGAAACGGAGACTATTGGGAAATCACTTTCATGTTAAGTGAGAATTAAGATCCGCTACTCTTCTGATATATTGATATGCTCAAGGAATTCTTATTCACACAGACGTGTGTGTGTAGTGCAAAGGACCCGACATGCAGCAGGATTTGTAATGACCGTTTTGTTGGGATGTTTAACTGCAGGGACACCAGGTGATACGAGTGGCAAAGCATTTGAGTTTGGTTTACCATGTTGATTGGGCATTAATAATATAATAATAATGGATTGAATTTATATAGCGCTTTTCTAGACACTCAAAGACGCTTTACAGTGAAGGGGGGACCTCACTAACCACCACCAGTGGGTAGCCCCCACCTGGGTGATGCACGGCAGCCAATCTGCGCCAGAACGCTCACCACACACCAGCTTGAGGTGGAGAGTGAGGGAATTAATGAGTCAGCCAATTATACAGGAGGATGCTCAGGGGGCCAGATTGAATGAGCCTGGATGGGCCAGGACACCGGGGAAACCCCTACTCTTTGTGAAGTGCCCTGGGATCTTTTATGACCTCAGCGAGTCAGGACCTCGGTTTTACGTCTCCTCCGAAGGACGGAGACTTTGCAAAGTCCCATTAGATTGTGTTCAAACTTTATTTTTTCATAACTTCAGTTATCCATTTTAAACACTGTGCTACGTCGATGTTTCAGGTTGAATGAAGCTAATGATGATGATGTTAGATATATCCATCTACTTCCATCACCCATTGTGATGTGCGCATTGATCCGGGCACCATGCATGGCGTGGTCCTCACATCGCCCCTTCCCCCTCCCCTTCCCCCCTCCCAGGCCCTGGAGGTCCCTGACGGCCGGCGGGCCCCCTGCCCCCCCCAGCAGCGCAGCAGCAGCACCCGCAGCGTGGACACTCAGACCCCCTCCTCGGGGCCCGGCCGCTCCAGCAGCTGCTCCAGCCTGTCGCCCTGCCCCTCGCCCGCCACCGCCGGCCCCCCGGGGTCCCACGCCGGCAGCCCCTACTCCACCGACGAGCTGCTGTACGACCGCGACAAAGGTAGGCCCCGCCCTGGGGGGGGGGGTACCACCGTAACAGCGTGACCTCCCGTCACCGTGGAAACGTGAGTTCAAGTCTAGAGAGGAAAGGGAGCCGGTTGGTTGCCCGGCTGGTTTATGAGCGTCAAACCCCACCTGATTGGACGAGCTTCGAGAGGTCAGCGTCCACCTGCAGGTCAAAGGTTAAATCGTTGGACTCCAGGTGGACGATCGAGGGGTCCGCTGCCCCAGGGTCGTACCCAGAGCTGGCTCCACGTCCTCCTCTTAGGGCCTTCCCCCGCCACTGTCCCTACCTCGTACCCACTGCTAGCTAGCGGATGCCTGTAGTGGTGTCTGTCTGTCTGTCTGTCCGTCTGGGGGTCCGCACAGGACGGTGTCTGAGGTGCAGTCCATACTCGTTGGCCCGCTGTTCCATCCCGTCTGCATATGTAGTCGTACCTCGAGATGTGAGCGGGCTCATACATGCAGCTCATGGAGCCAGATCACATTGTACGAGGCGTGCACAGATGTATGGGAGGGGGAACAGGCATCACCTGGGCTACAGCACCTGGCCCCCTGCTGCCGGCAGACGGAGAGGGGCCTCAGTCCCCCTCGGGCCGCGCAGGTGGGATAGAAGACTGCTGCCTTTAGGCCACGGGCCGGACCATAGGGAGGCGGGGCCTGTAGGATTTGGGTAGGCGTGGCCTGTAGGACGCTAGGTAGGAGTGGCCTGTAGGGCGTTGGGTGGGTGTGGCCTGAAGGACGTTGGGTAGGCCTGGCCTGTAGGACGCTAGGTGGGTGTGGCCTTTAGGACGTTAGGTAGGCGTGGGCTGTAGGTAGGCGTGGCCTGTGGGACGGTAGGTAGGTGTGGCCTGTAGGACGTTAGGTAGGCGTGGGCTGTAGGTAGGCGTGGCCTGTAGGACGGTAGGTAGGTTTTGGCCTGTAGGACGGTAGGTAGGTGTGGGACACTTTCATTAAGACACTTCCTTAACATCAGCCTCAAACATTACAACCTCCTGGTAAATCATTGAGTGAGAAGGTTGAGAACCAGAACACGCTTCTCGTTGTGTTTGAACGTTGTGTCGGGTGGGTTGGGTTTAGAAGAAAATGCTATTAGAAGTCTGCCGCTCAGCATGGATGCTGAGCGGCAGACTTCAGGGCTCGCCCGGGCGTCCAGCCTCCTGAACCTACGACGCATGCATGCACGGCTTGAACCAGGAACCTCCAGCAAGTGGTGGGATATTGAGTGCCCCTCTGGTCGGGACCCCAGGAGCCAGGCGATGACCCAGCTGGTGGTCCTGCACTGGGCCTCCTTGTGACGCCGCTCTGATCCCATGTCTCCTTCCAGGTGCCGACAGCGGGAGCAGCTCCCCGCTGCCCAAGTTCGCCTCCTCGCCCAAGCCCAACAACAGCTACATGTTCAAGCGGGAGCCGCCCGAGGGCTGTGAGAAGATCAAAGCCTTCGAGGAGACCAGGTATGGGTTCTGGTCCCCCCTGCTCCGTCTCTGAACCGCCGTCCCGGTGTCTCTGGTCTGACGTCTCCCCGAGTGAATTATGGCCTCGTTTGTAATACATAGCGTCGGCTCATGTAGCTCTAGGTCGAGCGCATTCTTGGTCTTTGAGGAGGCGTGTAAAAGCCCAAGGGGTTGGCTAGCCGCCGCCGTTAAACTCAATGAGTGAAATAAGATTGCTAACATGCATTAGATTGCTAATCTAGTAGCATGATGCTATCATGCTATTAGATGCGGGCTCCCCCTCGGGGAGCCCGCATCTAATAGCATGATAGCATCATATCTAATAGCATGATAGCATCATATCTAATAGCATGATAGCATCATATCTAATAGCATGATAGCATCATATCTAATAGCATGATAGCATCATGGGTTCCTGTGTTCAGAGTGTGATGTAAAGAGTGTCTCTGAGACCGTGTTCCCCCCCCCCCCCCCCCCCTGCCGGTCCCAGCAGCTCCAGGCCGGCCCCGTCCGCCCCGCTCTTCTCCTGCCCCGACAAGAACAAGGTGAACTTCATCTCCACGGGCTCGGCCTTCTGCCCCGTGCGGCTCCAGGGCCCGCTGCACCCCGGGGCCCTGAGCCTCGTGCCCGCTTTCCAGCCCCTCGCCGAGGGCGGGGACCCCCCCCGCCACCAGGGGGAGCCAGAGGGGCCGACCGCGGGGCACCCCGCCGGGACGCCGCCCGACACCGAGGCCCCGCCCCCCCAGACAGACCCCCCCCAGGCGGTCAGTTAAGGGGTCCGAGCAGAGGCTGGCCTCTGCCCCCCCGTTACCCATGCGCTAGCCCCCCACGACCACAACACACACACACAGACGCACACACGGACGCGCACACACACACACACACACACACACACACACACACACACACACACACACACACACACACACCAGAGATACCCCCCCTCGCTCTGCTAGGCAGCGCCTCACATCTTTGCTAATTCTTAATTATTGTTATTGATTTGTTGTTGATTTCCCCCCCCCCCCCCAAATCAATCTTCCCGCCCCACTGCATGATGTGTTGCCATGACAACCCCGTGAGGGAGGGCACCCTGCGGCAGGGGGGGGGGGGGGGGGGGCACAGCGTACACATGACAAGCGGAGTTTGAGGAAGCAGTGACACAAGCTCAATTAGCGTTTGTGTGTTTGTCGGTCGGAGTGTGTGTGTGTGTGTGTGTGTGTGTGTGTGTTTGTAGGTCTGAGTGAGTTTGTGGGTCTGAGTGTATCTTAGTGTGTTTGTGTGTGTGTGTGTGTGTGTTAGTGTGTATCTGCGTGGGGGGGGGGGGGGGGTGAGAGGAAGGGGTGGGGTATGGGGGGCATTCACAGTATGAATAAGCTCTCTACACATGCATATATAAATATATATATAATTTCTTATATCTATAATAGAAAGAAAAAAGTTTGTTTTAAGAAGAAAAAAATGAGGAAAAAACTGTTTCTTTGTTATGTACCTAGCAGGAAAAGACAGCCGTACTATTCAGGATTCTGTTTATACAATCAAGGCCAGCGTTTGGGTCCCTATCCATCAAACACTATGAGAGGAACAGGAAGACGGACGTGGCCTGTCTGGACGTAGCCCATCTCTTCAGGTATATCCCTCGGAGTCTATACTCAGGTAACATGGAGCATATGTCCACACAGTGGTCTGCTGGGGACAGCAATCAGAGCTCAATCAGAGAGGTACCTTATCCCCCCCACCCCCCCCCGGGGGTAAACATTCCAAGCTTAAGGCCAGTTGTGTGTTCTGGACCCTAGGAGGGTCTGGCACTAGGAGGGGGTGGGGTGGTTCTGACCAAGGTACACTGTGAGAGGCGGACCAACAGGAACTCAGTGCTTCCTGCTTCCGAGCGGCGGGCCCGAGCCACATCCCGTGCTCTGAGCGTCTGAACCGGGCCGTACTGTGAGTGGCTGGACCGGAGAGTGTAGCCCCTTCCCCTTGAGATGACGCCCCCTATCTGTCAAGACTAAAGTATGCACCAAAGTTTCCCCCGTTTCCAGGGAATGTCCAACTGTTGCGGTAATGCAGTGCTCTGCTATTCCATTGAATGCATTCCATGCGCTTTTGAAGCCGCGCTGACAGACTGTTGAATCCATTCCCCAGGAGAGGAGAGAAAATGGAGGCTCTATTGTCATGGCTTTGTCCCGCCACCAGGTCATCTAGGGGTTTTTGATGCACAGAAAAAATAACTCCTTGTCTCTCTCCCTTTTCATTCATTGGTGTGTTTTTATAAGAAACCATAATGGCGCCACAGGAAAAGAACTTCTCAGCAACTTTCATTCTAGTTATCCTGTGCGAGACGGCGCCCTCTATAGGTTACACAATGCATTCACGTTAAAACAAACGTCACTTTTCCAAATGTAAATGATCCACACTATTATTTATCAAGACAAGTGAAGAGAAACATAATAAAAAAAAAAAAAAACATTTATTTTGATATATAATGTGTGCTCGTGGAATTCCTGCATCCTTATTTGGTACATATGTGGCTTTAAGAAAACAGGATTAAGCAACATTGTGGTCTTCTGACTACATTTCAGCACCTTGTCCAGAAATATAGCTTATGCAGTGTCCACCATACCCTGGCGCTGGTAAACTAGATGTGTGCAATAATAGAAGGTGTTGTTGTTGTTCTCCTCCTCCCGAATGCTTTCTGTTTGACACATCATCACGTCTCCCGTTTCCTTTGAGCAGCGAGTGTGGGCGGGACTAGCGCTCTGTAATGCGGCTATCAAGCCGTCAATCAATACAGATACGCGCCAGTGACTGGAGCGCACCACTGGAACACAGTGTTTATCCCACATGTGAAACCATACTCGTGTAACCTGCCTTGTCAAAGTTCATGCACAAAATGGCAATAAAACCATTGGTTTGTTTTGTCCACTTCTTCTTGTGTGGCGTCTGTTGCTTTGGCTTTCTTGGGGAATTAGGAAAGTTAAACTAGAACCCGTTAAACTGCATGATAACTTGTCCCGTGAGCAGCCTCTAGTGGCCGGTATCGGACTATCAAATGTGTGTGTGAGTGAGATTCTTCTGTCTGAATTAATCCTTCAATTAGTTGTAAAGAAACCCCAAATGCAAAATAAGAATTTGATGATACAGACAAAACCTGCGGATTATTCTGAGATTTTTCCAGAAACCTTTCTGGAGAGGCTCTCAGGGGGACACAAGGGTCAATCAAGGGGTCTCCAACCCTCCCATATGTTTCACCCTGTCTACAAGTACGCCGGGTTCCCTGGTCAAGTCTCTATTAGAAACAGAAGGAATAAGAAGACCTCAAATGATTCTGCACTAGCCTTTGGACCTCCTCTCCTCTGTCCCAGAGAACGGTGACAAGGAGGACTTGAACTGCAGCATGGCCCACGTCTTACTTTAATAGTATCCTACCAAACACACAGAGAGGTGGATGGAGTGGGGACGATGCAGCGCTGAGACAAACAACAGATCAACGCTCAAACTGAGTGTTGATCTGAGAGCCAGTAAGAGGACAGCACCACAACGTCTGGGCCAGGTGACGGCGCCGTCTCTCTATGAGCCTGTTTAGATTTGGCATGGGTCCTGAATCATTCCTGGCCAATCAGGGCTACCTCCCTTGATTGTTTGGGGGATCTTCATCCATCAATCAGAGGCGTGTGAATATCAACAAAAAAACAAAAAAAAATTGCTGAGAAACATACAGAAAGTGACTCAAACGTACTTCATCAAATATTTGGCTAAGCTCAAAGCTTCATGTTCCAGGAGGGTCAAAGGTCAAATTCAGACCAGCTCAATATTCATATTGACGATTGTACAAGAACCAAATCTCTCATGGGGTGTGAAGCTGCTCATTGACCTCAGTTCTTGTGATCAGGTCTTGTTCAGGACACTACTCAATGTGTTTCTGCAGAAGGAGTTTTATTAAATCAGATCAGATCTCCATCAGGCTGCTCCTGTGGTTGGGGGCTCGACCCCAGCGGGCGTTGTCTGAATAATGCAGATACGGTCGGTACCAGAGCAGCGCTCCAGTGTGGAGGATGGGCCTCCAGGTAGCTGGATGTCTTCCTGAGCGGCCTAGCTAAAACACAGCAAGAAAACACAGGAGCCAAAGCAATGTGTAAAAGGTATGCCTTTTACATTTATTTCTATAAATAATGACAAATGTGGAAATCCAAATGACGGAAAGCGTTGAACTGTCACAGAATATTATCTTGAGTTCTTAATATAAGGTGGAAGAAGGCATCCACATCTGTTATTTCATTTCCTAGATTTTCCTTATTTGCTTCCTTGATCAAATTGTGCTAATACCTTAAAGGTAAACCATGTGTTTTTATACCGAGATGAACTAATTCAGCTAAGGAAACACACGGCACGCCTGTGGAAGTCTTGTCAAAAATATGTAATATGTAAGTATTTGATGTTGTATGACACTCCGCTACCCTACTAGTGATTGGAAAGAAGTACATTTCATAAGAAAAATAAATAAATTAAACTGAATGACATGCTACATGGGCATTCACTTGTTGAGATGAAAATAAGGTATTTATCCATGTGCATTTAATATATTATTAACTTGGTACAATCTTGTAAAGGTGATATACAAATGTGATTTCCAGTCCGAAGCAAATTGGTTAAGACTCCTACACAAAAAAATAATACTTTCCTTTTTCAAATATAAATGTTAAAACAATGCATGTTGACATGCGCGCGTTTACGTGAATGAAGTAGTTTTAGTAGTAGTCATAAATTAAAGTGATTATCATCCTTTCCAATGGGTTAAGTCACTCGTATCAATAATAATAATAATAATAATAATATTAGTATACAGGCTTGAGTTAAATCTTAATGGCCCTGGCGTCAATACTTAAACATAACCACCAAGCTGCTGAACGAAAGCTATAGCCCAAGGCTGAAGCAGCTTCAACATAGAAAGTGTGTTAACAAGGTGCTCCCTAGAAAGGGGAAAAGCTTATACAAGGTTAACAAAAAACAAAAGCTTTATGCTTGAACAGCCCAGTGTGCAATTCTATTTAGGCTCAAAAATGGAATAACGAACCTTTCAACAATCTTATCAATTTGTGCTGGAACGCGCTAATCAGTAGTTTATACCCAAAGCACGTCGTCGGAGGGACGCCACGTGGATTTATTTGCAGCCTCAGGTGCATTCTCTCTAGCTTGTAAAATAGTATGTGCGTTCAAGTTTAGAATCATCCTGCTTTTCTATTGGTTCCTGTTGCCAGCTGCCTTCACAACGGGCCTGCACGACCAACACAAACGTTAAGTCAGGGTTGAGGATCGAATGAATAAATGAACGAGAGGATGAGGGAGGATGATGACACCGGGGGGCCATGGAGTGCTGCAGCCGGTGACGGGGACGGGGACGGGGACGGGGACGGGTTCACTGGGAAGGCTGGAACAAGCTGGCCGGTATGCTCATCCCGTGGTTAGATGTGGTGTTTCCACCGCAGTCCACGTACTGGTACATCTCCATGGACACCTGCTCGGCGTGGCCGAAGTACGTGGTGGTGACCATCACCCTGGGGGGACAGCAAGGTCAGGACGGGGGACGACGACGCACAAACCGCTCCACAGGGTAACGAGGCACACAAGCACATGCTTTGTATCGCTACCATTACTTTGTCGGAATTCTGCTATAACATATGAAATGTAGACACTGACCCCTGTCTACTGAGAGTGAGTTTTAATGACTAGTTATATGCTGATATTTGTTCCCACATTTCACAGTGGGACTCCACCTTCTTTCCCCCCTCACAATTACATTTAGGACCTTTAGCAGACGCTTCATCCAAAGCTACATACAACGACGATAGAGTCAACCATTCTCGTCGGGACCGGTTAGGGTTAGGTGTCTAGCTCAGTGACACCTCGACACTCAGCTAGGTGGAGCTGCGTCCGAACTAGCAACCTCCCGTTTACTAGTCAACTCGCTCTAACTCCTGAGCCAAGCCGACCCTCATCAGTTATCTTATAACTTTACAACCAGCTAGCCCTACTAGCTAGCATATGCTCAAAAAGCATATGCTAGCTAGTAGCATATGCTCAAAAAGCTATGCTAGCCTTCAATCGTGTGAACCAGGTTGATCGACAGCCAGGGGTTACACTCATTCTCTTTGAGCTTTAAAGGGGAATATCTCTGCACTGCTGCTACACTGGTCAATCAAAGACACTCACAGCAGACAGTGTCTCAGTGGGTCCATTTCTTGCTAGTTTTTTGGGGAAAAAGCTAAATAGAAACTTCTTCCCTACTGCAGCTTTAAAGGGGAGCTTTAAACAACGAAAACAATGAAAAGTAAGTGGACTAAAAGCCACCAAGCTCAACAAATACTTACTGCATCATGACCACGATGTTGTGCACCCTGATGGACTGCAGAGTGCAGTAGTCACTGGTGGGAGAAATGCATTACGATAAGCAACTCCTCAAGGTCTGCTCTTCATCGTCCTTCACCCAACATCGGGGGTTTTGATTGGGGTCATGTGATGCTGGTGATTCAGAGATCCAACATGTTGATAAAGACATTAAACCAATTTGGGAGGACGCTGGATGGGGTCTGAGCAGTGACCTCAATGGCTAATTCTGCTTAGCAACACAATGAGACACAATCGGCCAATCCCAAATATGTATCAGGGCAGTAGATCCCAGCCTTTGTTCGGCCTGAAACCCAAGCTTAGAAATGATTATCCCACCAGGTGACCCCCTAATGGTGCCTTTGTTCCCCCTGTCGGCAGGACTGTACTCACTACATGTAGCTCATCTCATCCGCCAGAACCGTCGACACCATGTAATCGATCTGAGGGGGAAAGCAAAGACACTCAGAAGACGTTTGAAGCCAGCCTCAAACCTTCTAGAACAGGGGGTTCTCAAAGCTTTGAGAGGCCAATATAGGAACCCAGAATTAGAATGTTTCCGCCATTGGCCCGCGGGCCGCACTTTGAGATCCAATGTTCTAGAACAGTACAAACCAAAGGCTGCAGCTAGGCTAGGAGTGGAGCCAGTCACCTGCTTCATGTCCAGCGGGCTGATGGCCGTGATGTTGTTGATGCGAGACTTTCCGATCACCGTCTTGGCAAACTGCACCTGGGCCGTGATGTTGGCCACCTCCACGGAGTAGTAGTTGTTGTTGGTGATGTTCAGGGTGTTCTGAGGGATACAGGCCGTTTCTCAGTCACAAACACGTAGGGGCTGGAGGTACAGTCTACAACAGCTCCCATCAGAGGGTCATTTGTTGGAAAGGTCACAGCCAACAGTCAGCTACTAGTGAGTGAAATGCTCTGACGTTATGTTTGAATGCATTCTGCGGTTGGGTGAAGGTTTTCTTTTTTTTTACCGTCAAAACCTCCCAAAAACATCAAGGTTTACAGTTTAGCCGTCAGACTAAAGTTCTGCTGACACCTCATATTTGCATATTAGTAGGGGCTCTCAGCAGACTGCAGTCTGTGTTGGTCGGCTCGCTGCATTTTAATTTATGATGAGCATGTGCTTGCATTGTTAGTATCTCCTCCCAAGGTCTGATGGCTAGGCCGTTGGACACTCCCCATCTTTCCATATTTCTACACGATAGGCGAATCACAAAGTATTCTGCGCCCCACAGAGGCTTAACTGAAACGTAATTAAACCGGGTATGGCTCATGTTTGAAAAGGTTCCTGATAGGTACAACTTTAAAACAACAGTTTAGAAGTGTGTACCGTTAGCAGTACAGCAGTAAAAGGAAGGTCAAAGGAAGCACCTGGGACAGTGCTTGGTTTAAAATGACACTGATGTCATTTTTTGAGATGTGGCCAACTGGCCACCAAAAGATCCAGATCCCTTAAGAGGGAAGGCCTTAAAGTGACCACGTTTTTAAGCCCCTGGGCTCCTCTGTAGCGGACCAGTGATAGATTTAATAATGCCCGCTTATTTGTATTAATCGTATTTGTGCATAACTCAATCACTGAAGTGAACTTGGTCAGGATCTTCCAAGGAACACGTGCACTATCGGTGGTTTCATTAGGATGTATGGTTCATCTGTACTGTTTAAAAAATGTGTCTACACGGTACAGACACATCTATCCAGGCAACACGGTTCAGCATGTCAAATAATGCTGTTATTTCCCTATTCGCTTTCCAGAGAACTAATAATGTTATAAAATGTATTTAAGAATCGATCTACCTTGGTTCCACTGAAGTGATGTGTGCCTGACTTATGCTAGGGGGATGACAGAGACCCTCACCATGTTTCAGCCATGATCACCATCCACTGAGGTTTCACCATTCTTTTTCCTTTTGTATTAAAGACTATTTAGACAAGTAAATGAGCATTCAACCAAACCAACTAATTTACTAAATAAGGACTCATTTAGAAAAACATAACCTAAAACAACAACAGAGATAATTGTATTTGGTTCTAAAACGGAAAGGCTTAAAGTAACCCAACACCTTCACTCTCTGTCCCTGAAAACCTCAATCAAAGCCAGAAATCTAGGGGTTATCATGGATTCAGATTTACATTTTGACAGTCAAATCAAATCAGTTACAAAATCGGCATATTATCACCTTAAAAATGTAGCAAGACTTAGAGGGCTCATGTCCATCGAAGACTTACAAAAACTTGTACATGCCTTTATCACTAGTAAGCTTGATTACTGCAATGGTCTCCTTACAGATCTCCCAAAACAAACTCTGAGGAAGCTTCAGCTTGTTCAGAATGCTGCTGCTAGAGTTCTAACAAAGACCAAAAGATTTGATCATATTACACCAATTCTGAAATCGTTACATTGGCTTCCTGTAAGTCAGAGAATTGATTTTAAAAATCATGTTGCTTACCTATAAATCCCTACATGGTTTAGGCCCAAAATATTTAACTGATATGCTTCCACTACATAAGCCTTCTAGACCACTAAGAAGCTCCGAGACCAATCTGTTAATTATCCCCAGAGTAAACACAAAACATGGGAAAGCAGGATTTAGTTACTACGCAACAAATAGCTGGAATAAACTCCCAGAGGATTTAAGACTTGCCCCAACTCTGAGCACCTTTAAAACAAGACTGAAGACTTTTATGTTTGCTATAGCTTTCTGCTAAATAACTTTGCCTTTATTTTCTATTTTAATACTAAAATGCCTTTTTAACTTTCTATTTTTTGCATATGTTTTTCTTTTACTTACCTATTATTTTATTTAATTGTATGACACTGTTTATATGTGAAGCACTTTGAGTCTGCCTTGTGTATGAAAAGTGCTATATAAATAAAGTTGCCTTGCCTTGCCTTGCCTTGCCTAATTATCTCTTCTCTGCCTTTATAGACTTTAACCACGTCACCAAACCCTCACACGCACCACTGATTCACTGACGTGCACATTTCATACCTTCATAATGCAATACGTCTTTCACAGCAGTTCAATTGGCAGTTCATCCTGGATTGATTGGGCTCAGGTTGGGTTAATAAATAACCTTTAGTTTCTTTGTGCCATAAACATATTAGTTTAAACCTTCATTATGTGGTGTCTACCTTTGGTTCTGGCCACTTGAGCTAGGTTGTAACACTACGCTCTAGGTTTGTCACCTCAGATACCACGTCATTAATAACGTTTACCTTGTGTCTAGTTTGTTGTCAGTACTACATGATACAAAAATCTTTGAGAAATGAACAGCGATTTTAAGTTGAATCATGTGAGTGGTTGGCCGCGTTGTTTGCTGAAGGATAGCTTGTTTGTCCCTACCATGGCAACCAGATGAAGCAATCATTGCTAATCTGTGAGTGTGTGGACACCCAATATCCTGTGATTGAAGTATGGTTGATCTGATGAAAGGCAGTGCAACTGCATGCAGCGCTGTAGAGGCTGGTCCGAATGGACCAGAGTGATTTGGTAGAGTCACGCGTGTCACACTTTGACCTGGCGCATCATGTCAGGGCCAACCAATAGATGTGCAGTAAAGCTGGAGAGACAGACTGTTATGAGCTGTCGTTCACCGTGTGGTTTTAAACGTTAGGGGTTCACCGTGTGGTTTTAAACGTTAGGGGTTCACCGTGTGGTTTTAAACGTTAGGGGTTCACCGTGTGGTTTTAAACGCTAGGGGTTCACCGTGTGGTTTTAAACATTAGGGGTTCACCGTGTGGCTTTAAACGTTAGGGGTTCACCGTGTGGCTTTAAACGTTAGGGGTTCACCGTGTGGCTTTAAACGTTAGGGGTTCACCCGTGTGGTTTTAAACGTTAGGGGTTCACCGTGTGGTTTTAAACGATAGGGGTTCACCGTGTGGTTTTAAACGTTAGGGGTTCACCGTGTGGCTTTAAACGTTAGGGGTTCACCGTGTGGCTTTAAACGTTAGGGGTTCACCCGTGTGGTTTTAAACATTAGGGGTTCACTGTGTGGTATAAACCGTGCACGCCCCAACGAACATAGAGTGTCCCACCAGTGATGCACCGTGACCCCTCCGGGGGGTACGAGTTGTAGCGGGGGGTGGACGGTGGACCCCTACACAGCTGCATGCAGCAGCCCTACGGCCCCCCCCCCCGTCTAAAGGGCGGAGCTAGTTCTGGCTCTAGTCACACCCTACCGGTCAGCTGACGGCTAATGCGGTCCAATCAAAACGCACGTACACTGAGAGGCGGTCAATTTAATAATTGGAAGGCTCACCGTGATGTTGAGGTACACGATGCGCTTCTCCTGGTCGTAGTTGACGAACACCGACTTGACCCCCACGTGGGACACGTCGATGGTGCGGGGGAACAGGAAGAACACGGCCAGGCTGGACAGCAGCAGACACACCAGCACCGAGGCCGTCACATACAGCTTCCTGGGGGACGCCAGCGCACAGAGGGGGGTGGGATCATACGCCTTTAACTCTTCATAGACGTACATCCTGTTGTTATAGGCTGAAGGCTGGGTTAAATCGATTACATCTCAATGAGCCTCTATCTGTAGGCTTCCTGGTATCCGGAGGGTACAACGTCATCGCTGCGATTCGTGGGAGGTTCGTTTGAGGAGGCTAATAGCATGAGACGAGAGAGGAGGCTCTGAGGAACATCTTACAGGCCTCTCGTCACTCATCCGCATCCCGTACATGAATCAAGAGAGTTAAATGGTTTACTTACGTTCGTCTGGGTCTCAGCCGTTGGTCGCTGTATGGAATCAATGCAACCAGCTGATTCTCCTGGCCTGAAAACCCAACCATCATGTTTTTTACTAAGCAGTGAGGCTTTGGTATATTCATAATCAAAAATGGCATCAAATATTTGCCAACCCCACATACATCATAGCCAAGCTCTTCGTAATATATGACAACATTTTTTGGGGGATTTTTCTTTGTCATTTCTTGCCGGTCATAGGTATCATTTTTTTTTCACTACAATGCCACTTATCAAACACAAAACAATTTCTGGATATTAAAAGCATGTGGAATGCCAAGTTGTCAATAGTGTGAAGCCCTCTTCAAATCCTTATGCATGTTCATGTGGTCGACGTTTCTTCTCCTTACCTCTGGGAATCCTCCCAGTCCCTTGACACGTGGGGCAGGTGACGCTGTCCCTCCCAGTGAACTCCACATAGGGGAACTGGGACACATCCTTCCCTTCACCGTCCTCATCCTTGGCCTCATCTTCCAGAAGAGTTCTATCGCCGCTGCATGAATGCTTAGCAAAGAGGGAGAAGGACTTCCCCATAGCCACACCTACAGGGAACCACATTGTTACGGCTGGGGGTTTGGATGAACCAGCCAGAGCGCTAGACTCTGAAATGATCCAAGCCAAAAGATGGCACATAGACCACTGACAAGGTGAGGATATTGTCAAATGACAAGTGTGGATGGACTAAGGAATAAGGAATAGGCTTGAAGAATAGCATTATTCTGTAGTTGTCTCGCCCTATAGTCTGTGGGCCAGTACTGATTGCAAAATCTGCACCTCTTCTGTTGCTAAAGCTTATCTCATAATGATCCTCACTCCCTGAAGTCAAGCAGCAGAAGTTAAGTGACAAAGTGCAAACACTGCTGGCCCATTTCTGGGTGAACTAAATATGCAGGAGTAGTCTTACATGTCACTCTTTACTACACAGGGTTTTTATCCCTTAGTGGACAGAAATCTTTAAAGAGTACACCCAGTTATATGTAGCACCCAAGTGGGTGCTACATATTGGTAGTGGTTAGTGAGGTCCCCCCCTTCACTTTAGGCGTCTTTTGAGTGTTATTAATTCTTCATGTTTAACCTCTGTCTTATAACTTTATGCTCTGTAAGGTGACCTTGAGTGTCTTGAAAGGACTTTAAATAAAATTATTATTATTATTTATTATTAGTTCTCCTCTGATACAGGCCTTGGACAGCCAGGAGAGGCTGTCATAGCACATGGATTACTCTCGCGAGTCGCGACACAGATTTCACACCAATATGACACAAAAAAGCTTCTCATATAAACAGGTTGCCCCAGCTTTAAGTATGCAGAAGTGTAATGTTTACTAGGAGAGGAGACACAGGAGGACATAGGAGAGGAGATAGGAGGACAAAGGAGAGACACAGGAGGACAAAGGAGACACAGGAGGACATAGGAGAGACAAAGGGGAACATATGAGAGGAAACAGGAGGACATAGGAGAAGAGACACAGGAGGACGGAGGATAGGAGGACAGAGGAGAGGAGACAGGAGGACAGAGGAGAGGAGACAGGAGGACGGAGGATAGGAGACACAGGAGGACGGAGGATAGGAGACACAGGAGGACGGAGGATAGGAGACACAGGAGAACAGAGGAGAGGAGACAGGATGACATACGATAGGAGACAGGAGGACATAGGGGAGGAGACACAGGAGTTCATGGGAGGATACATGACTAACCCCCAGATGATCAGTGGGCTCTAGTCAAGTTATAGTGTCGTGCACCAGGTGGGACACATAGATAGATGATTATATTATATTATATCATTATATTATATAGAAGAAGTCTGAGCTCCAGTTGTAGTGATCTAGTGATAGTACGTCATTAGCTAGCTGAGCTCCTGTCACATTAAAGTGTCTGCAGATCAACGACCCCGACAGCAGACCGCCTCCCCGGCTCAGGACGGGACTAAAGTACGCTGTGTACACTTAAACCTCAACCCCGTCGACGGTGTCGCAGTCTACTTACCGATATGCGGCCGTTTAATAGTCAAGCTTAATGGCGGTCAGCAGCAGCGTTAACGTTACTCATGGACGTGTTGTGTGTTTACTGTTGTTAGTATGGCGAGCAAACAGCGCATGTGCGAGACGTCATGACGTCTCGCGCATGCGCGCTTCGCTTGTAATACCGACGGGGGCTTCGAACGCCTCGATGGTAAAACTGCAGCGATTAAAGATTTTCTTTTATGAGATTTGCATGTGTTAAATTGTATGATTTAAAACTTGACCGGAGTCATGATTGGAAATACGATCATATTTTAAGATCAACATAGAGGTTATTCTTATCAACGTATTTGCACAAGGGGGCGCCATTTGTTTATTATTATGAACCCAGCTCGAGATGATCTGTACATGGATTGTTACACATATTCAATTAGGTTCAATTTATCATTTTATTTTCTATCTGATGTATTTAAAACCACGTATTCTATCCACCTTATGACATATTTTGATGTTAATATACAAAAAAATATCAACCAGACCTTATTGATGCAACACCCATGCTGTGACATTTGTTCGATATACTTGATGATATATATTTTGGGAGTTACTTGGGGTTATGACCAGCATCCTTCAAGTGTTGAGCCAGAGATGTATGGTAACAAAGAAAAACAAAGAAAAGAAAAGGCCCAATTGCACATGAGGACACTGGTCCATAGGTCAAAATAAGTAGTCATGTTCTCTATCCCATTTTGAATACATTTTATTTTGACCATTTTATATGGTTTATTGCAGGGGTACTCAAGTAGAAATGATGAGGGGCCACAATTTTTTTTTTCAGTGACTCAAGGGGCCGGTCGGTATACGTGTGACTGAGGCCGATATATGCTCTGTTTTAGACGTAACGCGTAAGCACGTAAGATACGTAACCCCCCCTTGCGCGGTAAAATATCCCCCCTTACGTGCATAAGTGCGTCGGCCAAAATTCCTGACTATGCGACTAAAACACTACGGCCCTACGCAGCTCGCAAAGACTGTGATTGGCCAGCTAACCACATCCTTTCAGGAGTCTCACATTTCCGGTTTTACAGCATAATAGCGCCATTTTTAAAAGGCTGTGACAGAAGCGAATGAAGAATTTTGAAGAAGGAGAAAAAGAAAACACAAGAACGAATTATGATAATTATAAATATAAACAAGCCAGCGATTTCCACTTCCACGCCCACAGATTCGTTCGTTGCTCATTGTTCGTTGCCCCTACTGTTCTGGCGAAGAATCCCCTTGCAACACGCGCAATCCTTAAGGAACCTTAAAGGAACCGTAAATCAAAACTTGTCTAAAACAAGTCCCTTGTGTAAATTACGTGCTTACGTCTCTGCGTCTAAAACGACCCTAAATCGGCCTTGACTGCTGCTGAGATGGACTGTCTGCCTCGAGTTTGGGAGGGCTGGAGCGGTCTGTGGGCTGGAGTGCTATCTGTTTATCGTTGCAAACCCCAGCCTCGTATTGAGATCGCGGCGCGCGGTTTCAAAATAGGCGCCCAGCAAGATTATTATTATTATTTTTTTAATAATTAAAAAAACTTTTCAAAACAGCTCGAGGGCCATTAATAGACACCCCGCGGGCCACAAAAGGCCCGCGGGCCGCTACTTGAGTATGACTGGTTTATTGGATGCTTAAAGGGATTTTATTTCATCGAGTCAGGTTGTTGTATAATTCTAATGCATAAATTGCAACATTATTGCAATTTATACGATTATTGTTTTGGTATCGACCATGTATATGGAAGACCTCATATATACTTAGCCTTCACAGGATGCTGCTGCGAAGAGCTAGGAGAGGCACAGCAGCAGAACTGAAGTGCTTAACTGAGTTTACACTTAAGGCGCCAATACTTGGAACAAACCATTGTTATATTCTGCAGCACCTCGTAACATCCGACCCTGAGTTTGGTTTGGCGCTAAATCGTTTTTTGTGTTGTGTTTATTCATGTCTGATGGTTATGTTGTGATGGCTGCCGTGCCATCACAAGAGGGGAAGGGGGAGCGAGCAGCACAGTGAACCGTATGACTGGGAGCTATGTTGAAGTTCAAGACCTAGTTCAAAGAGCAGAGGACACCATTGGGAAGGACCTTTAAGAATTTACTTTCCTTGTTAACTTTGGCTTCTTTGAATCCATGTTTACACATTAATTCATGGACTAGAAGTCTTCATCTTGAGCGTGTGGTGGGGTAAGAGCTGCAGTTTCAGTTGTTTATTCCATTCTTGCTGCTTGTCAGAATTAGATTGACTGTCCTCCCCCCCAACAGGAAGCTCGCGGGGGGGGGGGGGGGGGGGGGGTCGTGTTGTGGTCGTGCGTGCTGCACCGTGGCGAGCTTCCATGTGTTACTCAGCGACTGTGATCGGCCGCTCGCTGCTAATCCAATCAGCCCGGTGGCTCGAGCCCTCCGTCTAATCACTGTGAACCGGTCCCATCACTGCCCCTGTCTACACCGACCGCCAGGCAATGCGGGATAATATTGTTTTTGCTGCATTGTATTTTCATCCACAAAGGCTGGCCCTGGTGCGATCACTCATCCCGCCATTCCAGCGGTCAATTCATTCGTTCCGCATCAGCGGGGTCCATGCAGTGTGGTGGTCCAGGCCTGTGGGCCTGGGGGGAGAGGAACGGCTAGGATGCTCAGACAGGAAGAATGAGAATGCTGAAGAGTCTTTTCCATTCCTTGCAACTTAAGGCCTATGTCACAGAAGCCCTCTGAAATATAAAGCTATATTATCGCTTTATACTTTTATATTTGGTCCCTTAAGGGCATAATAATAAAACCTTTATAAACATTAGTTCATGCAGTAATGAACATTATTATGGGAGAAGAGGGGTAAGGTTAGGGTAAGTTGGTTAGGGTTGACCGCTATCGTTTATCAAACAGGTACACCATTAGTAAATTATTACTCGACCATAGTTTACTGTTAATGAACTATTAGTTAATTAACTAATAGTTAATTAACAATTATCATCAATAGATATTTGACTTCATGATTCATTAGTATTACCATGAATGGGAAAGCAGTAATATCAGCAGTAGCAGTAATAGTATTCCAACTATTGCCGTTGCGATACTAAGTGGCATATGACGCAGCTTAATACATAAAAGAATCATTCAAATGAATCCAACTACCTATATAATCTATTAGTGAAGAGCCCTGCAGGTGAGAGGTTGGGCAGTGGAAAGTCACCACCCACAAAGGGGTTCCAGGCTCGTTTGACCTCCAGACTCTGTTGCTGCCCTCCAGTCAAGCAGCCCTGATGAGACAGAGCCAACAGGAGGCTGGAGCCAGCGATTACCTTGAAGAGCCCTCCACTGATTGGGCCTAATGCTGAGATCACCCCCTCAGCCTCAGGCCCATTGTAGACCTGCATAGGGGCTGATGGCTGATTATGTACGAGGGAGGATGGGATTCGGTCTCTCCTTGAGATGACCTTTGGTTTGGGCCGTGACATCAGAACCACTTCCCCTCACAAGCTGGAGGTCGCCAACCCCCCCCCCGCCACTAGAACAAAGAGTCAAAGACTTGTGTGTGTGTGTCTGTTTGTGTTTGTATGTATTTCCATGTGGGTGCGGTTGTTCGGGGCAATGGAAAGAACACAGTACCTGAGGCAAACCCCCAAAAATAGACTACCTGCTGTCTCATGTTTCAGGGTACAGCTAAAGAATGAAACATTCATGAGTTCAACTTTTAATCGTCAAAGTGATAGCTTGAAGGTCCTTTTGTTAATGCAACACAAGCTGCCAACATATTCCCAGTTCAAATAAGCCCCTTTGCCCCGCAAAAGCAAACCTTTCATACCGCAATTTTGAGGAACCAGCTTCATTCTGATAGAAACCCGCTCCCTTCAGATCTCCCGCCAAAGTCACTGCCAAAAAACACACAGCTAGCTTGCTAGCTTT
>NC_079433.1:16294830-16299830 GCF_026213295.1 Gadus chalcogrammus | reverse complement strand
GCCGGGTAACGGATATGTCTGCCCTGAAGTATTAGGCCCAATCCCATTTCTACCCCTTACCCCTTCGCCTTACCCCTCCCCCCTTCCCCTTAGCCCTTCAAAACAAGGGGGAGCGGTAAGGGGAAGGGGTAAGGGGTAGAAATGGGATTGGGCCTTAAGTTCTTGTGCTTTTTCCTTATTTGGTTCTGCATCTATCTATCTATCTATCTGAATCTGCAGGGGATACGGACGAGATAAAAGCAGGGGATGGTTGTGTTGGGGGGGGGGGGGGGGTGCAGGGACCCTCAGACTGAGCCAGGAGGGAGGCGGTCTGTCGCTCTTAGACAAACAAGACTGACCCACATTTCCAGGAATATCGCCCTCCTGAGTGGAACTTGAATAATAGATATATTGTCAACAGCCCATATAGGACACTTGTGTATGTCTCGAGCAGCACTATGGACGCCTACACACCAAACCTCCTTTTCCTTTGGACTCTTCCATCTTTAAAGACACAAGGATCGACACAAAGTGAAGTCGAGTGGGGTTGAAATTCTGACTTGTGCACACACTCACACATGGAGGTTCTCGGAAATTTGGGATATTGAAAACGCAAATTAACACGCATTTACACACACACACACACACACACACACACACACACACACACACACACACACACACACACACACACACACACACACACACACACACACACACACACACACACACACACACACACACACACACACAAACTCACACACACACATCCTAGCTTGTGCTCATTCGGTTTTCCGTGCCCAACAGCCGCCGGGGGCATCGATTGCCACGGTGACCTCTTGTTAGTCAGGAGTGTGTGTTCTGTTTCAGATCCATCAGGTAGGGGTTGCGCCACGTCGGACATCAATTACTTACTCACACACCAGACACGTGTGTATGTGTTTATGTGTGTGTGTGTGTGTGTGTGTGTGTGTGTATGTGTGTGTGTGAGTGTGCATGAATATGTGTGTGTGTGTGTGTGAGTGTGTGTGTGTGTGGTGTGTGTCTGTCTGTGTGTGTGAGTGTGTGTGTATGTGGTGTGTGTCTGTCTGTGGGTGGGACTGCTTGTGTCTGAATGTGTGTGTGTGTGTTTACACAATTGCGAAAAACAACTGGGGCTATTAGCCTCTTGCCAGGCCGGGCGTCACCTATCCCCCCGGTGCCGTTGGAGGGAGCCTGGGTTGTAACCGCCCCCCCCCACCACCACCACAGCGCTGGCCGGGCCGACGGTCACACCGTGTATAATGAGGCCAGGGCCTGCTGTTCCCCAACCTCAACATACTCCCGCCTCCGGCATCGCACCGTCGTACCGGAATACAGATGGAGCTCACGTCCAGGAAGGACTGAGAGTCAGGGCGCAGAGGAAGGTTAGGGCGGGAAGAGGTTGGCTGGTGGCTCACTGCACATAAACCACCGCGCTCTGTTATTGGCTGTGTTGACCGCCTCATATCTCTCTGGCCTCCGCTGCGAGATGCCAGGGATAATGCGTAAGGGGGATAGAGAGAGGTAGCGGGTGCATCTCCAGGTTTGTGTCAGATTACCTTTGCAATGCGTTTAGCTACCGGACCCGAGCTAGAGGGCACCATTTGTAATAATATTACCCAAAATGCATCATTCAATGCATTCAGAAAAAGAGCTATTGCAAAAAGTCTTATAGCATATTATTGGCACAAACTTTAGGGATTATTAAGTAATCTTATCATCGAAATTAAGTATTTGTTTTAAGTAGTGTTTGCTTTGAGTAATTAAATTGTCCTCAAAAAGCTAAACGTAATGATATAATACTTTAGGTAACCCTGGCAGATAAACCAGCTGCTTATCTCTCTGACACAAACACTTATCAGCCTGGTCTCCACCTGCATGTTTTGACCAGGTTGGTTTAGTAGCAGTTGGTGTGTGAACACAAACATATTCCACCCAGAACAGAGAAGCCAAGCGATCGGCCTGTTTGCCCATGGACCTGCGGCCCGCCTCGCCGGCCAGCTGGGAGGCTTCAGGGCTAACATCTGCTCTGGAGTAGTTCTGTACTGCACTTCTTCAGCTCACAGGTTATCACAGGTTTTTCTTCCTCAACAGATCTTTCTTCCTGCCTCTTCCTTTTGCATTGGATTGATGGTATAAAATAAAATACCAATCTCAGTTTATTGTAAGGCTTTACTCTGTTACTCTGAGCCACAATACTTTGAAAAAGAGTAGGTCAACAAAGGCTTTTCTGACCTGTAAACACTAAGAGAACAGACATTTTAACCGAATCCTGCATGAGATGGTTCTTATTTGGCTGACTGAATTCAGTAGGAAGAAGATCCTGATGACAGAAAACCAAACAGATGGTTCCTCTGCCGTCAGCCAATGGGCTGTGAGGGGGCGTGTCTGTGCGCAGGGCGCCGCCCCTTGGCTTCACCAGGCAGGCGGTTGCCAGGCCTAGCAGGGAAACCACCAGGAGAAACATCTCACATCGCGCGCCGTTCCCAGTCGGTGAGGCTGTGGAGCGGAATGGCTGTCGGCAGAGCCACGTGATTGGTGTTAAGCTGGATGACGAGTGAGTGGGGGGAGGGGGGGGGGGGGGGGGGGGGGGGGGGAGGGGGCTGAAGACTGAGAGACTGAAACCTGGAGCTTCTTGTCTCTGGGAAGGAATGCCCAATGTAGCGTTCTCATTGGTAGAGCCCCTGGAAGATGCAGTGGTGTGTGTGTGTGTGGGGGGGAGATCAAGGGCAGGGTGTGGGTGTGTCACCAGGGGGGGGGGGGGGGGGGGGGGGGGGAGATGGGCGGGGAGGCATGCTGGAAAGATGAAAAACAAGTCGGCGTGGCTCACCATCCTTGCCGTGGGTAATACTGCACCAAGTGTAACGCGCACCCAGTTCCTTCCTCCGCTGCTCCACAGCCCGCCCGGCTGAGGGCTGCAGACTAACGGCTTATCAGGAGCCTTCACACCAGATAAGGGATGGAAGTATGAAATGTTAGACCTGCCAAGAATACCCTCTTCTGCACTCAGATTTCACACATGTGACTGAGCCAGAATTTGAGGGGGCAAAGTTGAAGTAATAATATTGATAACATACATTTCTGGGTCAAATCAAGATAGATAATACACTGCCATCTTTCTTGAACACTTTTCTATACTATATTCACGCATTTTTTCAAAATGTAGTTGTTTTTCTGAGCAATTAAAAGCTCATATATCTTATTATAATATTGTAATAAGATATGTGATATGGTTTAATGACCAAAGAGACGTATCAATAAAGTCACATAACACTCAACAAGCTGAAGTGATTCATGTTACTTACCTAATTAGATAGTTAGTGAGATAATTTGTGTCGTTTATATTGCACTTGCAAAATTGCAAAATTGGTGTGAGATAGAGTATTGATTGTGGGCAAACTGCAGCCAGGAGTCAACTCTCTCGATGGTTTCAGAGTAACAAAATGATGGATTTCGCTCGATTTCATTTCCTCCGTTCTCTGTCCGCAGCAGTTTGAGCGGTATCTGAAATCAATGGCGTCCGAGTCGGATCTCCCTTAGTTCTGTTTCTGCAGCTGGAAGAATCCTTCAGACAGCTGGCGGGGAGGGGGGTGTGTGTGTGTGTGTGTGGGGGGGGGTCTCTCTGGTCCAGGGACTTAACATCTCCACCTTCCAGTCACTAGATACTCTGCCTAGCGTGTTAAGTTGCAACCCATCCCGCTAATGGTATTCATTTGGTCCGAAAAGTATTGAATTAGGGCCCGGATGTGGTCCGGGAATACACTGGGGAACAGAGAGAGAGAGAGAGAGAGAGAGAGAGAGAGAGAGAGAGAGAGAGAGAGAGAGAGAGAGAGAGAGAGAGAGAGAGAGAGAGAGAGAGAGAGAGAGAGGAAGAGAGTGAGAGAGAGAGAGAGAGAGAGAGAGAGAGAGAGAGAGAGAGAGAGAGAGAGAGAGAGAGAGAGGAAGAGAGTGAGAGAGAGAGCTGGGGAACCGGAGGGGGGGTGTTTGTGTGAGGAAGAGAGAGAGAGAGAGGTGGGGAACGGGGTGTGTCAGACTGGTTTGTTTTGCACAACTGAAAGAAACGATGGATCGCTGCCCCAGTGAAGCTGGTGGGAGAGGAGGGAGAGGAGGGAGAGGAGGGAGAGGAGGGAGAGGAGGGAGAGTAGGGGGAGGGGGGGGAGGGGGGAGAGGAGGGGGGAGGGAGAGGAGGTAGAGGAGGGAGAGGAGGGAGAGGAGGGGGAGGGGGGGAGGGGGGGGCAGGGAGATCAGGCGCCCTCCTCCTCCTCCCTCCTCCTCCTCGTCCGACGCTCCGGGTTTCAGTTCACCGAGGCGACACTGGGGGTGTCCATCATAAATAAACAGCTTTCTTTAATCAGAGGGGCTCTACGCACCTCGTTGCATTGATTCATCTGTACCGGGTGTAAAGCTCTCCTCTGTGATCATTCCACTACCCCAGCAGCCCGAGGGGGAGTGCTGTTGAAGGGTACAGTAGTCCTCATGTTGGGGGGAACATGACGCCTGGGCCGCCGGGCGCTGGTGGAGCTGGCCCTGACGGCAGTGTGTCCTTGTCCATCCCACCTCACTGAGACACACCCCCCCCCTTGCTCCCCGTCCTACTCAGAAGCAATCGCCAGGGTAACAGTCTTTCCTCCCAGCAATTGGTGAAAGGATTTCATGTCCTCTGTGTGTGTGTGTATCTATGTATCGCTGTGTGTGTGTGTGGTTGTGTGTGTATGTGTTTGTGTGTGTGTGTGTGTATGTGTGTGTGTGGATGTGTGCGTGTGTGTGTATGTGTGTGTGTGTGTGTGTATGTGCGTCTAACTGTGTGTATGCGTGTGTGTGTGTCTGTGTGTGTGTGTGTTTGTGTGTGTGTATCTGTGTGTACAATAAGTCTGTGTGTGTGTGTGTGTGTGTGTGTGTGTATCTTTGTGTATGTGTGTGTGTGTGTGTGTGTGTGTGTGTGTGTGTGTGTGTGTATCTGTGTTTACAGTATGTCTGTGTGTGTGTGTAACTGTGTACTG
>NC_079433.1:16282536-16294730 GCF_026213295.1 Gadus chalcogrammus | reverse complement strand
GCGTTTCCAATATGTTAAAAACGGGACCAGGTCGATATAGCAAGGCTCAGCAATAATAAGTAATGAATACTGGGTCCACAAAAATAAAAATGCTTGAAGATCCGGTGTGTGGAACTGGGTGGTATCTAGTACAACGGACATGGCAGAAATGGAACATAATAAGTATGTTTAAATTAGTGTATAATCCCATGAGAATGAGAATCCTGCGTTGTCGTTACCTTAGTTTGAGCCTTCATATGAGGAGCGGGGTCCTCTTCCACGGGAAACGCACTGCACACGTTTCTACTGTAGCACAGAACGGACAGAAAAGATTGATAATTATAGACCTGTGAACTTAGTTTACCACTATGGATGCAGTAAGAGGACTGTGCGTGAGAAACGTCAACGGTTACCATGCCATGTCCTACGACACGTACAGGGTCCACGGAGACAAAGGTACCCCACTCTGATTGGTTAAACTGATTTAATCGGGGGCTAAAAATGCATAAATATCAACCTTTGTGTGATTTGAATGAATCTTATATTTCACACAATGGAATGTGGGTTTTATTGACTTGGGAAAAACAATCACATTCAACGTCATAGGACCTATAGCTTTACATTTAGAGACATCTTGCACAATACAGGCCAGTACAGGACACCTGACACAATACAGACAACTACAGGACACCTTACACAATACAGGCCAGTACAGGACACCTTACATACAGGCCCGTACAGGACACCTGACACAATACAGGCCCGTACAGGACACCTTGCATACAGGCCAGTACAGTACACTGACACAATACAGGTCAGTACAGGACACCTGACACAATACAGACCACTACAGGACACCTTACACAATACAGGCTAGTAGAGGCCACCACGGTCATTGGAAAAGGAGGGTTGTGGGGGCGGGGGTATTCAGTTGGTTACAATCTGGAACCTCACCACTAGATGCTACTTCACTATTAAATACTGGACCTTTAAGTTGTTTCTTAAGTCTCTTTAAAATACCTCTGCTGAGTGATGAGGCTAAATACTTGGCCTTGTTCCTGACTTTCGTAGCCTGGTTCCTGAGCTGAGCTGGCTGCGTAAGCGTTACTTCCTTCCTCATTACCACTTCTTGCTTTGTGTTGTGAGTGTCATTTTTGTCACCTTCATTAATTATTCATTGGGTTCACCTGTGTTCTGTCAGTTTGTCAGTTCCTTGTTTCTGTCTCCATGTTCTTATCACGTAGAGCTTCCTAAGTCCAGTCTACTGCCGTGCCCTGGCTCCTAAAAGGACCTGTAATTAGTGTTACGAGCAGCATCTGTGTTTGTCCCACGATGGCACCTCGGGGAAAGGGGTCTATTGTACCTATTGGAGGTATTGATTTGACCCCGGTGCTGCATTCTACTAGCCTACCTTGTGACTCATCAGAGGTGGCCATCTTGGTTGTTTATGAAAAGGCCTCAACCGGGCTCCCATTGGCCGCCTTACTCTACAGTCATCCATTCAACCGCGCCCGATATTAGGTAGAGGGCTGTGATTGGCCCGACCCCGGCCGAGTCTGCTGGAAATCTTTCTTATAGGAGGGAGCCCAACACATCTGCCAGAAATAATAAAACATCAGCTTGTAGATTTACACGTTTTACAGCAATTGTTCAAAATGTATGAATGAGCGTGAATCCTGTGAAAGGAGACAGTGACTGTGTGTGTTAATGACCCTCCTTAATCCTCAGCCTCTATTGATATATAACACCAGGGATACCAATTGTAAGCACTAAACCCAGCAGCTGATGCATATAACCAATATTATGCTAGGGCATTAAAGCACACAAAGCATACAGACACATAATCAATAGTCCTCCTTTACAGCAATTTAACATGCTTATGCATGGCAATCACACATTTGAAGCAAAACCAATTGTAATAACTCATATTACTCATACCTGTAAGTGTCGACTTTAAATTGCATATTTGTATAGATCTATTATACGACTCATATTGACTTGGCGTCATCAAATCCAAACCTGGTCTGGGTGTTGATATTAGTGCACGTCTATACACTCCTCACACACACTCATGCATACACACACAAACTCACACGCACACACACACACACACACACACACACACACACACACACACACACACACACACACACACACACACACACACACACGCATGAACGCTCGCACACACACACACACACACACACACACACACACACACACACACACACACACACACACACACACACACACACACACACACACACACACACACACACACACACACACACCCTGCGTGAGCGGTTCTCACCAGGCGCTATATGAGGCTATATATGGCAACTCCACTGTGGTTGCTCTAATTAACACCTTCAGCCACGTGCTCTGCTATTCTTCCACATATATAGGGGGGCTCCCCCCACCCCCACCCATCACCTCCATAAAGCCCTCCCCTAGGTGCTGCTGCACCCCATCTGGTCTGTTTACACCAATTAGCATCGGCCAGGAGGAGATGGTGCAGAATGACGATGGGGAGTGTGTGTGTGGGTGGGTGGGTGTGAGGGTGTCTGTGTGTGTGTGTGGGTGGGTGTGAGGGTGTCTGTGTGTGTGTGTGGGTGGGTGGGTGTGTTGATGTGTGTGTGTGTGTGTGTCTGTGTGTGTGTCTGTGTGTGTGTCTGTGGGTGTGTGGGTGTGTTGGTGTGTGTCTGTGTGTGTGTGTGGGTGTGTGGGTGTGTTGGTGTGTGTGTGTGTGTGTCTGTGTGTGTGTGTGTGGGTGTGCTGTGTGTGTCAGCCTAATGTTCCTTGCCCATCACCCACCCCTTCACATTCTCTCACTCACACACACACACACACACGCACGCACGCACGCACGCACGCACGCACGCACGCACGCACGCACGCACGCACGCACGCACGCACGCACGCACGCACGCACGCACGCACGCACGCACGCACGCACGCACGCACGCACGCACGCACGCACGCACGCACGCACGCACGCACGCACGCACGCACGCACGCACGCACGCACACACACACACACACACACACACACACACACACACACACACACACACACACACACACACACACACACACACACACATCATTAAAAAAAGTTAGAATTAACCTTAGGCATTATTGCTGTTTATCGCTACAATGAATTGATTTCGATGCTGGTTTTGATACATATATCTTTCCTAATGTATTTATTTCTTTTTCGGGGGTTTGAGGAGCACAATGAGGAGCAAACAAGCGCAGTTTGGATCATTAGTCACGGAGAGTTGCAGAGATTAGCTGCTATTATTGGTGCGGCTGTAAAACCATTGCTTCAAATCCATTCTTTATAATGAACCTCATCGCAGCACTGCATGCTGGGAACGTGGCGCTTAATAACCAGAGCAGCGCTGGGTTGGGCTCCCTGGCTGCTGCGGCTTGTTTACAGCGGTGCTGCTAGCGCCGGTTTGCACAGGGCCACATGCTCCTGGCGCTGGGCGGGTGGGCGGGGCCCCTCCCCCACTGGGCCCCTGTCAGCAGGAGCTCTTTGGAGAAACCAGCCCCCCGGCGGCAGAGCCCAGCCAGACCCGGGATGACAGCTCTTTATTATCCTCCAGTGACAGCCCGGGCGGCGTCCATCTATTCATCCATCTCTCGCTCTCGCTCTCGCTCTCTGTCTCCGCCTCGCTCTCTCTCTGTCTGCCCCATCTATCCGTCGTCAGCGCTTTTCCCCCCAGATTGAAGAAAAAAAAATGAGGCACTGCTTCCACACGCAGACTCGTATAACTGTAACTAATGATAATAACAAAGCAAACAATGCTGTCAGCCCTGTGACCAATATGATCAACGGGTTTGTCGGGGACGTCAACGACCACGTTCTCTCTCTCACAAAAAAAAAACCCTTCTCTCACCCTCTCTCTCTCTCTCTCTCTCTCTCTCTCTCTCTCTCTCTCTCTCTCTCTCTCTCTCTCTCTCTCTCTCTCTCTCTCTCTCTATCTTGCTCTCACTCTTACTCATTCCCTTCCTCTCCATCTTTCTCTGTGGACTCCCACTGTAAACGGGCTCACCACGTCATGCTGCCTCCGCACGCCCGCAGCCTAACCCGCTCAACGGTTCACCGGAGGACTGTTGAAGCTTTTCAACCTCAAGCAGGGAATCCCATTTCCCCTTCTGTGTTCCGATACCCAGGAACAACCCGGACTGAACCCTGATTTGAATAATTCATCAGTCACAACAACAACAACAACACGAGGAGTCTGGCAGGCCTTGCTGGAACAGCAGCCCGTTGTAGCAGGCAGGTGGAACTTCCTCCCAGTCTGGGACTCTTTCCAGTGTTTAGTATTCAAGATGCCCTGGAGGTAAATCACTAGCTTGATTTAGATAAATACGGTTCCTATTTGGTGGATGCTTGAGGCAAAGCGTGCGTGCATACATCCTTCTCTTAGGGTGGACTCCCTAAGAGTCAAACCCCTAACCATGGTTAGTGTTAATGCCGTGCTCTCGCAGTTGAGCCTAAGAGGAATTTGTTTTTATCACTGTATAACAGGTTGTGTGCAGCTCCTCCAGATGTTTGGACTGACTCACAGATGACTTTGTTAACAGCAAGTATTCTCCCCACTTAAAGGACGACCGGCAGTATCACACAAACAAACAGTCAAACAAACAAACAGACAAACAAATTAACAAGCTGGGGGAGGGGGGGCTATGGTTAAAAAATAAGTCATGGTTTCCTCCGGGCTAAAGAGAGAGAGACAGAAATAGAGAGAGAGAAAGGGAGAGAGACAGAAAGAGAGAGAGAGACAGAGATAAAGAGAGAGAGGGAGAGAGAGAGAGAGAGAGAGAGAGAGAGAGAGAGAGAGAGAGAGAGAGAGAGAGAGAGAGAGAGAGAGAGAGAGAGAGAGCGAGAGAGAGAGAGAGAGAGAGAGAGCGAGAGAGAGCGAGAGAGAGAGACAGAGAGAGAGAGAGAGAGAGAGAGAGAGAGACAGAGAGAGGGATGCGGGTCGGTTATCAACAGCCCGATTGTGGTGGCCCCTTGGAGAGCAAGGGATTAATGTGGCGTGCTTCTCCCTGCTCAGTGACACGACTGCCCTGATACGGTGAGCGCCCCATCGCCACAGGGCACCACACTGTCTCTCTCTCTCTCTCTCTCTCTCTCTCTCTCTCTCTCTCTCTCTCTCTCTCCTGCTCTCTATATCTCCATCTCTCTCCGTCTCTGTCTACGTCTGTCTGTCTCTACATCTCTTTTTTCGTTTTTTATTCTCCATCTATACACACACTTATTGAATACACTTGCAAATCACTGAACACCATGGGCACAAAAGCAAACACATTGACCTGCACGCGGACACACAGACACACACAGACACACACAGACACAGACACAGACACACACACACACACACACACAGACACACACACACACACACACACACACACACACACACACACACACACACACACACACACACACACACTCATGAAACACACACACACACACACACACACAGACACACAGACACAGACACACACACACACACACACACACACACACACACACACACACACACACACACACACACACACACACACACACACACACACACACACACAGACACGCACACACACAAACACACTGAAAAACACACTGAAAAACACACAAAAAAACACACATAATTCAGGTGGGACAAGGATAATGCATGTTCATCATAAACGACTTAAAGCCTACCCTGTTGACACAGAACAGACGTTCCACTGATGAACTTGGACTGCATTATTAATTATTAACATTCAACACATATGAATCATGCACCGTATTCATAATCGACTCAGTGAAGGGGGATCGATAAATGGCAGACTTGTAACAGCTGTACAGTGACACAGGGTAGCACTATCAATACAGTCCCCAGTACCACAACTGTATCAGCCGTACAGTGACACTGGGCAGCACTGCACTGGTCCTGTTATTGGTCCACTCCCCAGTACCAGACCTGTATCAGCTGTACAGTGACACGGGGAAGCACTGTACTGGTACAGACATGTACATCCACGCACGGAGGAGAGGTGAGGGCAAGGTGCAGAATGAACAGCTTGACGGATGTTTTTAAGGGATGTGCTCATCAGGAGGACACAGCTCGAATATGAAAGGACTAGATTAAGATATGGGACGAGATATTGAATGGTGACCCTTCATACAGGCAAGTAGGAGCATTCCAGTGGTGATGACCTTTAGAGGAGGATGACTGTTGAACACCAGGCACCCAGTCTATCCCTCTCGTTGATTTCCTCTTCATCTTTTCCGTAATCCTCGATGCCACATGATGCAGAGATCAGGTTAAGACCCATTCGGTCGGTATTTGGTGGTGGTTTTCTTAGGAGCCATGACGGTTGTTGTGCCTGAAAATCTTCAAGTCTGTACATCTGACAGGCAAAGCTACGGCTCAGAGCTAAACACATGTCAGAGGAACGCCGTTCGCACAGAGCTGATGAACCCACGGAGCCAGCTTGATCAGGAATGCTTTGGTTTCTTTTCCTGGTTGAAGGCAGGTGCAGTGAGTGGGCCCATGTTTTTATTTCAGCTTCATCTTATGATCTTCACCCTGTGCGGATTACAAGAGAAAGGAAAATAGGATTCAACACGGGCAGCCTGCCCACTGTGAAGTCACCAGCCCTATTGTTTTGCGCTGCGGGCTGTTGTGGTTGAACGCCTTAATGTGTGTTGCTGTGTGCCGCTGTTTTTCTGTACTAATTAGACTCGTGACTGTGTCATGTTGTTTGCAACAATCTATGCACGCACTCATTTTACGTAGTGAAAGAAAAACAGAAGTTAGTCATTTATCGCTTATTTTCTATGGCTGTTGAATGCACAATGCAGCTGACTGCTAAGCTAGTTAATGATAGCCATTTGGGTCATTTTCTTCATTTCCGATTCAAAAATGAAAAAACATTTACATTTATTGAAAGTATCCCAGTAAATGTAGCCAATGGCATTGTCATTGTTTTTTTCCTTATTTCCTTATTCCATATTTAGTCTATAAAAGTCATGACGAAATCCTATATTGCATGATTGTAACATGTCAATATATATATATATATATATATATATATATATTTATATACTGTATATATAAACAAAACATACAATGTAATTTCACCACTATGATTGCTGCAAGATTTGTGTGCGTGACACACTGAAGAAAGAGGTGAAAGGTCTCTCTCTCTCTCTCTCTCTCTCTCTCTCTCTCTCTCTCTCTCTCTCTCTCTCTCTCTCTCTCTCTCTCTCTCATCAAATCCCATCTCGTCAGTCCCAGCTCCTCTTTCATCTAAAGGGCAGGCTTCCAGGACGGGTTACTAGGTGCCCCGCTGTATTCCCATCACTGGTGGCTCCCAGACAGCCTTCTGCCTCCCCCGCTTTTTATTCAGCCTTTCTTCCCGCTCCTCACTGCGTTGCGTCACCTTTCTCTCGTACATTTTCTCTCTCGAACACCATCTCGCTCTCTCTCTCGCTCTCTCTCTCGCACACTCTCTTGCTCTCTCTCGTTCTCTCTCTCTCTCTCTCTCTCTCTCTCTCTCTCTCTCTCTCTCTCTCTCTCTCTCTCTCTCTCTCTCTCTCTCTCTCTCTCTCTCTCTCTCTCTCTCTTTCCCTCCCTCCCCTTCAGACTGTCTCTTTCTTTCCTGTATTTTGGTTCCTATTTTATTTTTTCTCCCTTGTCTCTTTGCTGGTGTCACACATATCCACACACACACACACACACACACACACACACACACACACACACACACACACACACACACACACACACACACACACACACACACACACACACACACACACACACACACTATACACGTTCACACCCTTAGAGTTGCTATTTCTTAGACAAGCTTTTACAAAGCGTCTTCAGCACAGCCAGTGCGCCCCGAAGGTGTCTCACTAAAGGTCAAAGGGTCTTTGGGGTGTGTGAGACACACGCGCGCGCACTCACACACACACACACGCACATGCGCAGTGAAGCATGGGGCACCCCTCCTCCCCTGGGTGCCCTGAGTAGGGTCTGATGGGTGGAAGAGGAAGATGGAAGGCAGAGGAAGAGGACCGGAGGGTTGGTGGTTCCATTCCTCATAATCTCCAGGCGAAGAGAAGTGGCCTGTCTTGCATCCCTGGCCTGGCCCGTGGGTAGTGTGATGTGGACGCGTGTCGGGGGAGGGGAGAGCTGGTGAGCAATCAAAATGCTTTCCGTTGTCATTTGATTAAAGAAAAAAATTGTATACGTTGGGGATTGGGTCATTTCAGTCAACATGATTTAGTCCCTGTCTCGTCACCCCAAGCCATGCCTTCTATCATCCCTCTTTATTTGTTATTTTCTACGGCACACAGAAATTAATATTTCACACTGCAATTTATTTTTGGTTTGAATCGTTTAACGCTAATGGGCGGACATGGCAGGTGAGGTGTTGGGGGTCTGGGTGTAACGTTCACGGCTGTTCCAGTAGCCGGGGCTGGGACAACTGGCACCCGCGGCAGGAACCTTTGTGGCTGAAAGCGGGAACAAGCAGGGAGCAGATGAGTGTATATATGTTACACGTATCACTCTAAGTCTCTGTGGATGAAGGTGGTTTAGTAATCTATATCATTCAATGGCTACAGCACCTCAGTGTGCTTTATAGACATTTGCTACTACATTCAAGGGATACCACATGTAATACCATAAATATATATATAAATAAATAAAGCAGAATATTCACAGGCAATATAGTTGTCCTTGTCTTCCCATAGTAGTCGTGCACCTCATGACGTGGTCCTCTGCCCTGAGCTCAGCCAGGCCGTGTGGGTGGAGACCAGGGAGCAGAGCAGCTCTCACGTCCTGCCCGGTTTGGGCCGTTTGAGAGGCACGGCGGCGACAGCATGATTGCTGTTTGCAGCGGGGCTTGGATATCATCATGCATCATGGGATGTTCTGCGGGCGATACAATGTGGCCACATTAAGAGGACACAAGAGAGGTGGACTGTCCTGAATCAACCTCAACGAGCTAAACCCTCGCTGATGAAACCTTTGTCTGGCCACTTCTCGCAACATTTCTCAAAGACACCACAATGTCTCCACATTATGACGAATCACTTCAATATCAATCCATTAAATAGCATTATAATGAGTTGAGACATAAAAAGAACGCACACACACAGTGGCATTATACCATAGATGTCTGAGAACCCTAACACTCTACTGCACGCGTTCAATACACACACAATATAATGGCGATGATGTTCAACAAAAAGCCTGACACAATGATGCTGCCGTGGCAGAACAATAACAACTCAATTTCATTTTTGAATTGAACGATACAAAATGAAAACATACTAGGAAGCACACACACACACGCACGCACGCACGCACGCACACACACACACACACACACACACACACACACACACACACACACACACACACACACACACACACACACACACACACACGCACACGCACACACGCAAGCACACACACACACACACACACACACACAGAGCGCCCCACAGGATGAGATTGAGCCTGCATTAAGCAGTACTGTAAGTGCACCAACAGCAAACGCAACCATTACAAACAGGGAATTGTTGCTTTCATTTCCCATGAACACCTGCTTGTTCATCTTCTCTATCCTTCTCCATGTCATCAGCCCTGATCCTAGTGGTGTGTGAGGGGGGGCCAGGTGGTTATCTCCTACAGATGGGAGGTAAGCAGCATCTCATGGGTTTGAATGGGTTTCTTTAGAACAGTGGTTCCCAAACCTTTAACAGTCATGTTCCCCTGTGAATGTTCCCATCCTACCGGGTACCCCAGCATCAAGGAGATAGCTCGCAGAGGTCAACACGGTGGTGTTCGTCCCGCGTTATATCTTCGAGCTATCTTCGATTATTAAATGTGTCGGCTCTCAACTAACCCAACTTACTGAGTAAGGGGAAAAGGGATAAAACGTTTTGCAGACTTGCGACAAAACATCGCTGTTGTCATGGCAACGTTTAATCACGGGTCTAGAGCGGGCTGTGTAGATCCGGTCATGGATGGGAGGCAGGGGACTGTGGTTGCACCGGGCTCATACATTCATGCCTGGTTCTCCTCTCAGCCACAGGCCTGGTTGGGAGGTAAATCACTGCTCCATGTGGAGCACCCCTCACATCCACCCAGGTACCTCGCTGTACGCGCACCCTACCCTGACGACCCGCTGCTCTCCAGGATCATCCCCCGCCCCGTGCGACGGCTTTATCCACGCTGTCCGTTGCCATCAGCCTTCCGTCTCACACGTGTGACATTTACTGCCTTTAAGCATGTCTGAGCAAACACACGCTCACACACACACGCACAGACACACATACACACACACGCATGCACGCGCACGCACACATACACACACACACACACACACACACACACACACACACACACACACACACACACACACACACACACAACACACACACACACACACACACACACACACACACACACACAGTGAGTGTGGTGATGCTAAGCTCACACACACACACACACACAAACACACCACAAACACACGCATACGCATACGCGCACACACTCACACACACACACACACACACATAGTGAATGTGGTGATGCTAAGCTCCTGGGCCCGTGCAGTGTGCCTAGCGAGCCAGTGGAGCTGCGGATGGCGCAGTGATCCTCCAAACTACGACAACACATGTGTCTGTGTCCTCCTCCTTTAAATATTTTCCAGCCCCCTCTTCTTCTGGTGTGACCTGAACGTCCGTAGCGGCTTTGCCCTGTGGATCAGAGTTTCTGAGCTATAAGGAGTCCGCATTATTAAAGCCTTCTCTGACTGCCCTGTGCTGTTTTAACTCCCTTCTGCGGCAGCTTCCTTTAACCTAATGGAGCTGCCAGTCTGAAGGCGCTGTGTCTGGCAGGGAGGATGGGAGCAGGCAGTATAGGGCCCGTCTTAAAGCCAGTTATCATGATGGGGCAGGAAGGGGAGCTAGTCCCTCACTTTAAATATCATTGACAGTGAACTATCCTATCAGCCCATTGCAGACTACATTTATAAAACTACATTTTGCTGTGTCGCCAGATTGCCGAAGAGGAACTTCCAGTTTTTGTAAATGTAACAGACATTCCATTTTTTTCTTTGCTTACCTGCTGCTGTGTCTCATTAGCTTGTAGGATGTCCCAGCCCAGCTTGTTTATCTGATGTATAATGTGGAGGTCGTGGTGATGAGCAGACAGAGCAGGGAGTCGTGACAGAGGTCCTCCTGCCCTCTACTTGAAAAGGTGTGTAAAGGCCAGGCCTCATCATTGCCGGATATACAGCAGCATCTCATATGCTGCTATGGGCTCCCTACAGACTCACTGGCACTCTATCGATGCAGACTACTGGTGAAACACACACACACACACACACCTACACACACGCACGCACTCGCATCACCAGCAGAACCATTAAAAAAAGCTTGGTGATCGTCTTGTCAACAAGTTCCAAGAAACGTGCTCAAAGCGAGGGATGCCACTCTGCTCCCTCCATGCACAGTGAGGGCACGGGCAGACGGGGACAGGGAGCTGGCGGCTGCCTCAGTCTATGGGACAGGGAGCTGGCGGCTGCCTCAGTCTATGGGACAGGGAGCTTGTACCTGATACGTAGACAGACAGCTAAGCGGGCCGAACGGGATAAGTGAAGAGGCGGATTCAGGCCTGCGACTGTCACGGACACCGTTTTTTCAGACCACTTATTTATTTATTGTGAGTGAATGGCTACAAATAAGACCACAAATGATTCTGCAATAAATTGCCTCCCCTAGCAACACAGCTAAATTGAATAGTCATTAAGTTCGGAGGAAGGATGTAAAAGCTGTCCAAATAATTTAAATAAGGTGAATAATAGATATAGGGTATGGTGTATAAATAAAGCTTCCAATAAGGTCCAGGCGTGTGCTGAGAGGGGCTCGTCTGGCACGGGGGCGGACAGCCGACAGAGGTCCTGCATCAGCTCGCCGGGCACGGTGGCTCTGTGTGGCGCTCCGTCTCCTAACATGCTCTCTGTCACATGTCAGCACTCAGGGCCTTTCTGCAAATCATCGTCTACCAGGGTATCAGTCTGGAGCTGCTGTGGCAGCTGTAACAAGCCCTGTCATGCATTATTCCATGCATCACATGCACTGACGCACGCACTCCCCCGCATACACGCACACATAGGCGTACGCACGC
>NC_079433.1:16275036-16280036 GCF_026213295.1 Gadus chalcogrammus | reverse complement strand
AGTGGAGCGCAGGATCAGCAGCAGATTGTTTTTGGCTGAAGCTTGGTGGGATTAATGCAAAGGGTGGGCTGAACTGACAGCTGCCTAAACAGCCCTGTCGCTGCCTAGAGAGAAACACATGTAACCATTAGCCTCTCGCCATTTCCTTCTGAACAACGGTGAACAGCCATCACCTCCGTTGTCTTTCTCTTGCTCAATAACACAATAATGAGCTCATCTGAAATGTTCTCTTATGAGAGAGAGCGGGGGACGTCCTGACATCTCCCTGCCTACACCTTCATCCTGATCCGGCAGTGCGGGGGTGGAGTAGGACACATTCTGCCAAAGGACAATCTAAAAAGCACAATATCCAAGTACAGTCAGCTTCTATTTTTTTTCCAGCTATATTGATCTTTGAGGTCCTCCCTCCCACCCTCCCTCCCTCCCTCCCTCCCTCCCTCCCTCCCTCCCTCCCTCCCTCCCTCCCTCCCTCCCTCGCTCCTGTTCCCTTGCAGCAGCTTTGAGGACGTGGGAGGGGGCCTCGTGGTGGGTGCACTGTGGAGATAGGACCTCCCCTGGCGTGTGGACAGGCTGTAGGTAGTTACTGGCAGATCCCTGACCTTTCCCGGGGCCGCTCCTCCGGGCTGGCGTTGCTGTTATGAACCTCCAGGCTGATTGTTCCTGTCCGTGCTTCCTCCCCCTCCTCCCCCCTCCTCCCCCCGGGCCGTGGGGCCTCTGGTGGGGGAGTGTTGATGACTCTCGCTGCCTCCCCTTCTCCTCTGGTTGGTGGTGGAAGTGATTAAAGGGGGAGGGGGGGGAGGGAGGGGGGGGGGGATTAAGGTGGCGTTGGGGGCAGGCAGGTGGAGGAGTGGTCCTCAAATAGTAATCTGATTTATTGGATTGGGTGGGGGGGGGGGATCACATGATGCCTGGATGTCACTGGTTGTGTGTGCTTGTTGTGATGAGGAGGAAACAGGTGAGGCTTAAGAAGGAGATAAGCAGCACTCCAGGCGGCGCCGCCTCCACCACCTCCACCGCCACACACCACCTCCACCACCTCCACCGCCTCCACCACCTCACACCAGCCTTGAGGTAGCATCGTGGCTCCATAGATGGACCACAGGGTTTTAGGAAGTCAACGTCAGAAGCAGTACAAACTGATGCTCACGACTCTGCATTGCACCGATTTATTCACATTATTCTGTTATCGCCAAAGTTGGGAAAAGCCTTTACTTTAGTTATCTTTTTCGTCGGTGCAGTCCATAAAAGACCCACTTTAGGTTTCTTTATTTGGTATGATGGAGGGACCAGATTAAGGCCACATAGCCTTCCTGTCCATGGATTATTATGATCTTTCTTTATTTATTTTCTTTATTCAAACCTGGAACACCTGAAGCTGGGCGCCGGTTTGAACGGTTGTAGACGTGGTGGGCCACAGTTATTCAAACGGTTTTCTTGGGTTGTGTGAAACAAAAACCGGAAGAACAGAGCGGTAGAGGAGATAGCAGGTCCTCCGGGAGATACAGGCTAACAATCTCACTCACTCCGGTCTATTCCCCAGGGCGTTGGGAACTATAGGACTCCTTGAGTCATGCTCTAGCCTGCCCCTCCAACCACAGCCCTCAACACATCACTGCCCCACAGAGTCAACTTTGATCAATTATTCAGGAGCGCCCGGGACAACGCTGAGATTGAGACCAAGTTAAGGCAGACCAAAGGCGAAAGCCTTGAAGCAATGTAAAAACACCTCACATGCTGAGCCAAGATGTAAACAGGTGTCGGGTCGTCTCAAATCTGGGATGGCTCATTTTCTATGCTGAAACACACAGCATGCATGTGGGTTTAGCTCAGCTCAGCCCCAGCAGGGACACATGGGGGATAAGGGAGACATGTCCATGTTGATGTACGGGTACCAGGCCATCAGTGGTCTAGACAAGGGACATTTGGACTCCAACTGTGTTTCTACCGTTAACCATATAGTCGTCTATCACATGCTTTTATCCAAAGCAGCATACAGTGAACTCAGATACCTATATCACGGGTGGGCAGGTAGGAGGTTAAGGAAGATCTTCCTCAAGGATGCATGCCAACAGATAGACTCATACTATTTTTACAAAGGTTCCACCGGCCAGAAGATTTTGTCAGCCAAGTACCTCTTTCACCGCCATGATATTTTTCAGAAGCATTTCTTGTTACGGAATATCTTTTTTCAAAAATGTCTTTTGTTGGCTTGCCGACAGGACACTGATGTTTTGTTCTGAGATTCTTTAAAGATGGCTTAATGCAAATATTAGCTTATATCCCCCCACAAAAGACAGAGCTGGTCTGCTTTTTTTGCACACCTCAATTAAACATTGATATACATTCAATAAATTGAGTGACATTTTTGGTGTTTCGGTTTCTGCTGTCTTTCTGCAGATTCTCCTTCGTTCTCCTTGTTTTAAGAAATGCTCAGAGTGCCCCTGCATTCCGTTAAAGTACTCCTAGGGGTACGCGTACCTCCATTTGAGAAACACTGCACAAGACTATCAATAATCTCTTACGAAATCAAATCAAATCACAAATCACTCTATCCACAATAAAACCCTGCTAAGTAACCACGTCAGCACGCAATATTTTGTGCCACAAATGAAAAACATAATCAATCCAAGGCCGCTGAGGACAGACCTCTCCTTCATCACAGAGACGACAACGTTGACAGCACACACTCTATTCGACTAAGTGGATCTTTACTGTTCTAATCTGAGATCCGGCAGTATATTCTTCCCTCCTTACTTGCATGCGATGACAGCCGAGCAGGAGGAGAAGGCTATATCCGCGACCACCGCTGTCTCTCATCTCCAAGCAGTTTCTCCCCCCCCCCCCCCCCCCCCTCTCTATTGATCCCACATCGATCTCCCCCCTCCCCTTCTGCTGACATTTCACTGCCCTGCTGTCGGCTCTTTGAGGAGCGGCCCAAGGAAGGCAAAGTGTTCGTTATCAGCTCACTGTTTAGGGAGGCTCAGAGTACATCTAAGTCATAGAGGAACCCACTGTACAGGCAGGTGTCAATGCCCAGAAATGGCCAGTATACGATCAAGTTGTACCCTGAAGAGATGGGTCTCCTCCTACATTGGTCTTCCTTGTAAGGAGGGAGTGCACCAGTGGACTTGGGGATGTTTTTCTGGAAAAGGCCATCTTCATCGGGTCCCAATTCAAGCTGTATTCTGCCGTTCGTAGAGCTCGGTCAAATACTGCTAAAATATGAATGGCCATGGAAATTCCCCTCAGAGATGTTAAATCTTACAATGCATTGCATTGCTGCAAATCTGAAACATCAATATAAATAAATTATGCAAGATTTACATCAATATAAGCATGAGCTTGTATTGAACCATCTGGTTGCTTTCACATCATAAATACCTTAGACATAGTTTACATTGTACAAATACTTAAAAAACCCAGATTCTTTTGTATTGATTGATTTACCCGATGAAGTCGGGACAAGACCAAGTTGCCAGTAACAAAATGGATGCAGGATTGATTGCTTCCCCCAGCAGTGGCACCATTACATTGTCGGTGGCTAATGTAGTGCATGCTTTGTTCCTTACATCACCCCTGAACGTTTTTATGTTGTGGAGCCCATCGATTGAGTCAGAGTGCTCTGACTCTCTCCTGCCCCTCCATCTGCCACGTCCCGGCCAAATCTTTTAACGGCCGCCATTTAGCTAGACCTTTAATTGCATTCTCATCAATCACTGGGGAGGTTAAGTTCAAATGGAGAAATGATTTAACAGCCAGAGCACTAGTAATAACTGACCCTGAGTTCCTGTAGGCTGATATTGCTGTGCAGAGGGGATCATATGCATTACTGCTCTTGCTGTATTTTTCTTTTGTACTTCAATGAAAGAAAATGAGCAACATACAAATTGTATGAGCACAATCATACCTTACCCAGAGTTCCTGTAGGCTGATACTGCTGTGCAGCGGGGATCATATGCATTACTGCTCTGCTGTATTTCTCTTTTGTGCGTCAATGAAAGTAGAGTGTAGCCGACGACGCGTGACGTTCAAACATTGTGTGCAGTGTTTTCAATGGGACCTCTGAATGGTTTCCCAATGCCAACCCACTCATGAGTTCTTTGTGTCCCCCTACAGGGCCGTGGGGCCGCTGCATGGGCAGCGAGTGTGGCCCGGGGGGCAGCCAGAGCCGGGCGGTGTGGTGCGCCCACTCGGAGGGCTGGACCACCCTGCACACCAACTGCGAGCACACCAGCCGGCCCCACAACCAGCAGGGCTGCTTCCGCGTGTGCGACTGGCACAAGGACATGTACGACTGGCAGCTGGGCGCCTGGAACCGCTGCCTGCCGGTGGCCATGCGCGGCAGCGCCGGCATGCAGCGCTATGCGGCGGCGGCGGCGGCCGGCGTGTGCACCCGGGGCGAGGAGGGCCTCCAGACCCGCGAGGTGGCCTGCGTCCAGAAGGCCGACGCCGGGCCCGCAGAAGACGCCATCTGCGAGTACTTTGAGCCCAAGCCGCGGCTGGAGCAGGCCTGCCTCATCCCCTGCCCCCGGGACTGCGTGGTGTCCGAGTTCAGCGCCTGGACGTCCTGCTCCAAGACCTGCGGCACCGGTCTGCAGAACCGGATCCGCTGGGTGCTGGCGCCGCCGCTGTTTGGCGGCGCGACCTGCCCCAACCTGACCGAGTTCCACACCTGCCAGCCGGGGCTCTGCGAGGGCGAGGAGAGCCTCCACAGTATCAAGCTGGGCCCCTGGGGCCCCTGTGGCGTCCCCGTGCCACGCCAGGCGAGACAGGCCCCCAGAGAGGTATCCAGGGAGGTGGATTTGTCAGACAGAGGAGAAGCTGATACACTAGACAGTGACGCACCGACTAGGGATGGAGGCACAGCAGATAGAGAGACACCGTCCAGAGAAGGGGGTACACCGGACAGAGCTGATCCATCCAGTGAAGGGGGTACACCAGACAGAGCCCATCCATCCAAAGAAGGGGTTACACCACACAGAGCCCATCCATCCAGGGAA
>NC_079433.1:16250036-16270036 GCF_026213295.1 Gadus chalcogrammus | reverse complement strand
GAGCATGGGGGGGCCCCAGCCAGCCCCCCCCCTGGGTCCTGGCGGTCCCGGTCTGACGCTTTGCTTCCCCCCCCCCCCCCCACAGCCTGTGCTCCCAGGAGGGTCTCCCGGTGACCTACCAGGCCTGCGTGGTGACCCGGGACTGCGAGGTGGGCGGCTGGTCCGAGTGGTCCCCCTGCTCCACGCGCTGCTACGAGCCCAACGGGCCCCGGGGCCAGCGCGCGCGGGGCCGGCGCGTCACCCAGTTCACGGTGGGGCCGGGCGGCGCGGCGTGCCCCGAGCTGGAGGAGACGGAGGCCTGCAGCCCGGAGGACGGGGCCCCGCCCTGCACTGTGTGAGTGACACGCGCATCGCCCAATAGCAACGGCTCTCCCTCCGTGACGCTCACAAGCCCCGCACTGACACACTGATGTTCTATTTAGTTTGATTTGTATTTATTTGTTTATCAAGACGTACATCTGGTTTCATGTGAAGTAAGCTAAGCTAAGAACCTAAACAAACCAACCTAATTTGGAGTACGGCTGAATCAAAAGAGAGTGGAATTAACAAAACAGATAACAATGTGGACAATATACTGCATGTATCGCATGTTGCGTACGCTCACCAAATATTGAATCATAATCTCACTGCTTTGTCAAGGACAACAGAACAACAGCGCAACGATCAGACGCTAGTAGCATTAAAGGCCATGTGATGCAACACATCTCTGTTCTGCCGATGAGATTTCCAGCCTTCAAATTAATTTAGAATATTGCTTAAGAATGATAATTGATTCATTAACTGTTCAAAGGATGACCAACTATCCTGCCGTATTCTGGCAAAAACACATCCACCACAAATTAAGATTAAAAACAGATCAAAGCTAATGGGGAGATTCCTTGTGTTTCCACTGCTTTCCCTTAGTTGATTGTAATTAATTCTCTATGATGTTACCGGTGTGGCCTTTAATGGGACTTTCTGCATACTAATTAACACAGTTATAATGTATTTATTTATTCATCTTTGATATGTATGCAGTGTACGATATGCCAACCAGGCAGTGCTTATTTCTTGTCTGTTACAACAAGAGGTAAATACTGAACATTCCTCCCCTGAACCATAATGCATTGCAATATATCCGGTTTTGTCTACTGAAGCTGCCTGCTCTTTGAGAGGGAGAGAGCGAGAGAGAGAGCGAGAGAGAGAGAGGCGTGACCCTTGTGGCGGTCTCCCAGTGGTCTATATTGAAGGGTCCCCACAGCGAAGGGAGAGATGCCCATCTGTGCTCAAAAGACCTCAGACGCAACGGTCTCCCAAGGGCCCCGTTGGCCCCCACTCATCCCATAGAGAGAGGGAGAAGAGGAAAGATAGAGAGCTCACTCATAAATATGGAACTCCTTTCATTGATGACCTCAAACGGATTCCATTATACCCTCAGACAAAAGTGGGCTTTACCATTGCAGACCTTTCCATATCTCCCTCCACCGAAGCCTCCCTCCTGTCTTGTGCTGCCCCTTCTCAAAGCAGCTGATACAATACCATGCATGGACAGGCGCAGGCAATCAACAATGCTCTGCTCGCACTTGTAATCATCGCTGCTTGCAGGAGTCTCAGAAGGGGACTGTGGATGAACGGCGATGCCTGTGGCTTTTTAGTGCTTTGTGTGTGTTTGTTGTAAACAGCAATCTAAGGTCAATAGCATGAAGAGGTCATTTAAAGAACACTTAAGAAAAGCCTACCATCCACCCGGCGCTTACAAACGCCTGCTAATTCCACAGAGCGGTTGGGAGGACAGCTGGGTTCTGGATGACTGAGTGGCTTCATGATGCAGCTTGATTGTCGGCCCTGGTTAAATTGGAGGGCTGTGAGGGAGGGTTCCTCCGTTGAGGATTCATGTATCGATAATATTTTGGGGAATAATTCATATTTGATCTTGTGTGATAATAGGTCATAAATAAAGATGAATGTCCAACACGAGTTGGCCGTTTATCTCAGCTGTGTGACATGTGCTCGCTTTGTTGGATAACAGCACAGGAAACAGTATTGATTATGTTTTATGTATTGGACTAACATGGACGAGAGCAACCAAATATATATATATAAATATATATATATAGACACTTTAGTAAAGAAATGATGACATTCACATCCTAGTAAGTGATGAAAAGTATTCATAATGATCCATTATGACGAAGACTATTTAATAATCTCTTAATTTTCATGCACTTCTTCTTGTTCTAGCCGTCAACACAATTCAAAATACAACCAATATAACAAAGCAAAGCTTAGCATTCAAACCCAATACAACAACATGATAGATACACAATATATATAGATCGTAATAGGAACAAAAGGCCTGAATTCAATTAGTGATGATAATAAAAGCAGAAGCTTCTTATGATTCCTGTTTGGCGCGTTTCGCCATACCTTGAAACACTAGCATCGATGCTTTTTTATACACACACTGTATAAAGGTATATGTATCTATATATTTATAGATATATATCCTATTCTAGTCCTCACTCTACAGCCGTAGTTCAAATGGTGTGATCATGTTTCCCTATTGCCTTCAGCTCTGCCTTTGAGGGCTATCAGAGGTCTCTGGTCTGGAGTGTGTGTGTGTGCGTGGGTTGACCCTGCGGCGTGTCCTCTGTGTGCTACAGGTACAGCTGGAAGGCCACCGAGTGGACCGAGTGCAGAGTGGACACGCTGCTCAGCCAGCAGGACCGTCGCCGCGCCAACCAGACGGGCCTGTGTGGAGGAGGCATCCAGGGCCGCGAGGTGTACTGCGTGCAGGCCGGCGGCGACACGCCCTCCAACCTCAGCGCCCTCCGGGGCAGAGAAGGTGAATCCTTCCCAGCATGCAACTGCACACACACACACACGCACGCCTACATGCACACCCGCTCGCAGGCAGGCACTTATGAACACACACACACACACACACACACACACACACACACACACACACACACACACACACACACACACACACACACACACACACACACACACACACACACACACACACACACACACACACACACTCTTTGAATCTTTTGGCTGGCTCTTAGCCAGGCCCAGCCTTGAGAAGACTCAGTAGGCAGTCAAAGCACTATTTTAACATTTGCAGTATATTTATTTTTACATGCTCAAATACTGTTTGAATGTTAGCATACACGTTGGCGTGCATATGTAGAGTACAGTACACTACAAACACCTCACTTCACCCTATGTGTTAGCATATTCAGAGTACAGTACACTACAAACAACCCACTTCATTATATGAGAAGTGCAGCTAGTGTACAACCAGCGCTGCACATATGTATATGCATACATGCAGGCACACACACACACACACACACACACACACACACACACACACACACACACACACACACACACACACACACACACACACACACACACACACACACACACACACAAACCTGAAGTAGGCTTCTATTCAAGTGGAACAAAAACAATTAAAACCACCCAAAGCATCACCTAGTGTTGTTAATACAAAGCTCTTGATAATGCAAAACGTGAGTGTTTTCATGTGCATGCCACTGTGGCTAATGCCACCACGCAACAGAGATGCCCTTTGAAAAGCGGGGGTTGTGTCACCTATGCAGCGGGGTGAGGTGGGGGGGGGGAATACCGGTACATGTGAAGTCGCTCTGATAATCTAATCATCTGCTCGGGATCCAAAATGGTCTCCATTCCAGCGTTGTCCCTGCTGCTCGCTCGCTCTGCTTCCAGAGCACCAAACCGCCCTGTGTAGGAGTGGGGGTTGAGGGGGAAACATTAAACACCAAACTAAACCACACCAATGTGCTGGTGGTATGGGGAGGGGAAACGGAGCACAACAGAGCAGACCGTCGTTGGCGAGTGAGCCGGGAGGGCTTTGTCTCCATCAGTGCCCTGACCTCTGGGGGGGAAGAGGGTCACCCTGACCTCTCAGGGTGGAAGCCTGAGCTCTGGGTTTGAGGCATGACCTCTGTGGTGGAGGCATGACCTCTAGGGTGGAGTGCAATGCGTGTGCAATAATCCTTTACCGTTTCCTCGCTAAATCCTGGTCCATCTGCTTTTGGGGGTGGGGGACGGCAGTGCTGGAAACACCAGAAGAGCTGGAGACGTTCCTCTCCTCCACCTGCTCCATGGAACCCTCTCACAGAGGTGTCATTGTAGCGAAACACAGCTGCCACTCATAACACTAATTATAATGATGTCTCTGCTTGTTTAATGCAGCAGGGCTGCGTGTGGTAGACTCCATTATGTGAGCCTGCCTCCCGTTCCCTGGAACGTTAAGGTAGCAGACACGTGTTTAGTGGAATGAGCGACGCCTGTGTTTGTCCTCCATGACACCTTTGGGGAAAGGCTCTGCTGAATATTTTAGGTTGATTAAAGATTTCATATGCTATTCTGCATTGAAATATCTGAAAACGACTAGAAAACGACAGTTTGTTTATTATTATTCCAACAATGTTGAATCCCAGATAAATCCGTAGTTGTATCCATGGTAACGGTCGGTCACAGTTGGTGGCGTGTCACTGGCGTCATCGGCCCTTTACCCCTAACCTCCGGGTAAACACGCCCAAACACTCTTCCAGTAGAGACCTTGTTTATTGATGTGATGTTTCAATATCGGTCTAGATTACTACGATGCCCTCCTTTAGCAGTTGGCTCACGCCAGCCACGATGGGTGCAGTGTGTCCCACGCAAAGTCTTGAACTGGCGGGTAAATAAATAAACGTATGCGAGGACAAGACGACCCCGCGATCGATAGTGTTTCCAATACAGTAACACTTTTTTTAAAAGGGTAAATGCTATTTTTTCGTAGCCCTGCATGAGACACGTGAACGTCTCTCTCCCCTCAACACATCGGGCCGCAGGGGGGGGGGGGGGGGGGGGGGGGCGGGGGTGGTGGCAGCGTCAGGGAGGAGAGGAGGACGGGGCGTAGAGCAGAATACAGAACAGAGACTCTGTGGTGGGCCACTGCCCAGCCTGCTGCAGGGCTGATCCTCTTACCGTCTGCTACCTGCAGCCTTCATACTCTTTAGAACACAGTGTGACTCTTGGTGCTGGATACAGTGTGAGGGAGCAGGAAGATAAGTCCATATGTAGAGATAGATTATAATATATGTCCATATTTATTATGTGTGCAAGGTTTCCATGCATACTAACATTTATCTTTGATTTTCCAATAATCGATGCGACTAGCAGTGTGGCAAAGGGATATCTTTAAGTGTTCAGCTGTTCATGAAGTATATCTGCGCCATCTGCCTCACTGAGCCACAATGAACTGCATCATCTCATGTGTGATTCCCAAGGAGGGCTTTGTTCCAGCTGAGGAGAGAACATACTTAAAACATTCAATAAACATGATTTATAATATCTATCCAAAGCTTAAGTGATTTACATTCCTGTTCATGTGAGACATGACGACTAGCTCCATGCTAAAAATGGAAAAAAATAGGGAAAGCAAGATGAAAACTCTTCAATGGGCCGTTCTGAGGCAGAGTCTGATGGGTGGCAGGCTGGTGGCAGGGTGCCGTCTGGCTAAGTCTGTCAAGGTTGACACTGTCCAGTGAAAGTGAGCTAATATGGAGCGGTGAGCCACCAGGCCATCGTGGGCAGGAGGGGACTCTGCAGTTTGGTGTAAGCTGATGTAATCTCCTCATTTGCTTTCAATGATGATCAGGAAATCCCTCATCTCGACTGAGCCGCTCAAGCTTTGAAGCTCCGGTAGGCCATAGCTCTGAAGTCACACAGCACTTTATATCCAATTCCTAATGCTCCTCCACTCATTCCATTATCTTATTTAATTAGCCTCTCATATTATACCCCAACAGCCGCATGGGTTCCATCTTAGTAATAGATGCTAGCTGGGCTAGCCCCCTCCGGCTAGCGTTGAGGACCAAGATGTCCGCCAGGTGGATAAAGCCCAGTGTAGGCTACACAGAGTGTGGATTTCGGTTGATATTTTTTTTTAAAAAGGAAAATAGTCATAGAATTATAATGGAGCTAGGCACATTGAGGGTAATTGGAACTGGGCTTTATTATTTTGATTGCTTCCGAAAGGACTGGATTGTATTTTTGGGAATGAAAATTCAACAGTGTCCACCATGGCCATGTGCTTAAGGCCTATGCTGAAACATTTTAGTTAATACCCCATATTCTCTGTGTTCCCTCGACACCAGCCTTAGCGTCAAGCTGCCTCTTATATTGTCTGTTGTTGTTTTGGCTTTGTTCTTCGCGGAGAACAACAGATTTGGCCAACAAACCTGCCCCCCCCCCCACACCCGCCAAAAAAAGGCACAAAATAACCGTTTCTTAACCCTTAATTGCATTAAGACGTTGTTTACCAGGTGTTAGCCACACGGCTAGCCACAACCACCCACTGCTACAATTAGCGCGGCGCCCCGCGGCGCAGCAACACGCTACACGCTGTACAACAGCTGTGCTCCAAAGCCCCGCCACTCAGTCCCGCCCCTCCCAGCGGGGCGAGTCGGGGGGCTATTGATTACCATGGTGATAGGTGTAGCAGCGCTGAGAGTGAGTCGGTGAGCGGACGTGGCGTTGTGTCCGCCCGCCGCCCCTCCCCCCCCCCCCGTGCTCGGAGTCTAGACCATCTGGCGGAGCGGCCGCGCAGACACTAGCACCTGAGCAAGGTCACCCTGCAAGGAGCCCTCCATTAATCAGCCTTTTGTTACCTGCATGGCGGCCAATCGGAGGGGAGGGAGGGAGGGGGGAGGGAGGGAGTGGGAGACGTTTTGACGTTTTTGTTTGCCGGCCAATATGAGACAAAAGGAACCTTTTTTTTTTTCTAATTAAAGGCAGGCTAGGCAATTTATTTTAGGAACATCTTTTCACTCGTGATATTTGTTGAAATGTGTTGCTCTGACGCAGAAAGCAAACAAACCTGTCTCTGTGGCGGTCGCAGGGCGTTAATAAGCCTGTCCAATCTTCTCTTTGGGCTTGATGGCTTTCTACCTGTCTCCCTGCCTGTCTCCCTGCCTGCAGTCTGCCTGCACTCTGCCTGTCTCCCTGCCTGCACTCTGCCTGTGCCCTCATTACGAGAGTGACGTTTCCCCTTTCCACATTTACAGTAATTCCTAGCTTGTCTATTTACAATAGACCCCCCTTCCACCTCCTGCTCCTCCCAATCATAACAACAGGAGGAGTAGAAGCAGCAGACTCTTTAAAGGCACTATTTAAAAGGCCACACCTTTGGCCCTGAAGAGCAATTTGCATGTGAATGAAGTGGACTCCTGCTGCTGCAGCGAGGGGGGGGGGGAGGGATTCAGCAAAGTGTTGACCTTGCAATAGTCGCCTCCATGCTAGCCCAGCCTCTGCATGGCAGGACTGCAGCAGCGCCAGAGCGGGGTAGCCCACCGCAGTGAGGGGGGAGGCAGGGAGCAGCCCGCTCAAAGAGAAGCCTTTAATATTCCACCGTTAAGAGTCTGGCTGGAGAACGGAGCCGGCGTGTGTTTGGACTTCATGAGTATTAATCAAAAGGCTCTGTGCGCAGGGAAACATGCAAATGGCCCGAAGGCAGCCATAATATTGTGACACATAATTAAGATTCTGGCTGCTGTGTGGAAAGGCGATGGGTTCATGCATATTCCGTCAAAGTCAAGATGAAGGTTAAGATGGGCCTCACTGGCAGCGCCCTCTTCGCGTCGTGAGGGCGTAGAGCGTCTCGATCTACTGGGGGAACGGTGACTGAACACTGCCGGGGTTTGATAACTGCTGGGGCCGGACCCAGGCTCAGATTGGATGAAAGGCACTCATGGTATTGTTGGAAGAATCCTTGGATCAACCAAGGGGCCTCTCTATTATCGCTCAAATAAGACCTGATGAATTGTTGCAATCAAACCAAACATGTGTTTGTACTGTTGTACTATGTCTGTATGTAGTGAACTGCGTGGGGGTTGTCAATTTAATGTAAATGTCTCTGAGGCGAGCCCTATGGCAGGTTTCCGGCCCAGCTTGGACAATAAAGTGGTATTCTACCATGCTCCACATGTTGTTCTCAACATAAACCCCGATGGGAGCCACTTGCTCCGAGTCCCAGGACCAGATCAATCAATGACGCGCGAGTGTGTGTGTGTGTGTGTGTCCACAGCCCTGCGCCCCGTAGACAGTGAGCTGTGTCTGGGGATCCCCCCCAACACCACCCAGCTGTGCCAGATCGCCTGCCCCGTGGAGTGTGAGGTGTCGGCCTGGGGCGCCTGGGGACCCTGCACCTTCGAGAACTGTCAGGACCAGACAGCCAAGAAAGGTACGCTCTGCTGACCGCCCGGCCTCACCTCCGTCACCGTCTGCAAAGGGGGGAGCGTTTCACAGAACCTGATGTCCTTCGAATGCGGGAGGAAATCGCCAGAAAACTCCAAGTGATTGACAAGTAGTCGGGTCCCTGGGCACGGGTGAGATCCAACCTTGGTTGGTGCTTGCACCACCTTGGTTTGAGGCGGTGGATGGCAGGAGAAGGCAGAGAACGTCAGCGGAACCTCAGAGGGACTCTCTTACACAGGGATGTAAAACGCCCGAGCATTCAAGTTCTAATCCTTATGGCTTGGTCCGGATCCAACAAAAACTGATTCTTTTTCTTTGGCCCTGAATAAATCTCTAACGACATTTTACGTGTTCAATTAATATTCAACAAATTAACATAAAAAAAGAAAAGCAATGAATTAATTCATGTCCAAACAAACTAGAGCACATTTCTATTTTTAATCTCTCGAGTACACAAACAACAACAACAACAACAGAGCAGTAACAGGCCCAGCGTCGTCCCCCCCCCCCCTGCCTGGCATCCCCCCCTCTAAAGAGGTGTTGAGCGGGCGCAGTGCCCTCGCGCTGGACGCGGGCCGCGCCAGGGGACGGTGGCAGTGATTAGTGGACGCACTCCCAGCGCCGCGCGTCCTTCCACGCGTCTCTGTCAGCGGCGGGCGCGGCGGCCGACGGCCCCCGAGTGGTGTTGACACACGCGCCGGCTCAGGGGGCCCTAATTAGCCGGCCGCCCGTGTCCGCCTGACTAATGCATATTGGCTTTCTTAATGACGCCCGCCCAAAGAAGAGGACGTCGGGAAGCCCCCCCATGGCATCTTAATGACAAGACCCCCCCCCCCCCCCCTCCCCCCCACCCCCCCCCCCCCCCCCCCCCCCCCCCCACCCCCGTCTCACTCAGCCACGCTCTCATCTAGCGCCGGTGCGGCGGCGGTTCTGTGATGGTATGCAAGATGGGCTCTCTTATACAAGAGTGTGCACACACACACACACACACACACACACACACACACAAACACACATATGCATACGCATACCACCCACACGCAACCACCCACACATGCCTGTACATGAGCACACACACGCACTGAGACATGCGCTCAACACACACATACACACACTCACACTCACACACACACACACACACACACACACACACACACACACAAAAATGCATGCATTCCATGCACACATACATACTCATGAACGCACTTAGACTCGACTGTGCACACAGCAGTGCACAAGCCCTGAGACACTAGGCCTGCAGCGGATTCGAATTGTATCCGAATCCGTTCGGTTCGTTTACCACAGTTCGGAGCATTCTGGAGATCCGCGGATTTCGGTTTCATGAAGGCATTGCCTTATGTAGCGTATTTTGCCTACTGTAGCCTACGTCCGATACAAAAGGGTGTTTAGGACCCAGCGGAATGCATTCTCTCCAGTGCTGCCCGAGCCAATGAGACTTTTCCCGCCCCTCCCTTCAGCCTGTCAGCGTTCAAAACAAACTGGGCTTTTCAAGCGCACGATTCCTAAATTTAAAGAAAGTAATTGATACAATTATATTCTAAATATACGGGAGATAAATACAAACGGGTGATAAGCGGGATAACGGCCTTCGAGGTCGACCAGTTCGATGGAAATAATGGACAGGTAGAGGCAACTCTGGCTTCATGCTGCGCTCGTCGCCAGAGTTCTAAGCCTCGTCTGCCGTTATCCCTTACATGTTACACTCAGTGCACCATGTTTTCAAATGCATTAAGGGGAACATTTATTGCACAAAAAAGCCTTGCAAGTTGTCTGATTGCAGTCAATTAACACATTGCAAATAGCCTGTGGGTCTCATTCATTTTTGTGTTTCTCCCCCAAACCCTCCGTCAAAAAAAAGTCTGCCTATTTACTATCACGGACATGATCCTAATCCGAACCGTATCCGAAACCGAGGCCCAAAACGGTTATCTGAACCGAACCGTGGACACACTGATCCGTTTCACCCCTATGAGACACGCACATGTGCTCAAACACTCCTAGTGAGCGCACTCCTAGCCTCCTCGCCCTCATTATAACGCAGGGAGATGTGGACTCAAATGCTTCCACTTGTCACCAGAGCATTCTATGTGTTGCCGACATTGAGCGGTGGAACGAGATCGTTCTCCTGGTAATCCTACTGGAGCTATGACCACCGCTCCACCACAAATAGTGTTAAGTGTTACACACACACACACACGCGCGTGAACACACACACACACACACACACACACACACACACACACACACACACACACACACACACACACACACACACACACACACACACACACACACACACACACACACACACACACACACACACACACACACACACACACGGCTCTGGCTCAACTGTAAACAATGCTCCTGAATGGGATTCTATTTTTGCCCAGCTCACCCGAAGGCAACTGTTGCCTCTGCCTTTCCAGTGCATGTGTTTTCAGTGCAGTAATTATATCAAAGAGCCCGAGGGGGGGGGGGGGGTATCGCTGGACCATCTTGTGGCGAGGGCCTGGTCTTGTGATGTCCGACAGGAAGTGAGTGATTCCTGATTAAATTGAATTCCCTGCTCCCCTAGTCTCATCTCCCGTCTGCCACAGCTCTCCGGTCCATCAGTCATCACACGGGAGCCGGAGTTGGGCTTGACACCGATGGACTGATTCAATAAAAGCCCGTTTCTTTTGGGGGGGAGAGGACATTCAGGTTGAGACTCTGCCTCCTTGTTCTTACGACGTCCAGCAGTGATGGGTCTAATCAGCCCGGGCAGCCGGGGTCGTGAGGAGGATCTTTAGGCAGGTGTTGAGGTTGGAGTCAGTGCTGGGGTTCAAGATCGTTGGTCCCTTCACTTCCTGTGACAAACCCTAGCGAGTCTACTGGTCATTTCAGAGCACTGACATGGAGACAGGGGTGTGTGTCCCCGGGCCGCGGCTCAGTGCTAGTCACCTGGTGTAGACGCCAGCGTAATGCGCTAACAACCGAGCATGATCCACTGTGTCCAGCGGTCACTTCCTGTCCTTTCCCTCAGCGTGCGTCCTGAGGGGTCTGTCCGGAGCGGCGGCATATTAAAGTGAGCCTCAAACGGACACGGCGACCTCCAGCCGTCACCGCCACACCACATCTTCTTTGGCTCGGTGTGCAGGGGAGGAGGTGGCTGGGGTGGGGGGGGGGATGTTTGTGGAGGACGGCGATTGGTCAGTTCCCCGCAAGAACATGAGATAGGGGATGTGGTCGTTATCCGTCCATCGTTATCGTCTTGGTTGCCCGTAGCAATCGCAATCATCAAGCAACGTTTCGCACGGAGAGTGCGTCACAGCGGGCTTCACAGTAGTCATGGTAACAGCGACACCACCGGTACATAACATAGAAACATATATTGAATACACATCAAACACTGCAAGGAAAAAGAGAACATAAATAAATGTGTGATACGACGACGAGAACATTATGAACACTAAACCAGGTAATTTGAGGCGGGAGACTGATCCAGGGGCGAAACGTCGGAGAGTACGCCAGCCGTGATACGTGTTAGTCGTTCCACTCCCTCGAGGGCCAACCCGCCACTATGCCGATATCTTATCTTCATTGAATCACATTACATTCTATTTGTGAGTGGTGAACTGAAATAAAGCTAATTTGAATACATGGTTAAGAAGACATAGATTGACAGACACTAGCTTCATCTCAAAGTGCATTCACCAGTCACATATCAGTGAGGATCAGAACCTTCAGTCAGCATGTCAGGTTAGCAGTATTTTTTTTAAGTGTTTTCTATTTGAGGGCTTACACAAGGGAAGGCCGACATTGTTTAATCAGGCCACCTTAGGAGATAAGGTAGGATATGCCATTAAATATGACAACAATGGCATTGACCTTTTTATGTTATCAAGCCGTTCTGAAGCTATACTCTGCAGGCAATGCATATAAGACACAATAACCCACAGTATTTGCTGAATATATATATATATATATATATATATATATATATATATATTATAAAATTTGAGACATATTCCTTTGAGAGATATCTTTGGTCAACTTGATAGTGTATATAATATAAACGGACAGAACACTCACAGAACTGACAGTTGTATTTAACATTGGTGCAGCAACAATCAGCTCTGTGCTTCTGTCTGGGTTTGGGTGGGGTTCTGCAGACCTCCATCTTGCCTCTATTTGATCAGGCGGTGCTGTTTTTGGGTTGGGGTTCTGAGGACAGAGCTCACGTCTCTTCCTCTCCTCCTAGTAGCTGTTCTTCCAGGGTTGGGATGGATCCACCAGAGGAGCTTGTCTCTCTGAGTAACATGTTTCAACAAAAAAAAAAGGAAGTAAGCAAGGCACGATAGACACATCGTTCTATCCGTTTAGACATTGATTTTTTAACTGCGTGGGATGATTATTAGGCACCCTTACAAAACAAACAGATATTGATGCTCCTCATTTGTAAATCTTTAGCCTGCCCAACCCTGGCTCCAGATGCTGCTTATGTAGATGCCTGTAGTCAAATGATAAACCATCAATACTACCGGCCAATCAGCTGCCAGTATCTCATTAAACGGTTTTCAAATGTCTTAAAAACAGCCTAGCCTAAGTGGATTGGCCAAGGTACTTTTCCAATATTTTGTGTGTTTTATTTATTAGTTATTTCATTGTCTTAATATTACTTGTATTTTCCTATTATCGCACTGAAGCCCTTCGTATATGAATTGAATCAAAGTTGTGTTACTATATTGAACATGTCTCCTTGTTCTGCGACCCGACAGGGTTCAAGCTGAGGAAGAGGAGGATAACCAATGAGCCGACCGGAGGCACAGGGAACTGCCCCCATCTGGTGGAGGCCATCCCCTGTGAGGAGCCCAGCTGTTACGATTGGCTGCTGGTGAAGCTGGAGGCGTGTCTTCCTGACAACGATAAGGAGTGTGGCCCAGGAACCCAGATCCCCCAGGTCCAGTGTGTCAACAGTGATGGTGAGTACAGCACCTGGAGGGAGAGGGACAGGGGATCACACATTGGCACATGCTCGCACATGTGTGTGTGTGTGTGTGTGTGTGTGTGTGTGGGGTTGTGTGTGTGTGTGTGTGTGTGTGTGTGTGTGTGTGTGTGTGTGTGTGTGTGTGTGTGCGTGTGTGTGTGTGTGTGTGCATGAGTGTGTGTGTGTGTGTGTGTGTGTGTGTGTGTGTGTGTGTGTGTTTGCGTATGTGTTTGCATGAGTGTGCGTATGTGTGTGTGTCTGAATATAGGAATTTGAGGACATTTTTCAACCGTAGCAGAGTAGCTGCTAATGAGGTCTCAAGGGAGAGTGTTTTGTGTGTGCGTGAGTGTGTTTGTGTGATTGGATGTGTTTTTGTGTGTGTGCACATGTGTGTGTGTTTGTGTACGTGTGTATGTCGTGATGGGATTCATATTCCTTCTCATCAGCTCCCATATTATACTCGTCATCAAGGTCTCCATTCAGGCACACAGACAGGCACAGACACACACACACACACACACACACACACACACACACACACACACACACACACACACACACCACACACACACACACACACACACACACACACACACACACACACACACACACACACACACACACACACACACACACAGACACCCTGCTGTCACCAGAGTGGTGATTACCTGCTGCTGCAGGCTCCCTCCAAACATTCCAATCGTGAACAGCGCCAGATACTGTGCCACTCTGCCTCTTTATGCTCACACACCTCATCGCTATCACACACACCTCACTCTTCATCACTATCACACACAACTCATCACTATCACATACACCTCAATCTTCATCACTATCATACAAACCTCACTCTTCATCACTGTCACATACACCTCAACACTATCACACACACCTCACTCTTCATCACTGTCACATACACCTCAACACTATCACACCACCTCACCTCTCATCACTATCATGCACACCTCACTCCTCATCACTATCACTCACACCTCACTCCTCATCACTATCACTCACACCTCACTCCTCATCACTATCACTCACACCTCACTCCTCATCACTATCACTCACACCTCACTCCTCATCACTATCACTCACACCTCACTCCTCATCACTACCACTCACACCTCACTCCTCATCACTACCACTCACACCTCACTCCTCATCACTATCACTCACACTTCATTGGCAGTTGGCACCATGGTGACCATGTGACCATGATCACGGCTTCTTTGTCTCGAATCATCTTGTTCAGAACACACACACACACACACGCACGCACGCACGCACGCACACACGCACACACACGCACACATACACACACACTTGAAGGTGAACAGTCATTTTCTATCAAATTGACTTTTCTTTGCAGCGCTAATAGACTCTACTCTCACCTTCCTGCCACAACTCCATCTCTGCCAAAAATAAATCAAAACTCCCCTGGATCATTAATCAAGCTTGTAAAAGAACCAGCCCCACCGACATAAACCTCCCCACCCTGTGGGTGATATAGAGAGCCCCATACGAACGTGAATGACAGTGGCTGATGGGGTTATGGGACATGGGGGCACACTGCTGGTTTATAGCCTGAGGCATGTCCTGTTGTGGGGGCTCTCTGTTTGTTATTGAACGGGTTTAATAAAGCCGTCTTTGTGCAACGTGAGCACGTGTCTCTTTGGAGAAACCAGTCCAAGGTACAGTTGGTCGCTTCAATCAGTCTTTGCTTGTTTTGCTGAAGCCTGCCGGGCTGATGGACAATCAAGACATCTGAATCTAGACCAATCCTTCTTTTTGATCTATTTGGTAACAGAATGTTTTAAATGTTTCAAAAGAATAACATGGACTCTTGACGACGGGATTGTTGCCTGTTAATTGTACATTTAGTTGTACTTTCAATGGGTATGCTAAGTTGAGAGCAGTATATCTTTAACCTGGTGAGACCATCCAGTTCCTCATGCTAGCTGTGCAGCATTGATTTCCTCATATGGGTGCGGCCTTGCATTGTTCATAAAAAACCTCAAGTCAATTAGATTCAATAACAAGGTGACACTAGCAAGACTGTGTTTTCATTTTGCTTGAGGTCCTTGATCTTGCGAAATAGGGTTGGAAAAAGCCAAAACATAGTCTGTCATAGTTTCTGATGAACATTTAACATCGTTATTTGGTTAATTTCGGATTTTGATGCCCAGTACAGTGATGGTGCTTTAAGTCTTCGTATCATCATTTGCAAAAATGTATTCACCAGCAATTCTTTTTTAAGCCAAACACATTGAGGGGCCGCAGGCCAAGCTTTTTTCTTCAGGGTTTTTTATTTTCATACCACGCCAGTGCATGTGGGTCTGCCAACACTCCAGAAACCTTGGACTGAGATTTGACAGAAGTGGGGTGAATGCTGCACCTTTTTTCGGGTTTCTTTTTGGGTCGCCACCACACGTAGAAGACACTTATTGAATCATTTTTGCACCTGAAGTTACGAAACAAGGCTATTTAAAGCCATTTCCCCATTTTCCTATCCACCAGAGGGTTCAACTTGAACAGTGTGGGCAGGTTGCTCCAGGAAGTCTCCTACATTACACCAAATACATGTTCTAACCACAGCAGGTAATGTTAGGGTGCTTCATTGAGCAAAGCTTTTAATCAATTGATAATAGTTGCATGCATTTGCCAGGTCATCTTCAGTAAGCAGAATAAGGCAAATCACATAACTGACTGGAATCAAGAAATTAGCAAAACCTGGCTACAGGTGCTATTTAAATGTCTGCATGAATCTAATCTGTTCTGTTTAGGTAATCCACTCTCATTTTGAGTAGGCCAATTGGTTAAAATTGCAATTTGATACGCAATAATGAGAAACGTAAATAGTCTATAACCTCCACTGTTTCCTTCAACAGATAGGGACCATGGTGAAAAGATACCTGATTGGGATTGGTTAATCAGAGGTATTTAGTGTCTGGAGGCGTCAAAAATCGACCTCGTTGCGATTAAAATGAATGGGGCCTGTCAAGTTCTACGGTTTTGTTTTGGTTTTTTGGTGAGTTTTTCAGTTTTGTTTGGTTGGTTTTAAGCACTGTGTTTTTCCCCAACTCGAAAAGGATGTTACACTGAAGGAGTTCTGAAGGCACTGGGTTTCACTCAAGGACTGGACAGACAACAGTTGTTTCCGTTTTTGGTCTTTCCTCTTTTTTTTCTTTTTATTTAGAATATAGAGCACAAGTCCAAAGGTTTGCAACGGTTAGCCCTTAGTCCTTAGCCCTTAGGTAAAAAACCTAAGATAAACAGACATGAAGATACACAGAGCAGTAGTTAGTTGTCACTTGAAAATGTGCAAAATGCAATAAATGTGCAAAATGCAAATACATGGATGAAATGTGCAAATATGTTATAATCCTGTGCAAAGTGAGTATACATTAGATTGAACATGAGCAACCCCACTATGAAATATGAAGCGCCCGTGCGCAACTGGAGATGCGTGGTTAAAAGAGTTACAGCTATTTCACTGGGACCACAATTAATAGACTGCAAAGTCTCAGATGCAATGCGCCCAGGCCATTAAGCTTTCGTCCCGTTTTTAACCAACATTAAAACACTACAATGGTGACAATCAGTGCAAACGCCAAGCTCCAAACATGCCGACCGTATACGCCACAAATTCAACCAAACGAGTCAAGCGCTTACCGGCAGCCTCTCCAATTTTCAGCGTTACGTTCCTGCACAGCACTTTTTCCAAACTGAGAGCAAGCACAGTTTAATTTCCGTGTTACTCTCACCAGTGTGTCTCACCAACTAAACGCCAACCAGATAAATAAGCACCTGTGAGCTGAATGCAGCACAACCAAATCAGTAGAACCGCGGACAGCTGACACTCATTAGTTGACTCGCGCTTCTCTTAATCTTAATAAACTCTCATTTACCGCGGCTAACACACCACCTATTTTTTCTATTTAATTTTTCTGTTTTTAATTTTTCCCGTGCATTTTCCCTGTGGATTTAAACAAACCGCTGCAGACCTAGTCTGACGCGACACCCACAAACACACACACACACACACGCACACACCTGCTTTTTTCCTGTGAATTCAAACCAAAACGCTGCAGACCTAGTCTGACGCGACAGGGCCAACCTTACTTTACAATTTGTTGTTATTATTGAATGAGTGAAAATTATGGCATGTTTGTTAGAGAGCAGGAGGCGACATTGGCAGCTTGTTTTGTTCATCAGTAGAACAGAATTGAACCGTGTAGTATATGTATAACCACTAGAAGTATACATATAACCACTAGATGTTAAAAAATCTATGGAATTTATTAGCATCACCATCAGCACCGTGTGTAAATACAGTTATTACCCCCCACCCCCCCGCCCTCAGCATCATCGTGGTTCTCTGTAGTCCAGGTGCATCCCCCCCCACCCCCAGAATCCTCCTCTGCCCTCGTGGTCCTCTGTAGACCAGGTCCATGGGGGCCACCTGGTTTTCCTCTGAAGACCGAGTCCATGGCCCTGTGTGCTGCGCATGGACAAACAGAGATGACAGTGGGTAAGAGTGGCTGCATTTAATCCTGTAGACCTCTGCAAAGTGGTGTTAGGCCTGGCAAGAAACAGCTTGTGGGATGAATGTAGATGCTTATAGGTTGGGTGTGTTTGATCTATTTACAAAATATTTGAAACCTCACAGGGAACAAGCAAGGTTAACGGCATGAGGCCTAGTTGCCCCTGCCTGTGACCACACCAGTTGGTGTACTGAGTGTCGAAATTGACCCCCGGCTTTGTCTTAGTCCATTTGCATTTCTTTGGGGAGAAATCCTGTTGGTATCTAATCTCATGCGTCGTCCCCCCCCCTAAATTATCCCACGTCATGTCAGGCATTTGCTGGGAAAACATGTGTTGTGGCTTAGCCTGGGACCCATAAAACGTCCTACATTGTTTCAGGTGTTTGTGATGTTTGTGTCACGGTGCACTTACCCTCTCCGTGGACCAGCCGCTCCTGGGTCCCTTCAACACCAAGGCCCTGGTCCCCCTCTGCCTCCTGGGTTATTCAGAGTCACATCCCAGGTTGGTGGGTTCGGCCAGTCGCTCTTTAAGTTCGCCCTCTCCTTTCGTTGGCTACAGTCTCCGGCCCAGTGGTCCATGGCGCCGCAGCAAAAGCAGGCCTGATGCTTCTTCCGTCCTCTGCTCTGAGGGTGGCCTCGTCCTCTTGCACCTCCACGGAGCACCTTTCTCTCTCCTGACATGTTGCCCCCGGGTCTGGAGGCCAAAAGCCTCTCCAGGGCTTCTTGTTGGGATTGACTACTCCTAGTCATCGCTTCCCTCTCCTTATTTCTCTTTAGTTCATCTCTTAGGGATTCTGCATGGCTGGCGTGACTCACGATCATGGCCAGTCTTGCAGTGCGCCAACCGATGCAACTTCCCTTTACGGATTTTGATAACCTTTCATCCAATGCATCCAGCAGGACGAGGGTAAGGCTGTCTTCGTACAGAGTCTGCTCCTGTCTGTCAGCTGGGACGGGAATACCCCCGTGGGTCTGAAACACTGTCTCCAGACGTTTCACCAGATCATCCACCGTCTCGCCCGCATTTTGTTGGACTCGTCGGACCCGGGGCCAGTCCCTGATGAGGGGGAACGCCTCTCTGGCCCGACCGCAGAGCCCCTCTACCAGGACGCGGTATGCAGATCCTTGGTCCCAATCGAACATCACATCAGCCTGGCCTCTCATGGGAAAGTCCCCTTGAACGCGACCCCACCGCAGGCCCAGTCGGCTTATACACACCTGACGCACTTCTGTGATGGACGGTCTGTGTTGTTGGACCATCTCAGCGATGCCCTCGGCCAGAGCTGTCCCGCCCGCTGAGGACGGGTCGGGGAGCCACTCTGCCATGAGCTTAACGTCACTGGGTCTCCACGCCCGATAGAGGTACGCCGGGCTGCCGTCCAGGGGGTTCAGGACCTGGATCTGGGGGAACATTCCGTCCACCTCGTCTATGCGTTGGGTGTTTCCCTGGCCCAGTGGAGTGGCGGCGGGTTCCTGTTTGCAGGTGGTGGGAGCCTGCATCGGGGCCGCTGGTGGTTGGGTTTGCCTCTCGTTGCTGCTGGTTACCGCCGCTGGGCCCAGGGGGAGGTTGACCACTGCCTTGCTTTCGAAGTCTGGCTGGAGGTCGATGGAGGGAGCGGCGGCCAGGGAGTGGTCATTGGATGGAGGTGGTGGAGTTAGCGGCGGGTGGATCAGAACCAGATCTGTAGCCTCCCATACACTCTCTATGTCCGGCTGCTTGTTCTTCCTCTCCCTCCAATGAAACACACCGCAACATGTCTTATCTTTTTTTAAAATGTTATTTTTCTCCTGAAAACCCTCAAGTGCATGTTTACCATGTTTCCCAAACACCACCTTGGCAACCCCCTTCCACCCCTTCTTTCCTGAATTATTTCCCATCTGTACACACAATAATTAAAAATTATTATTTGATTATGAATTCTTCACTGCTTAATTATTGCCTCCAATAAAGGTTACTTTTAACTATTCCCAGAATAGTTTTCTCCTTTTCTCTTCCCCAACTTGTTGGTCAATTAGTATTCTCTTCCTGATCAATGTACCGGTGCAATTGATCAACCCGCTTGTACTTAAAGGAATGATTAGGATTCATTTGTTGGCCCTTAGCAAGTCCAAATGATCCTATCCCTAAATAGTTCAATTCCTATTTTATACAAGCATTGTAGTCTCACCTGTCCAGATTCCTC
>NC_079433.1:16197536-16245036 GCF_026213295.1 Gadus chalcogrammus | reverse complement strand
TATGCCCAGCCACCAGCAATAAAAGGCGTTCTAGACGTTTTATTCATCTAGGAAGTGATGTCATATCGTTTTAACATCTACTCAAAACAAGCACACCCTCTTTAGCCAAAGAAATGACTTGAATCTACACTAACCGTCGGACGGTGAAAAACAACAGGCCTCCTCTCCTAATAACCCCCCCCGCTCCCCTGCCCTCCCTCTCCGCCGTGTTCCTGCTGGAGCGCTGCCTTCTGAATGATGATGTGTGTGCTCCTCTTCCTCCTCTTCCTCAGCCACTGCAAAGGTTGTGGCGTGGATCACTGTGATGCAGGGTAAGAGGCAGACGCAGTCGCTGTAGCTGTAGGTCAACTAGAGAGCAGAGAACAACAGCCAGCCCGGGTAGCTCGCTTGCCTTTAGTCCTCACATAAGTGCAGTTGGATGCACTAAGGCAAACTGAATTTTGCTGGGCTGCTACATGATGTAGACGTTTGACTCCATCGTTGATCGCTGCTCTGCATTTCTTCTTCGCCCTCGAAGGTTCCCCCTTGCTGTCCACGGTCCCGCTGATCTTTGGTAAACTCACTCACTCACGCTCCTAGACGTGGCCGTAGTAGTACTGTGTTAGGTGATAGCACTCTGCTAAAGTGTGTTTCTCCTTAGGGAAATAGATACGCACCCTCCTAGACCCCCACTCCTCCGTATATAGCTGGCTGAGTATTGTTACTGACCGTAGGAGAAGCAGCCCTGGTCGTTCACGGAGCGATCGTTCCTCGATGGAGCGGTGGATGTGAGGCGGGAGGAAGGCTCAGAGGAAGCAGCGGAGCGACACCAACGTGGGCGGCACCATACGCGCTGTCAATCAAATACCTGAGATCTCAAACACTGTGATCACAACATACTTGTGAGGAAAACAAAACAGCCGGTTAGACAGATGGGCTGGGCCTGGCTTGGCAGTGGATGAGACAATTTTAACATATATATATACAGTCGTATATATATATTATGTTTGTTTCACAGGAAATATCAAGTGAACAACTCCTCTAACACTGACTCTTTGACACCCCGTGTGTCACATGGTCTGTGAGTGGGACAGCTCATGCATAATGGAAAAGCTCTGAGAATGAACAGCCAGCCTCCTCCTCAGACGGCCGCGCTGTCAGAGGCGATCCACGTCCTGATAGACAGCCGACCGCACGCGCGTCACATGACCGGCGCCATTACCAGCGTCGGCACAACTCCGGGCGTGGGTTCGGGGGAGAGGGGGGTGGCGGGAGGTTGGTTCGACGTCGTATCTGCTCTCGTCCTCTTGGAGACGAGCGATGCAGGGTTCACTGCCCCCCCCCCCCCCCATACACACACACACACACACACACACACACACACTCCAACTCCAGTGCTCCGACTGGTGCTAGGTGAAGCGTGCTCCCCAACCCCCCTCCCCCCCCCAGCCCCGAAACCATCTGCCTGGGGAAAGCGAAGGCTAATGCCTAGCTTAAATAGCTTAAACAGCCTCTCGCTATTTATTAGGAGACTCCTCACCAGAGAGGGATGGAGGGTTGGCACCCTCTCACCCCCTCCCCGATGTGGATGCTTTGTGGCGGACACATTTCACACCTCTCCTGAGAGTCCCGGTAGGTGTGCTTCAACGCGGGCCTGCCTCATTGCAGGCCTGCTGATGGCACGGCCAGCCAAGTCTCCACGGGGGGGGGGGGGGCACGTGTGGGGGGGGGACGACACACGGTGGCAACCATGAGATGGATTAAGCGTCTGAAGATACAGTTTCACGCCTAATCTTTGCCGTAGTCCGGCAAGCAAACAATCTCATGACGGCGAGACGGCAAACGGAGCGTAGCGGGTGTTGGTCTGTCAGAGGGAAGGCCGACTGAGCTCACATCGTGGCTCACTCAGCGGCGGAGGGGGATTCATGTGGAATAGAGATTCACTCCTCTCTTCTGTCTCAATAATGGCCTTTATTGGTGGTGGCCATTTCCATAGCTACTTCAGTTCAAATCAACTCAGTAATATGTCTTACGTGTGTGTGGTATTTTCATGCACGCTATAATATCCAAACCCATTAAAGGACATATCACTCTTCGGCAAATGGTGACGGACGTCAGGGGTCAGATACGTACTGTCTATATATATGTTATATATATATATTTATACACCCCCGTGCTTTCAGAAGAAGAAGAAAACGTTATTTGCTCACGTCTCATTCCTCATGTTCAGCCGTCACGCTTCGCCAGCCCTAATTGGTCAATCTTCGCTCAGCGGTGCCACCAACCCCGCCCCCCTGCTAATGGTCAACTCCTGCTCCCTGTGTGTGTGTTGGGGGAGGGGGGTCCATGGTAATGACAAGCTTTCTGGTGCAGGGAAGGGCCACCCCCCCCCCCACACACACACACACACACACACCTGGGGTCTATGTCGAACGGGTGAGGGGGCTTTGTAACGTAGGCCCTATGCCCTTGTCTTCCCTGGTTCACCTCGTCTCTGTCAATCCCCCCACCCCATCCCCCGCCTAGCCCTCCCCTGGATGTAGCAGTTAGTCTCCTGATGGTTGAGGTGTGTGTCTGTCTTCCCTCATGCTAAGGTCAAAACGTTACATTTCTTCACATGATAATAATAACTAACGATACCTGACGTAGATAAACACTGCATGAGGAAGTAGGGACCACATGGGTAGAAGAAAGGAGAAAGATGATTCCTTAGAACTTCTTGAGACAAAGCAGCCATTTTCTGTTTTCTATTATCGTAACATAATTGCCTTCTGAATTGGTTCATGAACACCAGCATCAAACCGCTGCTGGATTGGCATCTCTGCTGAAACAGTTATTTTCACGTTTGGATGAGATTGTGCTCGGTGACATCGCCTGTCACTACTCTGAGGTACTGCCTTATTAATGTTCTCTCAGAGAGGTTAAAGTGATGGACAACAGAAACCTGTCATCGACTGCTAGCCATGTTATTAAGTATCATCAAGGTTTGCATCAAGCATCGGAAAATGATGCTCCACCAAACCCATCTCAATGTCAGGCCATCGCTTTCTGCTAGTCCTTGAAGCCGGTTAATGGGTGGAGCCTATCTTCCCTCCTGGCTACGTAGTCATGCGGGATGACCAATCACAGCACGACCACATGGCCAAACCAGTGACCCATCACCGTGCACCACATGGCCAAACCAGTGACCAATCACCTTGCACCACATGGCCAAACCAGTGAACCAGTGACAAACCACCGCATGGGCAAATTCAGACCACACCCCAAGAACCCGGAGTCTCTCCAAGACTGAGGACATGAGCCAACTTTGAGATGAATGTGTCCGTCTGTTTTCTAGATGTCAAGGTTTTCTGGATGTAGACGTAGATGTGGTTGACACGTCCCTCTGTAACATGTCGGGGTTCATCCTCAGACACCCCGCGTCCCACCTCTGACCTTCCCTTGCCCTTTGACCCTCTGTGCAACCCCAGGGGGCATCCAGTGTCCCAACGCCAGCTCCCTGCAGGAGGTGCGCGGCTGCAACGAGCACCCGTGCACCGTGTACCACTGGCAGACGGGGCCCTGGGGCCAGTGCATCGAGGACGCCTCCATCCCCACGGGCGCTGCCAACGGCAGCCGCGGCCGCGGCGGCGAGGACTCGGCCTGCTCCGTGGGCATGCAGACGCGCAAGGTCATCTGCGTCCGGGTCAACGTGGGCCAGGTGCCCCCCAAAAAGTAAGCACCCCCCCCCCACGTGGGACCCCAACTCCCCTTTCCTTTCTGTTTGTATGTTGAGTACCAATAGGGTTCAGGACCCGATTCAAGACACCTTAATGACACGGGAATAAACCAGGACACCCTCGTAGTCGTACCCAAACCACACACCGTGGTACAGGGACGAGTGAATGGTTATGCGCGTCCCTTTAGATTCATTCGTGCCTGCGGTGAAAGTACCGTGCACAAAGCCCACATGCACGTACCCCTTTACCCCGGATTGACGTGTCATTGGTTGCACGTTTCCTCTGAGCTCACGCTAGTCGGGTGAATGTTGATATTACCTTAGGGAAGGCCATCTCACTGTTCACTGCACAGTGCACTGCACTGAAAGAACTGGAATACACACACATAAACGCACAAAACCACACACAAACACACACGCACACGCACACACAGAGACACACACAGACAAACACACGCGCACACACACACACGAACATACACACAGTCACACCCACACACAAACACACACACTAAAGCACGCACGCACACACTCGGAAACACACACACACACACACACACACACATATAACCACACACACACAAACACAAACACACAAGCACACACACACACACACACACACACAGCTCTGCCGACCAGGTACTACAGGGAGACAAAGGGACACAAATAGTGGTTGGCAGACAAAGCGGGGGGGCAGCGGGGGGGCTGTCACCACGACTCAGCCCCCCCCCTGCCCCAGTGCTCGTGTTCATTTCATGCAAATGTGATTTGATCCTCATGCAGGTGACACACTACACCACACGGGCTGCACTAAAACAGGAACAATCTCTACAATGAGACCAAATAAAAGCCATAGCATGTAACTCATCTGGTTTCCAAATATATGAGTTTTATTTTCTCCTGCTTTAACCCTGACCCTGTTGTGTTGTTGGTGGTTCATCGAGAGCGTATCCAGTGATGTGTTCACCCTGGTCTGACTACGGTGGAGCTAGTGCTGATGAACTGGCAGAATGTTGTTTTTAAGCATCTGGGTCTCTTCCCCACAGCCTCAGCTGGGGAGATGAATTATCTATTTATTTATTCAACAGAGTGGCAGCATTATTCTGCAGTGCTGCACACACACACAAACATACACACACACACACACACACACACACACACACACACACACACACACACACACACACACACACACACACACACACACACACACACACACACACACACACACACACAGACACACACACACCCTCACACACACACCCTCACACACACAACACTGCAGTACCCCTACCAGAAACCCCCTCCTGCGCTGGTTATGGAAATTAATCCCTCTTGTATAAGCCCCCCCCTCCCACCACCCCCTCTTTCTCTCTCAAACACACTCTGTCTCTCTTTCTCACTCTCACATACACTCACACTAATTCAAACACACATACTCACACTGTCTCTCCTCTCTAGTGCACATGCAGGCAAGCACACACACACACACACACACACACACACACACACACACACACACACACACACACACACACACACACACACACACACACACACACCGACACACATACAGTAGTGCACACAGTATGCAACCCTCACTCTTGTCCACACACACAAGCACACATGTGCACCAGCAGCCTTCACTTTCTCACTCCTCACATTTACAGAGGCATGAACACAACACCCCCAACCCCCCCCCCCCCACATACACACACACTTAGACACACACACACACACACACACACACACACACACACACACACACACACACACACACACACACACACACACACACACACACACACACACACACACACACACACACACACAAATTTGCAAATGAAGGAGGCACCGCAGCAGAGAAACAGCCCCAGATGGGGTGTGTCCTCTTAGTGCCGCTGCACTCAGACTCAGTAGCGAGCGACGGCCGCGTTAATGCAACATCATGATACCATGAGCCATGAACCATGATGTTCACCCATCTGCTGGGGATGGCAATGGATGGCACCCTGCACCACCCCCCCCCCCCCCACACACACACACACACACACACACACACACACACACACACACGTCCAACGATTCAAACACATCTGTGTGCATGTTGGTGTCTGCGGCTGTGTGTGTGCTCCAGCATGTCATTCGATGGCGTGTCTTCCAGGTGTCCGGAGAGCCTGCGCCCGGACACGGTGAGGCCCTGCCTGCTGCCCTGCCGGCGGGACTGCGTGGTCACGCCCTACAGCGACTGGAGCCCCTGTCCGTCCACCTGCCAAGCAGGTACCCGCCCCTCCGCCCCCCCCCACCACACACGGAGCCAGTCGCTTTCCACAGAGATTTACCCCATGCCCTACAGGTCCCACTGCTGGCAGACACCACAGCGATCAGGATCTAATTCAAAAGCCGCAACGCAACTGTGGAAGTAACAATACAAATGCAGAAAGCACAACACAACTGCAGAAGCCACAACACAACTGCAGAAGCCACAACACAACTGCAGAAGCCACAACTCAACTGCAGAAGCCACAACACAACTGCAGAAGCCACAACACAACTATAGAAGCCACAACACAATTATATGTGTGAAAGAATGCACACCCACTTATCATAATCCCCCAAATAGTGTGGCCAATCACCACACCATACAACACTTGGATTAAAAAGTGAAACTCCAGTATAGTTGAGTCCTCTAAATACAGAGGATGTTGGCGAAAGCTCGAGGCATAAGCTTGTCTTCTCTAGGCTATAGAGTTTGATTAGTCAGTCCGACTTTCACCCGGCGCGATTATTAAAGGAATATTCTGCATATTCACACTGCGGCTGATATAAACTGTGTGTAGAATTTATCGTTCATCAGGCTTGACCTGAGAAAAGCATTTGTTTTCATATAATGATAGGCCGAGTATCGATTAAGCTAGTCGACACATTTATACAAAAAAAAAAATACACATTTGAATAGTAATTTCTTCATTCCATTAGTATTATTTTTGTATTACTCTTTATTTATATTTGACCCCTGAAGTCCGTTCCAGCGGCCCTAATGGACAGTGTTGGCTGACTCTCCATAGTCTACACTAGGTCACTGTGTCCTCTATGTGATGTGATCGTTCTCTGGGTTTCATCATGTGGGCAGCAGCTCAGGAGACAGAGCTGAGTCGTCTGGGAATGCGGGTCAGGGACGCTGTGTTCATGCAGTCCCATTTAACAAGGGCTACTGAATATGCAGAAGGAGTCACCAGGAGATGAGAGAGAGAGAGAGAGAGAGAGAGAGAGAGAGAGAGAGAGAGAGAGAGAGAGAGAGAGAGAGAGAGAGAGAGATCGAGAGGGAGAGCGGGAGAGAGAGAGAGAGAGAGAGAGCGAGAGCGAGAGCGAGAGAGAGAGAGAGGGAGAGAGAGAGAGAGAGAGAGAGAGAGAGAGAGAGAGAGAGAGAGAGAGAGAGAGAGGGGGAGGAATGATTGCAGCACAAATAGTGTGTGTGTTTTGAATGATCTAACGCATGGTGAACCGTCATATATTTCACCGCCGTTCCTCTGAGAGATATGACATTCTTGCATAGTTAGGTGGTGGGTTTTCTCTTTCATTTATTTTGCCCACAAACTGTATCTGCATCTACTGTTTGCTTGTGCTGATTTGTTTTTGGGCCCCAAGGGAGCAAGAAACTGTGTGAAATGAATCGAGGACGAGCCACCACAGGCAGTAGAATGTGGATGTGGCTGCATGCGGGATACTTCTATCTATGAGAATGTATGCCGGCACACATTTCCACTTCAAACATTCAAATAGGGATGGATGTTCGACATCCATGCCGGAGTTTCAAATGTCTTGGCGGTGTCCTGTGCGGTGAACACCATTCCCATCCTGTTTCAGGTTCGGTGTGAGTCTCCTTAAAGAGCCTGGCTGTGGACCACAGCTCTGTCTCTGAGTCCTCAGGTGTTCCGTAGCGCCGCATGTGTTAAGACATGCCCTCGACATGACGCACACCCCCCGGTGCGGCACTAAGCTACACCAGTCACTCACCCAGGCAGCGTGGGCAGCACTACAGCGCAGACCATGTGGAAAGTAATCAATAACTCCTCTTGATGCACGGAGTGTGTTCACCCTGAAACCGGGTCCTGTGCTGCAGACGCTGAGCTCCACAGAGCCCAACCCCTGTGTTTCCTCCCTGGTTCTCCTCTAATCACTTGCTCAAAGGATCAGCTTATTGGCGCGGTATTGTGTCAATAGTCATCGATTCAATCACACCATATTGCACATGATGCTAAACAATTTTCCTATTTATTTAACCGGGGGGTTTGCAATTACTGTGTATCGATTCCAAATGTTGCACTGAAAGAACCACAGCGACAAATCCCCGACCACGATGTACGCATGTGTACTGCATGAAGAGCAATCGGCCGATGATTTCCTCCAGAGATTAAACCCAACTGTATGGGGGGGGGGGGGTGGGTGACATTTACGTCTGAAGCATCTCTCTTCCATGCGATTCTCTGATCAACTCAACCGAGCGGTGGCTCATATCCTGTTATTATATATATATACATTGTTAGTGTGTTTTTAACTTCTTCTCCCCCCCTGTGTGTGTCCCCTTCTCCTCTCAAATGGAGCCTCCCTGTTTATTGAGTGACCTTGTGCGTTGTGGACTGCGTGTGCCGGTGTGCTGACCTCCTTCTCCTCCACCAGGAGGGAAGACCAAGAAGAAGCAGAGCAGGAGACGTCTCATCGTCCAGCTGCCGGCCAACGGGGGGCAGGACTGCCCCGATCTGCTCAGCCAGGAGAGGGACTGCGAGGGCCCGTCCGTCTGTCAGGGCTATCGGTAACACCAACCACACCACCACGTCTTCTTCCTCACGCACTTCTCAAATGGCCGTTAGCTAAAACAACGGAGCCTTCTCCAACGGTGTGATCACAGGACAAACAAAGGTGTCTCCTAACACTCACCATGGCTCAGCTCCTCTAAGTACCAGAGCACGGGAGTTGATCAGTAGAGATAAGGCTCTTGCTTGTGTCCATTGTGTTCATTTTTACATTTAGGGGACGCTTTTATCCAAAGCGACTTACAACCATTCATTCACGCATTCACACACCGACGGCGGAGTCAATCACGCAGGGCGACAGCCAGCTCGTCAGGAGCAGTCAGGGTTAAGACGTCTTGCTCAGGGACACCTCAACACTCGGGGATCGAACTAGAAACTGTCCTGTTACCAGTCAACCCGCTCCTGAGCTACTGGGCTTCATTGATAGCCGTAGCCCTGTTTACGCAAGATAAATATCTAGATTCTACAACCCTCTTTAAACCTGACGTTTTTAAATCTTAATCTAGTTTCGATCTAGATTGAGTGGCCTCCAGCGCTCCATCTCATGCTGTTCCTGCATGTTTAGACAGAGAATAATCATCTCTCTCTTAATCACAGCCTCACAACAAAACAACAAAACAGGGCCAGTGTTGTGATGTCTGATGCATATCTGATGATTTGGTAATGCAGAGTAGTTCCCCCCTGCAGTGCTTGGGTTTAGTTTGACACGCGTTTCCGTTCCATGGCAAGAGTTCTGTTGCAGGTTGTGATCTTGTGATATAATATAAATACTACATACGAACGCAACATTTTGCATATATTTCTGCATGGAATAGGTGGCCCTAACAACAACAACAACAACTAACAATTTGAAGTCCCAACGGACGTAGCAAAGGTGTTATTCCGTTCTCAATGAATCTAGGATGAACAGATCCCAGACCAGCCGTGATGAATGATTACAGATGAACAGATCTCAGACTAGCTGTTGTGTCTCTTGCAGGTGGAAGACTCACAAGTGGCGGCGGTGCCAACTGGTGCCCTGGTCGGTGCGGCAGGACAGTCCCGGGGTGCAGGAGACCTGCGGGGCGGGCCTGCAGGCTAGAGGTAGGACACACACACTCACACACACACACACACACACACACACACACACACACACACACACACACACACACACACACACACACACACACACACACACACGCACACACACATACACACACAAACACACAAACACACACACACACCAAACACACAAGTGTGTACTCATTAGGCCTGCAGCGGATTCGAATTGTATCCGAATCCGTTCGGTTCGTTTACCACAGTTCGGAGCATTCTGGAGATCCGCGGATTTCGGTTTCATGAAGGCATTGCCTTATGTAGCGTATTTTGCCTACTGTAGCCTACGTCCGATACAAAAAGGGTGTTTAGGACCCAGCGGAATGCATTCTCTCCAGTGCTGCCCGAGCCAATGAGACTTTTCCCGCCCCTCCCTTCATCCTGTCAGCGTTCAAAACAAACTGGGCTTTTCAAGCGCACGATTCCGAAATTTAAAGAAAGTAATTGATACAATTATATTCTAAATATACGGGAGATAAATACAAACGGGTGATAATCGGGATAACGGCCTTCGAGGTCGACCGGTTCGATGGAAATAATGGACAGGTAGAGGCAACTCTGGCTTCATGCTGCGCTCGTCGCCAGAGTTCTAAGCCTCGTCGGCTGTTATCCCTTACATGTTACACTCAGTGCACCATGTTTTCAAATGCATTTAGGGGAACACTTATTGCACAAAAAAGCCTTGCAAGTTGTCTGATTGCAGTCAATTAACACATTGCAAATAGCCTGTGGGTCTCATTCATTTTTGTGTTTCTCCCCCAAACCCTCCGTCAAAAAAAAGTCCGCCTATTTACTATCATGGACATGATCCTAATCCGAACCGTATCCGAAACCGAGGCCCAAAACGGTTATCTGAACCGAACCGTGGACACACTGATCCGTTTCACCCCTAGTACTCATACACAGAAACACTCACACACACACACACACACACACACACACACACACACCAAACACACACAAACACACACACACTAGACACAATAAACACACTAAACACAACATAAACACTAATGTGTACACACACATACACACACACAAACACACACTTAACACACTAAACACACCTGTGTGAACACACATATAAACACAAACACATAGACCAAGCCCATACTAATACTACCTCAAAGATATATAGATAGATAGATAGATAGATAGATAGATAGATAGATAGATAGATAGATAGATAGATAGATAGATAGATAGATAGATAGATAGATAGATAGATAGATAGATAGATACTTTATTGATCCCCAATCAAAAAAAAGATAGTATGCAGTGTTGATACCTATGACTTCTAGTATGTGATCTATGTTATATATACGTGTATATACGTGTTGTATACCTCATCAAACTAGTAATGCATCACAGCAGCCAGCCCGGCCCTTTGTCCCGGCTGGGCTTTGTTCTCTGAACAGAGCGCTCACCGACTCACGGCCTGCAGGTGGATAATTCATTTACAGCCTCTCTAATCACCTGATTTGTTGAGAGGCTCGGCAAGCGTGAACATCTGGTGCCGAAGTAGCTCGGAGAAGACGAGCTCCAGAACAACGTCTCCTCCAGAGCCGTCTCTCTCCGTCAGACGCTCTCCATCACCTTGTCTAACTCTGCTGGAGGCCATCTGAGGGGCGGGATTCTTTTCTGGCGTGTTCCTTCTAGCAAAGGGCTTTTATCCAGCATGAATAGGACGCTCCCACCGACACAGCATCCCCCCATTACCACAACAAGACCTCCATACTCCTCCGTCCCGTCTTCTTCGCCCGTAATGGAGACAGACGGTTCATGTCTTTGAGTGTTTTCCTTCACACACACACACACACACACACACACACACACACACACACACACACACACACACACACACACACACACACACACACACACACACACACACACACACACACACATAGCCACACACACACACACACACACACACACACACACACACACACAGACAGACAGACAGACAGACAGACAGACAGACAGACAGACAGACAGACAGACAGACAGACAGACAGACAGACAGACACAGACACAGACACACACACACACACACACACACACACACACACACACACACACAGCCACACACATACACGCACACATAGCCACACACACCTATTAGGAGCCCTTCTGCCCATTATCTGACTGGATGATGGGGGGTGGTGGGGATCTTGTCATTAGGCCCCATTACCTGTAACAGAACCCTCAGCCTTGATGTACAGGAGTGTGAGCAAAGAGGCGCCGATCCGATAGGCAGCAGTTGGGTTTCACAGGCTAACTCGATAGAGCCGCGCGGCGTGGAGGCATGGACTCTGCCGTCTGTAATCACTTTTATCGCTCTTTGGGCTTCAGCTGGAGCTCTAGAGTGAGTGGTTGCCTCTGTGTTTGTGAGTGAATAAGTGTGTGTGTGTGTGTGTGTGTGTGTGTGTGTGTGTGTGTGTGTGTGTGTGTGTGTGTGTGTGTGTGTGTGTGTGTGTGTGTGTGTGTGTGTGTGTTTTTGTGTGAAGATTTGTGCTTTTTTTGTGTGAGCATGTGTGTGCGTGAGTGAGTGTGGGTGTGTCTTGCAGTAAGCCTTGACATGATAGAGAAAATAAATCTGATTATCGATAGAATACAACTATCCATCCAGAGAGAGACCGTGCCTTGACCCCAGCATGAGGTCTCCCTGTCAGCCATGTTTGAGCTGCTGGTCTGAGGTCTGCTAGAGCCATGGTAACACCAGAGGAGTGTGTTTAGGTCCGTCACCGTTCCACACGCTGAGCACATTAAAGTAATGAGATTGTGACTCATGGGGGGATCTGGAAGACATGACCTGCTTACCTTGGGCCTTTGCATGTCTTTGGATGTAAAACGTAAATTGAACTGTATCAAGTAGGGAAAGGGAACGTATGAAAGAAACATCCTTTTGCATCCTTTTATTCTTAATAAATGAACCATTTCTCTGTTGATTCATTCTTTTGCAGCCTCAAAATAAATTAATTTATAAATACATTTCTTTATTGTTAGTTTGTGCGATGCTTGTCTTTATTTGAGAGAAAATAACAACCTTTTCCCTCTCCCTCTAGCCGTGTCATGTCGTAAACAAGATGGCGGCCAGGCGGACATCGAGGAGTGTCTGAAGCTGGCCAGCCCCATGCCGGAGCTCACCCAGCCCTGTCAGAACCCCTGCCAGGAGGACTGCCAGCTCACCGCCTGGTCCAAGTTCTCCGCCTGCACCGCCGACTGCGTGGGGGTCCGCACGCGCAAGAGGCTGCTCGTCGGTGAGTGAGCGCTCTGCGTCTTGTCTCACCCCGGGAGGGGGGTGGTGGCTGGTGGTGTTGGAGCGGCTACACAAGGGCGGAGGACACATCGATCCATCTGGGGCTGCAGGAGCAGCTGCTAATCTAGTTGCAGGGTGGCTGGCCTCCTCCAGGGGAGCGAGGGCGTGATGGACGGCGTTTGAGGAGCTTACGTAATGGTCTGCACACCGAGGAGGGCTGAGGCTAACGCTGCTAATGCTCTTTAGCCTCGCTCTAACCTCCTCACGGAGAAACGCTGGTTATTCTCTGGTTCCTCTGCCGTTTACGCACGAGATGGTTTGCTGTTGTTATCACATTGTATGCGTAGTTAGGTTAATGTCATTACTACACAATCCACATGGTCATTTTTTACTCCTTCTGTTCGCAGGTAAGAGCAAGAAGCGGGAGCAGTGCAAGATCAACCAGCTGTACCCGCTGACGGAGACCCAGTACTGCCCCTGCAACAAGTACAACGCCCAGCCCGTGGGCAACTGGTCGGACTGCATCCTGCCGGAGGGGGGCCGCGCCGAGGGGCCGCTGGGCCTGAAGGTCCAGGGGGACGTCAAGGAGTGCGGCCAGGGCTACCGCTACCAGGCCATGGTGTGCTACGACCAGGACAACCGGCTGGTGGAGACCACGCGCTGCAACAGCCACGGTGAGCCCCCCCCCCAGAACCGCACAGAAAGTCAACGCCCCCGAGAGGAGGAGGAGGAGGAGGAGGAAGCCAACAGGGCGCCATTGTTTCCTTCCTAATTGTTTTCATCACAAAAGGGAAAAAAGCATTGAGAAAATTACAATGGCCGACTTATCGTACGGAAGTGGACCACATTGCTAGGATTGACTTTATCAGTTAATGAAAACAAAATACAAAGAAAAAATCTGTTGAACTACAATAAAACCATTTTATTTAATTTTTTCACCCTTTTTTTATATAATGCTTTAAAGGGTAATCCCTGTGGGGGGCATTTGGTTGATCTGCGCTGTGCTTTGTTGACAAAAGGAAAGGGAAAGCAAACACACCAATAGTCGTTCTCAAATCCCATTTCACATTACTTTAGCGACTACACGGCTGTTCCTTTTGGTGTCAAACTGGTTCCAGACCAGTATCTCGTGGCTCACACCATTTCAGTCTGGTTTTGCGAGGCTCCAGAGGTCATTGTCGCGGCGTGGTTCTGTTTCAGGCTACATCGAGGAGGCCTGCATCATCGCCTGCCCCTCGGACTGTAAGCTGAGCGAGTGGTCCAACTGGTCGCGCTGCAGCAAGTCTTGCGGCAGCGGGGTCAAAGTTCGATCCAAGTGGCTGAGGGAGAAGCCTTACAACGGGGGTCGGCCGTGCCCCAAGCTGGACCACGTGAACCAGGTCGGTGGGGCGGACCCCCTGCGGACACACTCACACACACACACACACACACACACACACACACACACACACACACACACACACACACACACACACACACACACACACACACACATATGGAATTCATGGAACAGAATCAAGGCTTACAGCTGTGTGTCAGTGAATGTGTTTTTGTATTTATTTTTGCCAGCTAAGTCATTTTGCTGCAGTGCGGCTTCATGTGGAGATTAAAGATTTGGGTGGGGGGGGGGCGGGGGTTGACCTTGCCAGACAAATCATATCTCTCTCCCTCTCTTGTATTTCTATCAGCTCAATCTTATCATTCTGTTTCTGATTAACTGTGGAACCCAAAAATACGCTAATAATTGTATTTCTCTCTGTGATTCCTTTTATCCTTTGATTGGCTCCAATCTACAGGCTCAGGTGAGTGCTATTCTCAATCAATTGATTGAAATATAAAACCTCAAAATCCCATTATAATACAAAAAGCCTACGTTGCAGTGTGTGGCCGGTGTGTGGCCGGTGTGGTCACCCAGTGCGCTGTGTGTGTGTGTGTGTGTGCGTGCTCCATGGCAGGTCTACGAGGTGGTGCCCTGTCTGAGCGACTGTGGTCAGTACGTGTGGCAGGCCGAGCCCTGGAGCGTCTGGAAGGTCAGCAACGTGGACCTGAAGGAGAACTGTGGCGAAGGCGTGCAGACCAGAAAAGTCAGGTGGGTCCAAAGGAAGACTTGATGGGTGGTGACAGCTTGAGTGGGTCGCCACCTGATGCTACCGATGTTTGAACAACCCAAGGGAGCGCAAGTGCCGTCAGCTTGGGAGATGTTGCGGAAAGAGAGGAGTCTGAGACGTTTCCTGAGGATGCATCTGGTTGGATGGACTGCATTGGGTTGGGTCATGTGTTAACCCTTCCATGACAACAGTTAACAGTAGACATTAAAACAAGGTGGTTCTAAATGGTAAAACTAGACATTGACACAGGTTGGGGGTCCTATGTATTGGCAATAGACATTGACAGGGTGGTTCAACACTTGTTTAACACTAGACATTAGTGATGGGTCGGTCGCGAACGATTCGGTCAGAACGAACGAATCCCGAAGGTGAACGGGGAGAACTGGTTCCCACAACAAGAGAACTGATTATTTTTTCTTCTTTTTGAAACATATAGCAAAATTTGTCACTTTTTGTCACGGAAATAAAATAAACAAACGAACAGAGCTTCGTCTCCCCGCAACCTTATATTGATTGAGTCTAAAACACTCTCATCGATTCAGTCAAGAGAGCAGGTAGCCATCGCGACGCCATGGCCCATGGGTAAACAAATGATAAGGCACCACCACACAAGTTAACTAACGATCGCTGTAGGCTTCAATATCATGCAAGCACTTTATGTTTTCTTTTTATTTTGTTCTACATCACAATTGCATGGTTTAAAAGTATGTTTTTTACATACCATTACGAGTCTCTAGTTGCTAACGTGCTTCACTGCTTATTAGCGCTACTTGGAAGATGCCATTTAATTCTTACTGCACCCCATTATGTATTAAGGATTTTTATGAAAAAAAAGGCCCGTATGTGCTTTATATATATGCTTAATATTGACACTTAACCTGGGTAATTTTGCCAGAACATTAGAAAGTAGTAGGCTACATGCATGTTGATTAACATTTATTCCATAATTTCCGATTCCCTGGCAATGACGTAACAGACCATCTGACTTAACGAACAAATCAAACGAACGAATCGTGAGAGTGAACGGAACTGAAAGAACTGATTCCCGGAAAAGAATAGTTTTGCCCATCCCTACTAGACATTGACCCAGGGTGCTGGCTCTTCTTCGTATCTCCAACAGGTGTATGCTGAACACCATCGATGGGCCGTCCGACCAGGTGGAGGATTACCTGTGTGACCCGGAGGAGATGTCCCTGGGGGCTCGAGACAGCCGCCTGCCCTGCCCTGAGGACTGTGTCCTGTCCGACTGGGGCCGCTGGAGCGCCTGCCAACTGGTACGTGCCCTGGCTCCTTGATGTCCCCGTAGAGCCTCAGAGAGCCGTCCTCCTAGGACAGGTGCTGCTTAGAACCCTGAGGTCGGCTCTGGGGTCCAGGGCCCAGGCAGGAGGCTAGGGGGGAGGAGTCTTCTCCCGGTCCTGGTGGTTGAAGGAGCAGCCGGTCCTCCGGAGGGAGGGCCTGTTGTTGAGACAGTGAGCTGTGTACGGCCCTCTGGATCAGAGCTGTCTGTCGCCGGCACTGGGAGCTGTCCGGGAGTGTGTTTGTGTGCATCGAATCATTCAAAGATAATTGCATAGAAACAGACAAAGCTCCCACCAATATGGGATTATTATTTTGGTTCTCCCAGTGTTTTAATGAGGCGTTCCCAGCATGGCTGTGTTTGTTAAACCGTAAACCCTCCGGGGTGAACTTGCCCTGAAATGGCGCAAAGGAAGTAGACAGATTGAGGAGTCCAAACGGTTCATCTCTGGAGCCCTGTGGTTTAAGCCGCCCACCCAAATGCAAACATAACAGAGGATGAGTTCAAATGAAAGCCTCAAGGCCAATTAAGAAAGGCTGCAATTTCTCTAAACGGAAAGTAGCAGGAACAGGCTGTAAGGAACAATGGATCAGAGGTAGCCTATGCCTAGAATCAGCGGAGAATACTCAGCTTCATCCCAGTGTACATGACAACATAGAGCAATGGAGGACCTACACAGTTTAACAAGCTGTTAAACCGTACAACAGCGGATATTCTCCTGACGTTTTTGACTGAGGCTATGAGGTGAGAGTCAGGGTTGGAGAGTATGGCCCCATCCCATTTCTACCCCTTACCCCTTCAAAACTAGGAGGAGGGGTAAGGGGAAGGGGTAAGGGGTAGAAATGGGATGGGGCCTTAGTTGCTGGTGAACACACTTCCTCCTGGGACTCCAGAGGGTCGGCCACCTCTCTGCAGGGAGCAGCAATTAACCACGATATGGAAGGAGTCCCTCATGACCTGCAAATGACTCGATGCTGAATATATTAGGCGGGTTTAGCTCTTCTCCTGGGAAAACAGCCGAGGAAATGACTAAATAAGGGAGCGGGATTAATTCAGTGGCACTCGCCGTAAGGGCTGAGCCAGAAGTGGAGAGATAGAGATCTGCTTCTGTGAGTGTTATTGAGTCGTTCCTGATGCGATACGAGGTTAGTACCTACAGGGTTTTAGAGGGACTCGAGGGGATAACCAGAAAATTAAACCGTAACCCTAAACACCTCCACCCAATCAGAGAATGAACCATAACCCTCAACAACTCCACATTAACCAGAAAATGAACCCCAACCTCAAACACCCCCACCTCCACCCTGACCAGAGAATGAACCATTATCCTAAACACCTCCACCCAATCAGAGAATTAACCCAGCCCTAAACACCTCCACCCAACCAGAGAATGAACCATAACCCTAAACAACTCCACTAAGAGAATGAACCACGACCCTAAACACCTCCACCCAGAGAATTCATAACCCTAAACACCTCCACCTAACCAGAGAATGAACCATAACCCTAAACACCTCCACCCAACCAAAGTGAATCCATGCGGAAAAAAACTCAAACCGCTTCTTCTTCTGTTCTTCTGTGTGCTTAGCCGTGCAGCGGGAATCGAACTCGCGAGCGGAGTGCCTACCCTCTTCGCCAGCCTGGCCAGAACAAGGCGTGTCCGGAGACGACAGAGACGGAGGCCTGCAGATACAACTCCAACTGCTTCCACTACTCCTACAACATCACCGGTGGGTAGAAGAACCATGAAGCTAATACCCGAACACAAAGGAACGCATGCACACCATGTTTACAACCACACATTCAGCCTTTTTCTCGCTAATTACTTATCCTTTTAAATCGCATTGACACATTGACCTGACCAAGAAAACAGCAACCAATTCAAAAGTACAAACAAATCAAAGATACAGAACAATCATTTAGAAGTGTACTGTTGATTAACAGTTGCCTGGGGTGGAGAGGCATTTGGGACGTGTTTGGAGATCAAAATGGATGTGGGAAGCAGTCCGAACCGCAGCACCGGGTCTCTTAAGCATCAACTGTTTCCTAATCAGCGTTTTAATGGCCTTGACTTGTGGTTTGAGTTGTTGGTAAATGCTTGACCTGTGTGGCTCCCTGGTGGTTTCAGTCCATTTGTTTGTGTTACTGCTGGATCAACGGTTGGACACACTTCATTGTGTTTTTCGTCTTACATGATTTCCAATAACAAATATGCACACATTTGCATAAAGCTAGAATAATTTATCCACTCCAATGTTGATAAGAGTATTAAAAACTTGGAAAATACAGAAACAAAGTTAAGATACAAATATGTGCGATTAATTTGCCATTGGATACAAATACGTCCCTAGTCCAAAGCAATGACTGAGTCCTGTTTAAGGGTCTTCCATTTCTTATCAAATGGTGCTGAAGCAGTCAATATACGCCAGGCTTTTCTCAGGTCTGCTATCATAGCTGTAACACGGGGAATTGGTTAGCCTAGCGATTGTTGTACTTGCACTTGGTTTGAACATCCTTACTGTACCGACAGCGATATATTGTTGCACTTCTTATGACAAATGTACTTATTGTAAGTCGCTTTAGATAAAAGCGTCTGCTAAATGCCCTAAATGTAAATGTAAATGTAGGTTGTTCTGTGGACGATTCCAAGTGCAACAAAGTCGACATAGTCAACAACCGCTGACCTAATCGAAAAGCGTTACTCCCTTATACTTCCATCCTTCAGGAAAGCTTTCCTCCCCAACTCTCCGACACGGGGAACACTCAGGGCTGTCCTGGGACTGCCGAGACGCTAATTGACAGGCCCGACCACGGGCCGGTCCTCGTTAGTCATGGTAGTAGCTGTCGCTCCACATCAAGGGATCCTGGTCTGATCTGAGCATCTGAGGAGTCCATTTAAAGGGCCAGTACCACCGGTTCAGCGAGAGGGCAGGGATTGAGCTTGCTGTGTCGTCAAATGTGTGCTTGAGGTTCGCGCGTTTGATCCCTGCAGACTGGAGCACCTGCCAGCTGAGCGAGAGGGCCGTGTGTGGCGCGGGCCTCAAAACGCGCATGCTGGACTGCGTCCGGAGCGACGGCAAATCAGTGGACCTCAAGCTGTGTAAAGAGGTGGGTGGAGGTGCTGTGATGAAATCAGTGGACCTCGAGCTGTGTAAAGAGGTGGGTGGAGGTGCTGTGATGAAATCAGTGGACCTCGAGCTGTGTAAAGTGGTGGGTGGAGGCGGTGGATTCATGGATGAAGCTGATGCAGAAGGCCAGGGGAACCCAGGGGGAAACACTGGGATACTTTTTTCTGTCAGCTTTAACTAGTGTTGTTCGTTCTGAAATATGCATATATGTGTATCCCTGTGGTAACCCTCAACACAATATGGCTGGGATGTTGTGTTGTGACATTTCCATGTATCCTTTATTATTGGCTTATTCATTCTCAAAAAATAAGCTCTCTCTCCCTCCTCCCCTCCCTCTCTCTCTCCGTCTCTCTCTCTCTCTCTCTCTCTCTCTCTCTCTCTCTCTCTCCTTCTCTCTCTCTCTCTCTCTCTCTCTCTCTCTCTCTCTCCCTCTTTCACTCTCTCCCTCCCTCTCTCTCTCACTCTCTCTCCCTCTCTCTCTCACTCTCTCTCCCTCTCTCTCTCTCTCTCTCTCTCTCCCTCCCTTTCTCCCTCCCTCCCTATCTCCCCTCCCCCTTTCTCCATCTCACTCCATCTCACTCTCTCTCCCTCTCTCCCTCCCCCCTCGCTCTCTTTTTCTCCCCTTTCCCTCTCCCTCCCTCTCTCTCTCTCTCTCTCTCCCTCCCTCTCTCTCTCTCTCTCTCTCTCTCTCTCTCTCCCTCTCCCTCTCCCTCTCTCTCTCTCCCTCTCTCCCTCCCCCCTCGCTCTCTTTTTCTCCCCTTTCCCTCTCTCTCTCTCTCTCTCTCTCTCTCTCTCTCTCTCTCTCTCTCTCTCTCTCTCTCTCCTTTAGTTGGGCTTGGAGAGGAAGTGGCAGATGAACTCTTCCTGTGTCGTGGAATGCCCTGTCAACTGCCAGCTCTCTGATTGGTCCCTGTGGTCCGGGTGCAGCCACTCCTGCGGTCTTGCAGGTATGTATTTAGAATCCGTCCGGTTCCTTACATAAGGGAGTGTTTGGCTTCCATTGATGCTAAGTCTGACAGACAGACAGACAAGAAGCCCCTGGACAAACAGAGTCTTACTCACTTGATGTCGAACACAATAGACATGAACATCTGCAATGTTCAATATAGAGGGGTTTGGGATCAGGGCATTGTCAGCGACAGTGTCCCCAACACTGTCGTGCCTCATTAGTCATTCACCCCTCCGCCTCCACCCCCTCACTGGTTCTCTTACGGTAGCTTATCTTCATGTACTGCTTTCTATACCATGCGTGTTTGATAGGAGAGCACTAGGAACTCTGCTTAGGGCAAAAGCAGAAAGCCCATAACAAATATGGCTCTTGAAACCATTAGGCGTTTTTTTTTATGACGTGAGAAATGATTGTGTGAGGCCCATTTACCATTTGGGGGGGAAGAGGGGAATGGGAGGGGGAGGGGGAGGGGGAGAGGGAGGGGGAGAGGGAGGGAAAATGATATCCTCTCGTGTAATTCCATAGGCTCAGACCCATTGATTACGGTCCATTACCGCCATTGGTTCTGGGCCATGGGAAGAGAGAGAGAGAGAGAGGGGGAGAGAGAGAGAGAGAGAGAGAGAGAGAGAGAGAGAGAGAGAGAGAGAGAGAGGGAGGGAGGGAGGGAGGGAGAGAGAGAGAGAGAGAGAGAGAGAGAGAGAGAGAGAGAGAGAGAGAGAGAGAGAGAGAGAGAGAGAGAGAGAGAGAGTGAGAAGGAAGAGAGAGAGAGAGAGAGAGAGAGAGAGTGAGAAGGAAGAGAGAGGGAAGGGGGGGGTGAGGGAGAGAGAGGGGGTGGGAGAGAGAGAGAGGCCAGAGAGGTAGATACCCCCGTGGCAGGCCTTCACTATTTGGACTGAACCTTCATTTGTTCCCCGGAGGTGCGGATGATGGAACAGCAGGTAGAAACATGGGAAGAAAGAGAACAGAGTGAGGGAGGGAGCGATAGAGCGAGAGGGAGGGAGCGATAGAGCGAGAGCGAGAGAGCGAGAGAAAGAGAGAGCGAGAGAGAGAGAGAGAGAGAGAGAGAGAGAGAGCGAGAGAGAGAGAGAGAGAGAGAGGAGAGAGAGAGAGAGAGAGAGAGAGAGAGAGAGAGAGAGAGAGAACCACACCATCGGCTCAGTTTGCCTTCTCTTTCCTTTCTATTCTACAGCCAGGAATGTGAGTGAGCAGGATCTTTGTTTTTTTTACTGTTACTTGTTTTTGATTTTTTTCCATGTCAAACGCACCATCCTGGCAGCGATGAGGGATAAAACACAGGGAGTGGCAGGCAGCTATTTTCCTCCAGGCTAGTCCAAGTTGTATGCTGATATATGACTGTGGCAGCGTGTTGGTGTGTGTGTGTGTGTGTTCTGCAGCCAAATTCTGCTCGCTGACAGCTGGCAAAAGGCTCCCCTTTACCCATAATCCTCCAGCAGTTGTCGCCTGCTGCTTCTAACATCCAACCGGCCATGTTCCATCCCCCCTGGCCAAGACTGCTACGGCAACGGATCCCACGGTTACCATGGGCACCTCTGGTGCTCGCATCTTCAGCACCGACGATATGCGCATAGCGTAAAGCTCAGAGCTCATGGACCTGTGTTTGAGATGTGGGAGATCAAAAGGCTAAATCGAACCCCCTGATGGAAAGTGTGTAAAGATTTGCTCACTTCTGCAGCTCGGGTTTAAAGTTTGAGGTCCGGTGATTTGTGCAGAAATGCATTTGGGTTTTTTCGCAAAGCAAAAGTACGAAGCCTCAGGGAGCTGTGTTCCGCTGCTCACGCTAAGATAAGAAGCAGACCAGGTGTGGTGAAAGCCAAGAAAAGCACATTCAGGCTGGACTCAGATCGACTAAATGAAAGCGGCGACGACTGAAATCTCGAGCTGTAGAAAACCCTTAGCAGCAGCAGAACAGATTGAGGCAGAACGTGCTCCAGGCGGTATCTAGGTTGAACCGAAGTGCTGGGCCCCATTTTCTCTGCAAGGATTCTGTTCAACTCACATGCATGTTGGAAAATATTCGGTTCTGATGTCCAATCTACCAACACATCCAATCACACATCCTGAGCCTGTGATACATGAGACGGAAACTGTTAAGATGCACAAAATCGTCCTGTTATTTAACCGTCAAACGCGGACCCAGAGCTGTGAGTCCTGACCGAGAGCGAACCCTCTGTTGAGTCTGGAGACCGGTCGATTGACAACAACACCACTAACGAGGAACATCAAGCATGGCTCGTAGTTCACTCTGATGTGCTGACACAGCACTCAGCAGACGACATTGTCACCACACGACGTGGGGGGAGACCAGACGGGCTGTGGGGTTAATCGCTCCTCTGAGACGCCATGATGTTCTGGGAGCGTCGGATCAAGGCGGGCAGAGAGAGTCCTGGCACCGGATCATTTGGCACCCTGTGAATGAGTGCAGGGGGGGGCCCTCAGTGTTCTCAGATCAACGCTCACCTCCCGTCCTCTACAGACAGATTTGGGTCTCATCAGAAGTAGGGCTCCAAAGGGCTCCATCTTGGGGGGCTCCCAGCAGGGCTGGTGTGAGAGGTGTTTCTGACCGGCGTGAACTGGATTTGTAGTAATTTGTGGATGATAGCATGTGAGCGGTTAGTGGGGCTGAAATGCTGTTCTGCGTTCATCTAATGTCAGCTGAGGAGGAGAGGAAGAAAGCATGTGCACTCCTGGGCGAGAGGGACACACCCACTACTAGAATCTGTAAATATCCTCCAATACTATGTGATTGGAAATATGTAGATATTCAAATCAGCCCCACAGCCAGTAAAAAAAGGAACCAAACATGAAGCGAGGAGTCTTTCAGGGGTGGAGGAGACCCCCGGGTCTGTCCCTGCTTGAATAAAAGAACAAGGTGGAGGAATTGAGGTCAGGCAGGCGTGAGGTGCTCTACTTCTGGCAGTTGAATCTGAGTGCAGCCACTGCAGCATCACACCTGGAGCAGCCCTAGTAAGTGAACCATGTGCAGTGTGAACCTAGTTAGTGAACCATGTGCAGTGTGAACCTAGTTAGTGAACCATTTGCAGTGTGAACCTAGTCAGTGAACCAAGTGCAGTCTCAACCTGGTCAGTGAACCATGTGCAGTGTGAACCTAGTTTCTGGACCATGTGCAGTGTGAACCTAGTTTCTGGACCATGTGCAGTCTCAACCTGATCAGTGGACCATGTGCAGTGTGAACCTAGTTTCTGGACCATGTGCAGTGTGAACCTAGTTTCTGGACCATGTGCAGTGTGAACCTAGTTTCTGGACCATGTGCAGTGTGAACCTAGTTTCTGGACCATGTGCAGTGTGAACCTAGTTTCTGGACCATGTGCAGTGTGAACCTAGTTACTGCACCATGTGCAGTGTGAACCTAGTTTCTGGACCATTTGCAGTGTGAACCTAGTTTCTGGACCATGTGCAGTGTGAACCTAGTTTCTGGACCATGTGCATGGTAGGTGTAGATTATTATTTTTTTTCACTATTTATAGAACGTTATATAACGTTATGCATTTTAACTCTAATGTATCGTTGATAGATGCATTTATGTATAAATGTTGTATATGTGTTGTGTTGACCCATGTTGTGTTGACCAATGTGTAAAGAAATGAGAATATAGGTATTGACGTATAGAATAATCTAACAATCAATCTCATGATTCTTTCATTTACTCAGTTGATATTATCTATGCATACAATTATTTATCTGTAGATATGTGAGCCACTATGTGGAGCGGTCTCAGTGTCCCAGGAGTCTCATGCTCTCAGCGGCTGTGTGTCCTCCAGGTAAACTGCTGCGCCGCCGCACGGTGGTCCAGGCGCCCCAGGGCGACGGCCGGCCCTGCCCCACCCAGGTGGAGCAGTGGAAGCCCTGCCCCGTCAAGCCCTGCTACCGCTGGCGCTACTCGCCGTGGTCCCAGTGCGCCTCCGAGGTCAGTGGCTCCTGGCTCTGCTCCTGTCTTTGCGTCTGTGTTTCTCCTGTGCTTTCTTCTCCTGGGTTCTTTCCTACCGTCTTTCTCTCTTTCTTCTCTTCCTCCCTCTTTTGTTCTTTCTTTTCCTTCGTACTTTAAGCCTTCTCTTTCATTCTTTATTTTCCTTTCTCCTGCCTTTTTTCATTTGATTAATTTCTTTATCATTATTTTTCTTTCTGTCTTCCTCTTCTTCTGTTGATTACCCCCCCCCTCCCTCTCTCTCTCTCTCTCTCTCTCTCTCTCTCTCTCTCTCTCTCTCTCTCTCTCTCTCTCTCTCTCCTCTCTCTCTCTCCCTCTCTCTCCCTCTCCCTCTCTCTCTCCCTCTCTCTCTCTCTCTCTCTCTGTCTCTTCACCCCCTCCTGATCCTCTTCTCTTTGGGCCTTGCTCCAGCTTAGACATTTCACCCCAATCTTCGGTCTTTGCCTGGGGTGGATTTAAGCCACAATTTGCTCTGGGCTATTTCTGCATTCTTCCTAACCTTTAAGGCGGCCGGTCCAGCGCTATCGTTACGTTTCAAAAGGACAAACCTTAAAGCTGGTGCAGGCCAGATTCAGGAGTTGTGAAAGGAGAGACCTTTTCAAGATGTAAGCCCTCCCTGTCCACTCCCTCCCACTCTGTGCTCTAAAGCCATTGAGAGGGTGTGATTGACAGGCGAGATGGGATCCCCGAACCAACCAAGGAGGAGCTGCCCTGATTGGGCAGAAATCAGACGGGAGCGGTCTAAAATCAATGGCCTTTCTCAGAAATCCAGTTGACCAGCCGTAGGCCTTCTCTCAGAGAACAGTAGCCAGGCCCCCAGTGGCCCCCGGCCCAGGTCCATTCAGGCCGCTGAACCCGCCTGCGCTCTCTCCTTCTCCACCAGGGGGCGCGCTGCGGGGACGGCCTGCGCTACCGCAACGTGACCTGCTTCGTGTCGGACGGGTCGGGCCGGGAGCCGGGCAGCCCCGTGGACGAGGGGCTGTGCGGGGAGCTGGAGCTGGGCGTGGACGGGGAGCGGCCCGTGGTCCTGGAGGAGAGCTGCGCCGTGCCCTGCCCAGGTGAGCAGACCGCCGGCCCCCCAGTGCCCCCCAGGGACCAGACTCTCTCTGGCCTCTGGGACACACTGAGCATGCTCATGCTTTTCAATGCTTTTTAGTTTCAGGTCTTCATCAAATGTTACATTTAGTTTTTACGGTCATGTTTATAGTATTAGGTTTTTATAGTGTTAGGTTTGATAGTCTTAGGTTCAGTTAAATATCGTCGTGTGTTGTAGTTTATTCATTGAAATACCAGTCATGATGGATATTGTGTTGTTATCATGAGGATAACCTTGGTCCAAGGATGAGGTTCCCTTGCAGCCATCAGAAAGTGTTTCATAACTCAGTCGTACTTTAATTTGCTAGTGTGTATCTAGAAGGACGGGGAGACTAGAAGTAGATTGCAATAAAAGGGCAACTAAACTGCAGGTGGGGTATTCGCGGGGGGGGGGGGTTAGGGGGAGGGGTATATTTCATGTTTTGGGGTTCAAATCAAACTAGCCACAAAGCCGATGTGGAGAACATGATCTTATATATCTTAAACATTCTCCTGGTATGAAAACTTATACTTACAGTTTACTTTATATTTTCAAAAGGATCACATGATAATATCTTGTTTTCAGTCTTCCTGAAGACTCAGGGAGTTTCCAGGGAGGTCTGTGTACGAAGTGTGTGAGGTCAAACAACACATTTAGCTAAATGCCAACATCTGTATTCTCTTTGTACGAATGCAATTACTCATATGGCTCATATTGCAAATAAACTTAAGACAAGCCTCGGAATTCATATTATTTTTGATAGCTAGACTTGTTTTTTGAGAATGGGACACTTGACTATGATTGAATAAAGGTTTTAAAACATGAGCCTGGGTATTGCGAAGGCGTCTTGCTGCCCTTTTCTTAATATTGGAATATTTACTCATAGCTGAGCGAGTCAGGCATCAGGCATATCGAAATGAAAACGGCTCCTGGAGTTAGGGGAAAGCATTTGAAGAATTAGCTTTAATTTCCGGATGTGTATTGTGACCTTTGTCTTACCACTTCTGAGTCAGTCTGCGGCAGCGATGGCATTTGAGCGGATATGCGGAGATAAATGCAATAACATAACCCTTTAGTCCCGAAAGATCTCTGCTTTGTAGGAAAGGATTCCACTACTTCTTCTTTGTGTACTTTTTATTCTACCTGCACCTCCCTCTGTCTCAACTATAACTGGAGCCAAGTCCAAGTCAAGGCCCTAGAGGTTGCTAATGGTAAAGCGTACAAAGTGCAGCCTTAAACTGTATTGGCTTACAATTCTGTGTGTGTGTGTGTGTGTGCGTGTGTTTGTGTGCGTGTGCATGTGCGTGTGTGTGTGCGTGTGTGCGTGTGTTCGTGTGTGTGTGTGTGTGTGTGTGTGTGTGTGTGCATGTGTGTGTGTGTGCATGTGTTCGTGTGTGTGTGTGTGTGTGTGTGTGTGTGCATGTGTGTGTGTGTGTGTGTGTGTGTGTGTGTGTGTGTGTGTGCGTGCGTGTGTGCAGGGGAGTGCTACCTGACTGACTGGACGGCCTGGAGCCCCTGCCAGCTGAACTGCATCGGGGGGTCCGACCTGGGCCTGGGCGCGGTGCAGGTGCGCTCCCGGGCCGTGGTGGCCCAGGAGCCCGAGAACCTGCTGGCCTGTCCCGAGCAGGAGTGGGAGGCCCGCCCCTGCACAGGTGGGTCCTCCAGCACGGGGTGCCCCTGGACCCCCCGAGGACCAGAACCATGTTCTGGTCCTCGGGGGGTCCCCCTGGACCCCCCGAGGACCAGAAACATGTTCTGGGCCCAGGCTGACTCATAGCTTTGTTACTTGGTCCAAAGTAGCTTCTTTCTGTCTTTCCTTTCATCTGGTCTCTCTCTGTGTTTCACTCATTCTTCTTGTCTCTACTTTCTTCTGGTCTCTCTCTCTCTGTATTTCACTAATTATTTCCTTCTTTCTTTCTTTGTTCATCTCTTTCAATATTTATAACCATTTTTCATCTGTACATTCCTATAATATAATGATATCCCTGTTATTTGTGTATACTGGATGTTGTTGACTGGATGAATGTCTGGAGGCTGAGAGTCTGGGTCCTTCACACCCTCCCGTCCCGCAGGCTGTAACCCCGTGTCTCTCCGCAGAGGGACGGTGTTTGGAGTACAGGTGGATGGCGGGTTCCTGGCGGAGCGCGTCGCGCCAGGTGTGGTGCCAGCGGTCCGACGGCCTCAACGTCACAGGTGAAGGACCACAACGTCACACTGAGCCATCCGTCCCCTGGTGTCCCCAGAGGCAAACTCCTCGCACGTTTTGGTCCCATGCACGACAGTCTGGCTGAACCCTGGCAGTAGCACGCCAGAGCCCGTCACAGCGTGTGACCTGGCCAGTGACCTGGCCAGCAACACGGCTTTAGACTAGTGAGCTAATCGCCCTCAGGAAGTGGAGCTAAATAAGGACATTAGTGAGACAGTCAGTGTGATAGGGTGTGTCGCCTTGGGCAGATTTGTGTAAAGTACTTGTGTAGAGTACTTCATATCAAACATTAGAGGGTCGAAGAGTTTAACAGCAATATAACCATGACCATTTTACTATCACATGGGATAATGTGTCCTTAAAGGCTCGGTAACTTTTAAAGGAAATAAGTAGATTGTAACTTGTAAGAAACAGCAAATCCATCCATCATCTATTAGTGAGTGAAATACTCACACCTGCGTTGGGATGAGACCATTCACATTTCACACCTCTCCCGGCTTTTTTCTGACCAATCAGGACATCTCTTCCGTGATTGGTTCTGGGAATCCATCATGCCTGTCAATCACATGTGCACACAGCTTAATCCTAGAGAGCAGAGCGGGAGTGAGGACGTTTTTTGGTGTTTTTGGGTTGTCTAGGATCAAAATGGTCTGAATTCTCGAGCGTCTGCCGTGAGGTGTTCGTATCCGCCTGAACACGTAGCGGCCTTTAGACCCTTGACATGAGAACACTGGTGTCTCCTAATGAGCTCAGCCTCTCAGAGCGAGAAAGGGATCCTTCCTTCTCACACACGAAGCTCGCACACACTGCTGCATGCACCCACTGGCAAACGAAAGCACAGACACACACACAAACACACACACCGGACACACACACGCACACACACACACACACACACACACACACACACACACACACACACACACACACACACACACACACACACACACACACACACACACACACACACACACACACACACACACACACAGACACACGCACACACAGTGCCTGAATCCTACTGCAGAATCCTCCAAGCATAAGAAGAATTGCAGCATTACGAGGAACTCGGGATTAGTCTCCCGGAACCTTCCAAAATACTTGTGTACAGAACCTGACAAACACTCACGCATATGCATGCGTGCGTGCGTGAGTGTGTGTCAGGGTCTGTACATGTTAAGCAATGTGCGCACACATGCAAGTGCGCACGTACAAACACAGATCGCTCTTGGAGCATAGCATGTGATTGTCGGCTCTTAATCTGTGTCAGTGTACCAATTTAATCTCATTCTCCCTCACACCTCATTTTAGGCTCTGTCTCTCTCTATCTCTCTCTCTCTCTGTTTCTCTCTCTCTCTCTCTCTCTCTCTCTCTCTCTCTCTCTCTCTCTCTCTCTCTCTCTCTCTCTCTATCTCTCTCTCTCTCTCTCTCTCTCTCTCTCTCTCTCTCTCTCTCTCTCTATCTCTCTCTCTCTTTCCGTCTCTTCTCCCCCTCCTTCAACATCTCTCTCTCTGCATCTGTGTCTCTGTGTCTGGCTCTAGACGTCATGCATTCCTCAACTCTTACTGCACAGGGTGTATACAGGACAGGTGTATCGTTTGCTTCCTTCTCCTTGAGGAATGAATTACACTTGTTGTTTATTTACAGCTCTGTGCTGCTGTGTTGTGGGTGTGAGGCAAGCATGCAGTGTCTAGCTCGGAGCTTTCATTAAACACACACGACAACAAAACCAAGACCTACTAATACCCCAGATGGTATGCATGCTGGAGGCCTCTATGATAGACAGGTGTGTGTGTGTGTGTGTGTGTGTGTGTGTGTGTGTGTGTGTGTGTGTGTGTGTGTGTGTGTGTGTGTGTGTGTGTGTGTGTGTGTGTGTGTGTGTGTGTGTGTGTGTGTGTGTGCGTGCGTGTGCGTACAGTGCTTTTGCCTGCGCACACGTTTATGTACGCTTGTATGTACTCGTATGTTTGTGCACGTGCACGCTCGACACAAGCACATACATTTGCAGGTGTGTGTGCTGTGTGTATGTGCATGTTGGTATTTCTGTGCGTGTGTGTCCGTGCGCATGCACGTTCACCATGTATAATACCTTGTTGCAAATGATCCCTCAGTAGTGAGCGGCTTCCCCACATGCATATTCACACTGAACCCCCTCATCAAGCTTATAAATATTCAAGAACCCCCTCCAACGCATCACCATTTTACATTATTTTGCAAACCTAAGAACACATTTTCCGGGAATATGTTTCAGTTGGACTAATCCAAGCTTTTTTGGGACCCGCTTTAATCTTCATAGAACGGCTTCATTTCTGTCAAACCTCAGTGCTAAGAACTGAAGTGCTGAGCCAGCTCCCACCTTCATGGCCTTCAGAGGGAGAACTGCAGGCGATGGATAAACACACGCCACGGGACCAAACATGGTCAATATCGTCATGCTGACCAGTGATTCTGTCAGGGGGATTTTGATAATAGTATTGTTGTGTTTATATGCCATTGCTGCGACTACAAAACCAGGCACAACCACATTGTTAGTCTGTTCTGCTCCATTTAAGTCCCATTTCCCGACTAATTTAGTCGGCCCAAGTGGTGTGTAGAATTTGTACTGCAGAATGGATTTGTTTTATTAATATTTACAGACATGCCGGTACATCTTGCATGATTTTCAGTCCCTTCAGCAGAAAGGTCCCCTTGCCTTAAGCAGTTCATTTGAAGCCATCCCCCTAGACCTCCTCAGCCAATCCGATGAAAGCAACGTAACCCAAAGAGCAAGCTAATAAAGGTCTTTATGAATGCGGCTAGCAGCGAACACGCGACTCGTGTCTTTTCCTCTGATGAAAGTCACACAGTGGACATATGAATACGTTTTGGTTTTATTGCTGTTTTAACAACTAGTGTGGGTCAGACTAAAGCTGCGTTGATACGACACTGGGAGCCAACATGCGGAAGTGTGCTCACTATTTCAGCGATCCCAAACCTTTCCACCCCTTTACAGTAGTATTGTGTTTATGTGCTTCCACGGTCTGGTCCATCTGATCGCTCTTCCCTAGTAACAGGTTTGTCCCGTTCGATGAAGAGCCACAGGATTGCGTGTAGGCTATCAGATGATTTTAATTAGGCTATATTCATTTGACCTGTGTTCAATGGTGGGTTATATGACATACTCTAAAATAGATTTCTGCAGCATGGGTTTTTAAGATGAGGACATTTTTTATTTCCGTGCCAGGACAAGCTCTTGCCAGGCTTAGATTGAATAGGGAGGCCAATAACCCCCCCCCCCACACACTCTGAAACATTGATGACATGCATCATGGCTTGCCGGTACATCGAATCCAAGGTATTGCTCCTGTGCTCAAAGAATCAATACAGACTGTTTCGTTAAAAGAGACACGTTCATAACAAACCGATGTGGAGCAGCAGGGGAGGACGGGCCAAACCTTACCCCGGTCTGCCTTCGTCTTAGAGAGAGAGAGAAAGGAGTATAGTGGTATAGTATAGAGAGAGGAGTATGGTGGTTTAGTACAGAGAGAGGAGTATGGTGGTATGGTACAGAGAGAGGAGTATGGTGGTATAGTATAGAGAGAGGAGTATGGTGGTATAGTATAGAGAGAGGAGTATGGTGGTATAGTATAGAGATAAGGAGTATGGTGGTATAGTACAGAGAGAGGAGTATGGTGGTATAGTATAGAGAGGAGTATGGTGGTATAGTACAGAGAGAGGAGTATGGTGGTATAGTACAGAGAGAGGAGTATGGTGGTATAGTATAGAGAGAGGAGTATGGTGGTATAGTATAGAGAGAGGAGTATGGTGGTATAGTACAGAGAGAGGAGTATGGTGTTATAGTACAGAGAGAGGAGTATGGTGGTATAGTACAGAGAGAGGAGTATGGTGGTACAGTACAGAGAGAGGAGTATGGTGGTATAGTACAGAGAGAGGAGTATGGTGGTATAGTACAGAGAGAGGAGTATGGTGGTATAGTATAGAGAGAGGAGTATGGTGGTATAGTATAGAGAGAGGAGTATGGTGGTATAGTATAGAGAGAGGAGTATGGTGGTATAGTATAGAGAGAGGAGTATGGTGGTATAGTATAGAGAGAGGAGTATAGTGGTATAGTATGGAGAGAGGAGTATAGTGGTATAGTATAGAGAGAGGAGTATGGTGGTATAGTATAGAGAGGAGTATGGTGGTATAGTATAGAGAGGAGTATGGTGGTATAGTACAGAGAGAGGAGTATGGTGGTATAGTACAGAGAGAGGAGTATGGTGGTATAGTACAGAGAGAGGAGTATGGTGGTATAGTACAGAGAGAGGAGTATGGTGGTATAGTACAGAGAGAGGAGTATGGTGGTATAGTACAGGGAGAGGAGTATGGTGGTATAGTACAGAGAGAGGAGTATGGTGGTATAGTACAGAGAGAGGAGTATGGGAGAGGAGTATGGTGGTATAGTATAGAGAGAGGAGTATGGTGGTATAGTATAGAGAGAGGAGTATGGTGGTATAGTACAGAGAGAGGAGTATGGTGGTATAGTATAGAGAGAGGAGTATGGTGGTATAGTATAGAGAGGAGTATAGTGGTATAGTACAGAGAGGAGTATGGTGGTATAGTACAGAGATAAGGAGGAGCAGCAGCTGAAGGGCGCTCCTTGAGAGAGCATCGTAGTAGATTCCCTCCCTTTCTTGGACCGTTTCCTTACTATTTCCCTCCTGTCTCTACTCCCAGTCACTGGGTGTGAATCATAGAGACGAGGGGGGCGGGGGGGGCTGTGTTTTCATTTCTGTACAGTAGTAGAGCAGAACAAGCAGGCTGTTCACCGGGGACGTAAACCCTCTGCCTGCTCAGCATTACTCTAAGCTGCTCCTGCGTGTTCACTCTGACGCTCAGACCCCATGCGGTGGGCTGGCTGAGGCACCGGGAAATAGAGCAGGACAGAGAAGGCAAAGCAACCCAGGTTGGGAACCGTCCTGGGGTTAGAGCAGGGTATGTGCGGTACTTTTCACGCTGGGCTCATTAACAACGGTTGGCTTTCCCAGCACACATCAAAGACGAGAGCTAGCGTAATGAGATGGGCGGTCATCACTGATGCACTGTGTGTCCAACGAAACCCTGTGGAGAGAGAGAGAGAGAGAGAGAGAGAGAGAGAGAGAGAGAGAGAGAGAGAGAGGGAGCGGGGGAGGGAGGGAGGGAGGGAGGGAGGGAGAGAGAGAGAGAGAGAGAGAGAGAGAGAGAGAGAGAGAGAGAGAGAGAGAGAGAGAGAGAGAGGTGTCTGCAGGCCTATGTAGCATCCTCAACAACATGTCTCTTTCCTGTGCAGATGATAGAGATCTCACTCTATCCCCCCCCCCCCTGCAGGTGGATGCCCCCCCACCACCAGGCCCATCTCTGACAGGTCATGTGACCCACCCTGCAGGAAACCTCGTTCCATCTGCACAGAGGTAAGACCCACCAAGCACATGGGGGTTACCATGGGAGCAGTAGCCATCATCCTGTTTACATATTGAGGGAATCATCCCCCCGCCTCTCTCTCTCTCTCTCTCTCTCTCTCTCTCTCTCTCTCTCTCTCTCTCTCTCTCTCTCTCTCTCTCTCTCTGTTTGCCCTCAAGGGGATTAGAATGAGTCCCTCACTATTCCCGCATTTTCTGCTTGCAACAGAATTATACAGAATTATACTTCCAGTATTTGCATGCATATTTCTGGATGAGTGGGGAGGGGTGGGGGTAGGGGGTGTTAGGGTATTATCCCTCAGGAGTTTACCCATAATGCAGTGGGGACTCCCCATGGTGAGTATGACGGAGTAGATGGCGGGATTCGGGCGGAGAGAGAGACAGAGAGAGAGAGAGAGAGAGAGACAGAGGGGGAGCGGGAGAGAGAGGGACAGAGATAGAGAGGGAGAGGGAGAGAGCAAGCTGTGAGGGGTGTGTGAGGAGGTGGGGGTGGTAGCAGGCTTGTCTTGAGATACAGACCCCCAACTCCCTCGCCACCCCCCCCCCCCCCCTCCTCCTGACATTGCTGCCAGATGAACTCTTCTGAGTGTTTGGAGACCATTCCGATATTAACATCTTTTACATTAGCACCCTCTCAACAGCGTTGCAGTCTAACACTGTTGCACTATACAGCGGTACACATATATACATAGAACAGCTGTCAAACCTCCCACCTCTTTATCAGCTAGTCTATTTTTAATGGAAGAAGCGTCACCTTTAAAAGTGTTATGAAAAGGCATCACAATGGACACAATCAAACTCTGATGCACCACATTACACTTAATAAAACTCCTCTGAATCCATTACTGAAGAGAGAGATATGGAGTCCATTACACGTCCATTACACATACTACTAATAGTACTGATATTTATAGTATTACACTATGAACCCTGAGCCCTGTGAGAGGCCCGCTCCAGCTCTCAGGTAACCATGTGCCCCCCCCCCCCCCCCCCTCCCACCCAGGCGGGCCAGTGCGGCTGTGAGGACGGCTACACAGAGGTCATGACCTCGGACGGCGTGCTGGACCAGTGCACCGTCATCCCCGTGCTGGAGATCCCCACGGCGGGGGACAGCAAGACGGACGTCAAGACCATCCGCGCCCCCCTGGACCCCACGCTGAGCGCCGGCCACGCCCCCGGCCGCGCCGGACGCACCTGGTTCCTGCAGCCCTTCGGGCAAGGTAGACCGCCGCTGGACCCGGGACCGGTCTCGCTGTGGGGGGGGCCACATGGGGCTCTGTCCAGCTATAGATTCACCCGTTCATAAGGGGGATGGAGGATCTCTGGGCCCGTGGAAGTCCAATTCCTGGCTCAGCTCCTGCTAGCGTTAGCTTGGTTCAGGGGGTGGACTGATGGATGGACGAGGAAGGTTCAGTACCATAATGAGGGTCCGCTTAGCTCAGGAGGCACGGCAGTTGTCTTGTAACCGAGTGTTGATGTGTCCCTGAGCAAGACACTTAACCCTTAACTGCTCCTGACGAGCTGGCTGTCGCCTTGCATGGTTGACTCTGCCGTCGGTGTGTCAATGTGGGTATTAACCGATGTAAGTCGCTTTGGATAAAAGCGTCCGCTAAATGCCCTAATAATAATATAATATACTAATACTATACTGTGATCAGTACAGAGTAATAAATACTATACTGTGATACAGTAGAATAGTAAATACTATACTGTGATTCAGTACAGTTATAAATACTATATTGTGATTCAGTCTAGAATAATAAATCCATGTGTAAAAGAAGCTCTTTCTTGTGGAAACAAACACAACGGCGTTTGAATCTATGGTTCTTCATTTAGTGTACCAGAAGATAATAATAGGCCTTGTTATGATCTCACGTGACAGACTATTTATTAATTAATTCATTAATCATACCTCGTGCTACGTCATACCTTGAAATGAGCCCTTCCTATTCCCTTTGTCTCTTGAACATACTACCCGGTCCCATCTGGCACACAAACCCTTCCTGGGGGAGGATATGTAGATGGGTGGCTCTGCTCCAAGGGGGGTTCTAAGGGGGATGGCACAACCGCCATCCTTTCCTACCTTTGATTTACCTTTGAAACATTGCTGGTTCATGTTCACGTTTTCTCAGTGTGGTCACACTGCCCCCTGCAGGTCAAAGAAAGAACTTATATCTTGTTGTTATAACTTCATATAATGTTGTCTTTATGTAAATTCTAAATAAATGATTGTACAATAAGAGGTGACTATGTGCTGACCATGATGTTTGACAATAGTAAGCAGGTGATGTCCCGTGTTGACCCGTCGTCTCTTCTTCTTCAGATGGTAAACTGAAGACCTGGGTGTACGGAGTGGCAGCGGGAGTCTTCGTCCTGCTGGTGTTCATCGTGTCCATGACGTACTTAGCGTGGTAAGACACCAACACCGGCCGTCGTACTGCTGCCCCTCTCCTCGCGCTCATTCACCCTTCATTCATCCATCCGATCTTTCACCCATTTATTTCATTAACTCAATTTTAAGTCAAATCAATGTTCCCCTTCTGGATTTATTTTATGTCGATTTTGTTGTTTGCTCATCAAATCATCTCATCATTTCCTTTAAGTTATTTTCTTCCCTCCATTTGTTTCTGTTGTTTCTCCCTTCCTCTCCTTCTCCCTCCCTCCCTCGCCCTCCCTCCCTCGCCCACCCTTGCCCTCCCTCCCTCCCTCCCACCCTCGCCCTCCCTCCCTGCCTCCCCCTCCCTCCCTCCCTCCCTCCCTCCCTCCCTCCCTCCCTCCCTCTCCCTCCCTCCCTCCCTCCCTCGCCCTCCCTCCCTCCCTCGCCCTCCCTCCATCCCTCGCCCTCCCTCCCTCCCTCCCTCGCCCTCCCTCCCTCCCTCGCCCTCGCCCTCCCTCCCTCTCCCTCCCTCCCTCTCCCTCCCTCCCTCCCTCGCCCTCCCTCCATCCCTCGCCCTCTCTCCCTCCCACCCTCGCCCTCCCTCCCTCCCTCCCTCCCTCGCCCTCCCTCCCTCCCTCGCCCTCGCCCTCGCCCTCGCCCTCGCCCTCCCTCCCTCCCTCCCTCCCTCCCTCCCTCCCTCCCTCCCTCCCTGCCTCCCTCCCACCCTCCCTCCCTCCCTCGCCCTCCCTCCCTCCCTCCCTCGCCCTCCCTCCCCCTCCCAAGCTCTCGTCCCCTTGAGGCGGCGGCGGCGGGGCCGGCCAGCCCCCGCTCGTCCACTGACGAGATGTACTGGGTGCAGCGGGACAGCCTGGCCGTGTCCTACACCTGTCCCGACTGCCAGAGCAGGCTAGAGCAGGACCCCCAGGACCAGCGTGGGCCCCCGGGGCCCGACCCACCGCAGGGGACGGGCCGTAGGCCGTCGTCCGCCCACACCCACCCCTCCCAGCCCCCCCCGCCCCAGCAGTCCGTCAGCGGGCAGACCCCCCAGCTCCGCACAGCCCACTCCTTCCCCTCGCGGCCCACCTCCGTGTCGATATCATCCTCGACCCTCCCCCGCGTAGAGACGCTCATCACGTAGCAGGGGCCCCTAGAGACCGGCTCAGGGCCCCTAAAGACCCGCTCAGTGCCTCGGTCCTGGTCCGGCCCCGCCCCCTCAGCCCCCAGAGGGGCCCTCGCTCTGATGGGGGGCCTCTAGAGACCCTCTCAGTGCCTCGGTCCTGGTCCTGCCCGCTCAGTGCCTCGGTCCTGGTCCGGCCCCGCCCCCTCAGCCCGCAGAGGGGCCCTCGCTCTGATTGGACCTGCAGGTGAGGACGTCTGTGATGTCACAGGCCAGGGGACCAATGAAGGAGCTAAGTCCCTGTCAGCTGACACGTCGTGGTGCTCTGTGACAAAACGTTTAGGGTTTCATACCACATTCAATTCATGCATTCACCATCATTCATTCATTCATTCTTCATTCATTCATCATTCAGTCATACATCAATCAACCATTTAGCAGTTGTGGCTGCATGCATTTTATGTATTCCCTGACATTCTTAACACAATACTGCCCTCTCTTGGTACATAGAGATTACATATTTTGAGTTTGTTCTTAATTCATGTTTTCATGTCGTTTTTAATTGTTGTCATTCTTTGACAAAGCATATTCTGTGTCGGATTATATGCAGTTTATTTTTTTCGTAATTCTTATTTTGCAACATGGTCTCACAGGAATCCGTGAAATGACTACGTCGGACGCTTAACTCGAAATCCGTGGCCACATCACGGAAACACGCCGATATCCGTGTGTGAGCCACGGAATAACAGTGTCATTTACTTGCATTGGAGCAAATTCCGTGGCCACATCACGGACAATTGAAGTGATTCCGTCAGACCACCACGGATTTTGAGTTAAGCCCCCGCTGTGGTCAAATGTGGCAGTGGCACACACACAGATTGAAACAGGAGCACACACAGATTGAAACGGGAATCTGTGTGTGTGCCACGGAATATCATTGTCATTTACTCGCATTGGAGCAACTTCCGTGGACACAACAAGGACAATTTAAGTGTTTCAGTGAGACCACCCCGGGTTTTGAGTTAAGCCCCCGTGGTCGACTCGCTCGTTGAAACGGGGATCCGTGTGTGAGCCACGGAACATCAGCGTCACTAACTTGCATTGGAGCAAATTCCGTGGCCACATCACGAAAATCGGCGTGTTTCCGTGATGTGTCCACGGATTTCGAGTTATTCGTCCGTAGTCATTTCACGGATTCCTGTGAGACCAGGTTGTTATTTTGACATTTCCTTAAAGTACTTTATCGCCTCCTGCTGGCTAGCTATTGGATTACGTGTTTCACCCAGACATGGTAGAGAGATTGGGTAAAATTAGATCCATTACATAAGTACTTGATTCTCCCAGACATGGTAGAGAGATTAGATCCATCACATAGGTACTTGATTCTCCCAGACATGGCAGAGAGATTAGATCCATTACATAGGTACTTGATTCACCCAGACATGGTAGAGAGATTAGATTAGACTAGCTCCATTACATAGGTACTTGATTCTCCCAGACATGGTAGAGAGATTAGACTAGATTAGAACCATTCGATAGGTACTTGATTCACCCAGACATTGGGTTGGTTATTATCCCATCAATAATGTGACAATAGGATAAAATAAAACCTCTTTATCAAATATGTTCTAGGCACACATAAAGAGTTAAATGTTTGATCTCATTATTCTCCTGTGTGTCTGTCTGTCTGTCTGTGTGTCTGTCTCTCTGTCTGTCTGTGTGTCTGTCTCTCTGTCTGTCTGCAGTAAGAAACCAAAGAAGCCTCAGCGCCGGCAGATGAACAACAGACTGAAGCCGCTGACGCTGGCCTACGACGGAGACGCCGACATGTGACCTCCGCTTTTCAGAGTAAAAGCCTGGTCGCCATGACGACGTCGTCTCTCCAGGGAGGAGGTCGTGGACACCAGTTCTGCTTCTGCTGTCTAGGCTTTATCTGGACTTCCCACTGGGGAACGGTTGACCGTTTCAGCCCTAAAAGACACAACACTCAAAGAACAATAACAGGAACACAAACGGAAACCATTTCTATTAGTGAACCAGATCTTTTTTTGGTGGTTAATTCTTTATTTTATTTACATTTTGATACTTTTGTTTCACAAGAGCCTTCAGAAAAAAACCTTCTCATGGAAGTCTGCCTTTCTTTCTCTTCCATCCCGCCAAGCGACCTTCAGAGCAGCCGTAGCTGCAGAAGGCCTCTGCCACAAAGGTTTGGCTCCAAAGCACAAATCTTTTTTTATTATAATTTCTATTTTTTGGACTTACGTCACTTGGTCCCAAAAAGAACCCGAGTTCAGAGTTCAGAGTACTGAGGGGTCAATATGTCTCAGATCCATTCTGCTCTGCTCTTACTAATCTCTTCTGTTGGCATATTTTTGCACTATATTAGTGCAGCATGATATGTACGTATTAAGTCTAGCTTTTGCCATAGAAAACTGCCTCTCAATGCAAGATGGTTTACATTCTTGTGCTAGAAATGTCCCTTTCTCTTTTCTTCTCTCCTTCTGCAAGCAGAAGTCACCGATGTTAATGTTTGGTTCTTCTATTACCTCTCGTCTGTGATTGGCTGGGACACAATGTAAATAGAGTTTCTTCTTCTAGTCACTGTACAGCAAACAAAGGTGCCGTCTCCGCCCCACTCTCCATGTCTTCTCTCTCATTACTGATAGGCCGGATGAATCGTTCTGCTACAGCAGCAGGGGGCGCTATTGGTGTTACTACAGTTCAGTATTTAAAAAGAGCAACGAGCCCAGGTTCTGAGCGCCTGAGGAGTTCACGAGCGCTTTCGCTAATCCTTCCTGACATCGGTCCACAGCCTGGCCTACTGCCCGTCTCCCCACAATCTCCCACACACACACTGTAAACACCCACACACTCCAGTCCCAGCAGACTCCCACTCCCATGCACTCCCATTCAACTCACTCACACACCCAGTAAACTCCTATACACACACATCCTGAAAGCTCCCACAAACTCTCTGTAAACTCCCACAAACGCTCTGTATGCTCCCACAAACTCTCTGTAAACTCCCACAAACTCTCTGTAAACTCCCACAAACTCCCAGCAAACTCATGGTAAACTTCCACGCACTCCCAGTAAACTCCAACACTCTCCCAGTAAACTCCCACACACTCCCAGTAAAAAATCAATGTCCTCCTCGTTGTTGTTTTTTCCTTTCCTCCCCGTTGCACCCTGGGAAAGCGCCCCTGACTCCTAGGGCCTTGTCACCATGCCTTGGAGCGGGGGCCACCCCCCCATCACCCCCCCATCACCCAGAGAGACGGCTAGAGTCCCCGCAGAGACAGGGCTCAGCGCAGCAGACACACTCTGCTCTGTCCCTCTCTTTTCTTCCTTGGTTGTTCCTGGTCTGCTCTGCGGACCACTTTGAACAGCAGCCGCCGGTTTGAGTCTGAGGGCCGTCCCATCACGGAGAGGGGGGGGGGGGGGGGGGGGGGCGTTGGTCTGTGGAGTGGGCTGCTTGTTAGTTGAAGGAATGTTTCATTTATATTTAACGGGGGGGATATGAGTTGTAAATAACATGCAAAATGAATTCTTTTTTGTATTTAATTCTAATTTATGAACCATAATGTTTTGTTTTTTATTGCACAAGATGTTAAGCAAAAAATGAAAACATAAAAAAGAAAGTGTGAATGTGTCCAGGCGATATGGATAACCGTGTGAAAAGATCTGAACCGTCGCTGGAGAACTGTCCTTTTCCTACCGTTTGTTTATATGTATTTGACTAATTGCTGATAATAAACAGGAAAACTATTTCACATCTTGTTTTTGTCTACGGCGCCTACAATCACCAAGCTGAATGATCACAAAGGCAACAATGTGAGAAATCATACACTTGTAATTTTATCGTCAACCACAAGATGCCGCTAGAAGACCGTGAAAAGAGGCCCTCAGTAACCCCTTCTACAGCCTTGACGAGTGAATCAAGATTCAATAGTTTTATACAGTGAAATGAAAAGTGAACGCATTCTGTTAGACCGTAAGTCAATTCTGTTAGTTTGTAGGTGGCAGTATATGTAGGATAGGCCTACGCAACATATATTAGCAGGGAGGGTGAGATGCAAACATTCAGATTTGTTCAAATCAGAAAGTTGTTAACCCAATGAATGGGATACACAATTAATTGTCCAATGCCTGAGCATCAACAAGAACCAACCTTTGCATATGTGAAGCGTGCAGGTCACTATCAAGACCATATCATCACCACGCTATGCTTCTGCCTCAGACACTGAAAGAAACTCAGATGAGGACTTTGAAAGAGTCACTCATTAAGACGAGTACACAAGGAGTTTTAAAGACGTGTCAGATGAGGGGGTGGTGAGGGGGGTGTAGGATAAGGCCATGACTCGTGATGCCATGGGGTGTCCCAGGCTTTACTTTGTGTTACTGCGTGTTAAAGGTATACCAGGGTATACCTTTATCAGATCATACCAGGGTATACCTTTAACCCCCCCCCTCCCCTACTAAAGACAGTGACTCTTGCTAGCTGTGTTTATTAACGTCTCCAGGAGTTTGGGAGAAGCAGCCGGTCATTCACAGCCTGGTTCTGGATGTCATCGCTGTGGCCCTCGTCTATCTCATTGTCCATAACCATCGGGGTGATCCTTCATGTTTTCATCATTGAGCCGTTCTGTTGGACCCCTTGCTTTTGTACAATAATGCATTCCTCCAATCAGCTGAGCTCATCGTTTTGAAGGTGAAGCAGGTTTAAAGGAGAGGCGTTCCTGCGGCCTTCGTCCTATCGGTGGTCAGATCAGGACCCCTGATAGTCCTGTCTCTGTCTGGAGAGGCACGATATCCACGGGCCGGCCTCATCAGTTATAAGAACAGCCTTTAGATGGTGACTTTGACGTGACCTCGGAGCAGCAGGCCTCTTCGGAGCTCATCGGGTTAAGAGGAAGAGAGTTGGCTCCAGGTTGGAAGACTCTGGGCCCGCGCCGAGTACAGTGATCCTGAAGATAGAAGGCCTTCTCATCAGATCAGCTTCCTCTCTGACTCCATCTCCTCCTCTGTCTCTCTGACAGGATCTCTCGGCCCACAGCTGGTTCCATACAGCCTGCCCCCCCGCACACACACACACACACCCATCCTCACAGCCTGCCCCCCTCGCACACACACCCCAGGTCCATTCAGCCCAGCGACCGGCTAACTTTCTGTGAAGGGAAAGTGAAAGTAGGGACACTCATGGACAAAGTGACAAACTTGTCATTTCCTGTCCTCCTCTGTGAGTCGGGGGGGCAGATGGGGGCGGAGCCGGCAGTGGTTCTAAATGTGCACAGGAAGCCCTCGCCGCTCGTCTCCGCCAGCTGCATCCTGCGAGCGAGGGGCTGGGCGGCTCCTCGCCGTGCATTTATCTCTGTCACCCACCCCCCCCCCCCCCCCCTCCCCCCCTCCTCGGACCCTCCCCCAGCATGTGCTGCTGCTGGCTGCGCCGCCTAACTCCCAGCCAATGACAGAGCAGAGGAGGAAAAAAATATATTTATTCAGATTTCTGTATCATTGTATTTTTTTTAAACGACCCCTCTTCTGGTCAGAGGGGGGGGGGGCTTCTCTGTGTCTGTATCTCGAGTGACACTTGAGGAGATGGCATCTGGCTGGGTGGGGTGGCAGGGGGGCGGTGGCTATAGACACACATCACAGCCATGCCGGAGGGTGTGGGGGGAGGGCTGGGGGGGGGGGGGGGGGGGGGGGGGCTCTTGCCGGTAACATCTGCCCCGACAATCGTGGAAGGGCGGGAGAGGGGGGGGGGGGGATGGAGCCATGCCAACCGAACTGAGCATATTCATGGCAACCGCCACTGGACCCTGAGCCTCAACACACACACACACACACACACACACACACACACACACACACACACACACACACACACACACACACACACACACACACACACACACACACACACACATGCTGCCAGCGTCAATCAGCTGGGCAATCATCCTTTTCCTGACTCTTGTGCTCATCTTCCTCCCCCCCGTCCCCCGTCCCCTCCTCCTTGGTCCTATGGTGAGCCATTAGGAAGTGGTAACCCTCTCATTTCCTGCCCTAATGATTCCCTATTGAACAGCCAATCGGCACAAAGGTGCTTTGGAAAGGAGCGCCTGACTGACTCAGGGCTAGAGATCAGCGGTCCTGATGTAACGAGGGAGGGGGGGGGGGGGGGGGGGGGGGGTCCAGCGGTACCTCTATCTGGGGGTCATGAAGGGGGGGGGGGGGGGGGGCAGTGTACCTGATGGAGACCCCTTCAGCAGGAGCTTGTATGACTTGTTACACACATACTTAGGAGTAGGTTGACCTTACGCGACACATTGCACCCTCTTCCCTCACCAGGTCCGCAGCGTTATGAACAGCGAGGGGTTGAACAGAGCCTTTCAGCCGTCACAGAGAGCGCCTCAGAGCACTCACTGAGGTTCTGCGCCGTGTGGTTACCCGCCCGGGGACTGGACTCATCTCCACTCGTTAGCGTTAGCCAACGAGTGTCCTGTGTCCCGGCACATACAAATGGAAGACCCATCGTCATTGGTGTGATTGACATCTGTGTCCGCCCTATAGGGACCCAGGTAGGGTCTGTGGAGGCGGGGTCAGTGAGAGCCCTAGGGGAGGGTTCTAGGGGCAGGGTGCAGGTGGAGGTGGTACGTTGTGAAAGGGAAGAAGGATAACAATCTGACTCCAATCCTGCATAAATGGGGGTGGGGGGGGTGGGGGGGGCTGGACCCTTGACAGGACGGACCAGGTGATACCTGGGCTGTAAGTAACCCTGCATTGACTTCAGGTCGGGCACTGCTGTTCGGTTCACCCCCCCCCCCCCCCCCCCACACTCTGGTGATTTATGGGTGCTGGGTGTGCTCCGCCGGGTGGTGCCGGCGTGCTGGCGCTCCGGTGAAGGCTATCGGAGAGCTATTCAGCGGCGCTCCATCAGCGCCGGCTGCTGAGTTATGGTGACAACGACCGACCAGAGCAGTGTTGTAGCAATGAGACCGCTGCCGATTTATTAAAGCACACCCGCTTCTCTCTCTCTCTCTCTCTCTCTCTCTCTCTCTCTCTCTCTCTCTCTCTCTCTCTCTCTCTCTCTCTCTCTCTCTCTCTCTCCCTCCCTCCCTCCCTCCCTCCTCCTCCCTCCCTCTCTCTCTCTCTCTCTCTCTCTCTCTCTCTCTCTCTCTCTCTCTCTCTCTCTCTCTCTCTCTCTCCCTCTCTCTCCCTCTCTCTCTCTCTCTCTCTCTCTCTCTCTCTCTCTCTCTCTCTCTCTCTCTCTCTCTCTCTCTCTCTCTATCTATCTATCTATCTATTTATCTATACATGCTTCCCTCCCCCCACAGTAAGACCCCCCCCCACCCCTCCTGCACGCCCCCCCCCACTTGCTTTCCCAGGGTAGAGCTAATAGTTGTATTGAATCAAACCAAATAAAATAGACATTCGAGTAATCCTTGAAGTGACCAGGGAACTCAAAGATATGACTGTGATTTCCAAATCCTTCACTTTGTAAGCTTATGTTTGAAGTGGAGGAATGGAGAACCAACTTCCTGTCCTCCATGTTTATTGTGACCGTGGTTCTGTAGGTCTGGAGCGTCGTGGTCCCGAGCGCACCGAGTCCGTCCCTCGTGGGTAAAATGGAACACCACTCGGGCTCAGCCCCATCACACCAACAGCCAAGGGCACTGGTCTCCTACTGGTTCTCTTTTCTTCGTCTTCTTTCACGTCTACATGAAAGACTCCGGGAGGAGGGGGGGGGTGCGTGAACCTTGCCAATTTTAACCAATCTCACGCGCGACGCACACACACACAAACACACCCACCCACCCACCACGGCGTGGCTCGAGACGTTTGTAGGCGCGCGTTTGAGAGAGCGCGCGCAGTATAAAGCGCGGGTTCTTCAGCGCGCCACACCGGTGCTCCTCTCAGTCCAGCCCTGCTCCGCCAGCCGCTCCACGCACGAGATCATCCCACGCCGGGACCCCTTCGCGCTCAACCGACCTCCACCACCTCTCCCAACCTGAACTCCCTTAAATATGACCGCGCTATAATCTTGTTTTTGGATTAACTCTGTTGGAGCCCTTACTCTGCGCTCCTGTAGTAGCCTCGCCAGATTCCCAGTACCAGCGTTAGTCCGGCCATGGGGTGTGAGGTCTCCCGGTATCCGGGCTGCTGAAGGCGCTGCTGACCGGGCTGTGAAGCGGATGGCAAGGGGATTTATGGTCCGCGAAGAACCAAGAGCCAGAGCCGGGAAATAAGTGGAAGTTTGAGGTCCGGGAGGATGCAGGGGACGTGTTGGTGCGCCGTGCTGCTGCTGCTGACGCCAGCCCTTTACCTGGTGAGTCCCCCCCGGACCCCGCTACCTGGGAACCTTAGACACGTTAGACGTGTTAGACGTGTTAGACTTGTTATACATAGAAATCTTTTTTTGTGTTGTTGTTTCAGAAGTGTTCCGTCCTTAGATCTCCGTTCTGGCTCCTGTGTACAATAATGCCTCAGTGGAGGAAGCCGCACGCGCGTAACGCCTTCCCCAAACTTGGGATTCGAACCCACATGGAGGAGGTTCACGTTAGACTCTCCGATGCGTCAGCGGATAACTTGTGCTGCATCTTTTGTGGTTTAACTGTGACGACTCACCGGTTATTATAATTTATTGGGATGTAATGTTGCTCAACTTGGATTCACACGGAACACGTGCAGGATAAAGGTGGAACGCACCCCCCGTGGCGCAGTGAAGAGTCCAATCCCTGACTAGGGAACCGAGCCGATACAGAGTCCATGGCTGGAGTGCATGCGAACCAGTATGACCAAACGAACCAGTATAGCGTGAGCTCCTCAGACAGACCTCATGATGGCGCTCTAACATGCCAGTAGGACCCCGGACAGCGAGCATCGAGCAGAGAAGGGATTCACACCGGGGAGCAGAGACAGCCGCTCCACGGTGTCTCTCTCTCTATCGGCTCTCTATCAGCTCTCCATCGGTCCTCCTTCGGGTCTTTATCGGCTCTTTTATCGGCTACATATCTGACATAAAGCGACATAACTTCCTCCTCTCAGGAGTAGAACGCTGCAGCAGGCGGGAGGCCTTCAACTCGTCTTATCTTAAACGTTAACGTATAGGTTCACTTACGTAAGACCAGATAACCTGCTTTAAATATTTACACCATTCTTAAACAAATGTTTGGATAAATTATAGGCCTATCTACCCTGTATAAACTGAATATCTACCGTATTGCCATCTATTTAGATGATCAGCCTTTTCATTTCGAAGCTCTTTTATTCCCCTGTTTAGGCTAAATATGAATTTAGATAACGGTGAATCTTACAGTATAAACCGGGTGAATTCATCAAATGTTTCCTTATAAATAAAAAGTGTGTAATTTAGACAGATAATTAGTCTGGTGACGACAGGCCTGGCGTGTTCTCTGTTTGCTCAGCAGGCCGACATTATCCTGGAGATGTTAAACTTAAAGGTTTCAAAGTCACTCACCTGCTTGTAGCCCCTTGCGTACACCATGTTTCTGTGTGAGGATATAGGACTTTATGAGGCTACATTACCATCATCAGAAATTGATTTGATGAACACACACTGTCACTTCATTATGCGTTTATCTTCTGTGCCTGAAAAATATTGAATATTGAAGGCTGCTTTCAGCATTAGGCTTTTAATTTAAAGTCCGGTTTTATATTGTGAAGTTTAGCGTGCTTCGCTTTATTGCTAGGTGCATTGATTTGTAGATTAAATCCTATTTCACGGCCCACCCTTGTCGGAGCTCTCCATGGTGCTGAAACAGAAAAGAATGAAAGTTCAGAATAATCCGAGCTGTTGCCGCTCACTTATTGTCTGTTTCTGTATTGCTGTATTTTTGTTGCCTTTTTTTTTTAACTCTGTGTGCTATGAAGAACGGATCTTTTGGCTCATTACTACGCATGTAGCCTTTATACTAAAATCTAAAGAGAATACTATTCTTCACCACTGCGTGGGAATCATACCCGTACAGCATACAATGCTCTGGGTTCAGACGACCGCCTGCTTATTTATAATTCCTTCTGTAAGACTGAGGTCTAAATGGACCATAAACGCCGAGTAGAAGTCCAAGGTTTCAGCAAATGGTATTTCTGATGGCCGCTCATCAGGTTTTGTTTGGTGCGGATGTCCCTGATGTTTGATAAGATACAGCGCGCTGCTCAGACCGCTGAGGCCTCGACGCTGCGATCCCATATGATCAGGATATGTTCTGTAATGGAACAGGTCCCGTCACTGTGTTGGAGGAGGTAACACGGAGACCCTGTGGGCCTGTGACGCACTGGCCTCTATCAGGTCCGCTCACCTCTCCTCGCGCGTGTTACGTGTCGTTTTATCCTCACTCCCGGGGATTAGAAGTGAACTCAGAGTATTTTATTCCGCGTTAAAGACCCCTTGTCTCCGCTTTAAGCCTCTTGTCTGAGCCGCGCGCTCTGACCCCAGCGTGCCGCGCGCTCTGACCCTCCGGGCCGCGCGATCTCTATGAGGAGGCGCCGTGTTCCTCAGAGGGCCACGAGCCTTAATGTAATAATGAAATTAATTTAGTTGTGTTCCTCAATTTAATCCCTTCCTCGTGTCTCCTCCTGACCACGCGACGCAGTATAGACAGGCGCGCGTGCCCGCGGGTCCGCCTGCAGAATGCGCGGTTTTCTCTCGTTTTTGTCCCGCGCAAAATAGTGTGAATTTGTTCTTCTAATTGCCTGACGCACTACCCATAATTCAGCTGTATTAACTCGGACTGTAACCTACTCGGCGCGGTTTGGACTCACGTTGTTATTTAAATCTGGACAGCGGCTTTAACTGTAGCATTCAGTCTCATCCCCCGCTCCGGTGGAACGAAGACCCCCGTTTCCCCGTCCGACGGTAGGGCAACATTAGCGCAGGGCTCTCAGAGAGGAGCTGGGGCCCCGGTCCCGCTAGTCCGACGGTAGGGCCCCCCTATAGCGCCGGGCTCTCA
>NC_079433.1:16185036-16195036 GCF_026213295.1 Gadus chalcogrammus | reverse complement strand
TTTTGTGTGTGGGTGTGTCTGTTTGTGTGTGTGTGTGTGTGTGTGTGTGTGTGTGTGTGTGTGTGTGTGTGTGTGTGTGTGTGTGTGTGTGTGTGTGTGTGTGTGTGTGTGTGTTTGTTAGAGTGTGTAGGTGTATATTTGTGTGGGTGTATTTGATTGTGTGTGTGTGTCTGTCTTTGTGTGGGTGTTTGTGTGTGTGTCTTTTGTGTGTGTGGTGTATCTTTTCTGTGTTTGTGTGTGTATGTGTGTGTGTGTGTGTGTGTGTGTGTGTGTGTGTGTGTGTGTGTGTGTGTGTCTGAGTGAGTGTGTGTGTCTTTGTGTGTCTGTGTGGGTGTATTTTGTGATTCTGTGTGTGTGTCTTTTGTGTGGGAGTGTGTGCGTGTTTGTGTGTGTGTGTGTGTGTGTGTGTGTGTGTGTGTGTGTGTGTGTGTGTGTGTGTGTGTGTGTGTGTGTGTGTGTGCGTGTGAGTGTGTTTCAGCGTGTGTGTGTGTGTGTGTGTGTGTGTGTGTGTGTGTGTGTGTATATCTGTGTTGTGTACAAGCAGATACATCCATATCCTTGTAGATGTGATGGCACCTCAAGGTGACCTGCCCTGGCTGCTGCAGCCCCCTTCCTCGTCCACAGACCCTAATGTGATCCTGTGGTGTCCGGGGGCCGGGGGGTCCCCAGACATCCAGATGTTCTCTGGAAACACAGGAGGTAAACAACAGAACCATGACCTTGGCTTGACAGCAGCTCAATTTGGTGTTTGGACTAAAGCTCTGTGGCTAGTAGTTATTTTTGTGAAGTGCTCTTATTGTAACTTTTTTAATTTGAATATACTTTCTCTGTATTACCGAGCAATTTTTTAATCAAACCGATAGAGGCCTGCTCAAACTCGTAGAAATTCTGCTGGTCGCAAAAAACGAGTAGGCAATTGATGATGATTGTGATGTTTTCAATGGCGTGTAATTGGGAAGGAAATCCCTGGTGATTTGTTAGGCTGCCAATATTTCCAGAGAACAATCGAGCGGACTCAATTTACTAAAGTGGAAAGGAATGGGGGCTTGTGTTTTAATGTTCTGTTATGTGGTCTCAGTTGGTTCTGTTTGCGTGTTTGTGTCACACACACAAACACACACACCCAAGAACTGCACATGAGTGTGTGTGTGTGTGTGTGTTTGTGTATGTGTTTTTCTGTGTGCGTGCTGGTGTTTGTGTGTGTGTAGGCGCAACGTGTGTGTGTGTGTGTGTGTGTGTGTGTGTGTGTGTGTGTGTGTGTGTGTGTGTATGCGCAACGTGTTTGTGTGTGTTTTCGTGCTGGTGTATGTGTATTTGTGTGTGTTTTTGTTTGTGTGTGTGTGTGTATATGTGCACATGCTGGTGTGTGTGTGTGTGTGTGTGTGTGTGTGTGTGTGTGTGTGTGTGTGTGTGTGTGTGTGTGTGTGTGTGTGTGTGTATATGTGCACATGCTGGTGTGTGTGTGTGTGTGTGTGTATATGTGCACATGCTGGTGTGTGTGTGTGTGTGTGTGTGTGTGTGTGTGTTTTCGTGCTGGTGTATGGGTATTTGTGTGCGTGTGTGTGTGTGTGTGCTACCCGTGTGTGTCCGTGTGTATGGACCAGGATGACTCTCTGTACTCCAGGTGCCAGCTCAGTGATTAATGATCCCCACTCCCACTCTCTCCCCCCGACCTCGCGCTGCTCCACTTTTTCAATCGTATTCCTAGTTCACAGGTCAGCCCCCCCCCGCCACCGACGGGCCCCCGAGGGCACCGGCTCCCGGAGAAATCTCACAATACCTTTGGCCCCGGGGCCGTGGTCCTCAGCGACCTCTTTACCTGCCGCTCCTCTTTATAGAGCCATCTCTTTGTACTCTTTTCTTTGTGTGTGGCACCACCTGAACCGTGAGACCTACGAGGGCCCCGCAGGACAGACCTCTGAGGGGCCCCCGGAGGACCGACCTACGAGGGCCCCGCAGGACAGGCCTCCTAGGGCCCCGCAGGACCGACCTATGAGGGCCCTGTAGGACAGACCTCAGAGTCACCTCGTTCCACCTCTTCCTCTACGGCCCAATCCCATTCCTAGCCCTTACCCCTTCCCCTTGCCCCTTCCCCTTACCCCTCCCCCTTGTTTTGAAGGGGTAAGGGGAAGGGGAAGGGGTAAGGGGATGAGCATATCAGCGTGGTTCATCACTTAGGCCCAATCCCATCCCTTCCCCTTACCCCTTCCCCTTACCCCTTCAAAACAAGGGGGAGGGGTAAGGGGAAGGGGTAAGGGGTAGAAATGGGATTGGGCCTTACTCTGGTACCGCCTCTCTAAGTAACTCTTGTTGGGCTCCAATCAGCTCTCCTTGCGAGGCTCACAGTAGTTATTTAACCTGACCTGGGGTGTTTGTAGTTCAGATGGTTACCTGTGGTCTAATGAATACAGCACCACACCGCATCGTTTGTCTCCTCTATGTTAACGAGCTGCTGGCCCCAGCCTTATAAACCATAATTGGCTGAGACAGAATTTAACAAACCCCAATTAGACTGTGTGGATGAATAATATTTATTTCAGATTGAAGATTACTGGTTCTATCACACAGTTTTGCCAATTCCCATTGACTCACTCTCTCTGGAGGACATTTCTCTCCCCCAGACATTCAAGAAAGACTAGTAATTTTCCACTTTCATGTTTGGTATTCTTGGCTCAGTCCTTGACCTCTTCAAGCAGTGATTGAACGGATGTCTGATGTTCTATAACTCATAATTGCAAATGGTGCTGAACAGAGGGTCAAACACGGCAGTGCTGTTTAAGAGACCCTTTGCCTGGAACTCATGTCCATGTGTTCTGTGGACCATGGTGCCCCCATTAGCAACCTCTCCCCCATCCCCCCAAACCTGCCTTTAACATACCTCATGTCCCTTCTCACCAGAACTCAATAAAAGCAGCTGGGGTTCTTGTTTGAACCTGTGTGTTATACCTGACCTGCGAGTAGACCGGAGGAAATTAGCAGGACTCCATCACCATCCCACCGCCTCTCATCCTCACTGAGACCAGAGCCTTCTGGTGCATGCTCTTGGTTCAGGGGTTGGAGTGTGTGTTGGGGGGCAGGCGGGTGGCGGGTCCTCAGTGAGTGAGAAAAAAAGAGAAGAGAAAGGCTGGGTGATGGATTGCCGCCCTTCCCGGCCCACCAGCCCACTGATGGGCTCGATGGACCTGTGAGACGAGACGGCCTGGAGACTCAGGCTCCCTCCTGCTTGGCTGGCTCTGTTTGTGTGTGTGTGTGTGTGTGTGTGTGTGTGTGTGTGTGTGTGTGTGTGTGTGTGTGTGTGTGTGTGTGTGTGTGTGTGTGTGTGTGTGTGTGTGTGTGTGTGTGGACCAGTGCATATACCACTGGGTGCACTGGTGTTTAAGGTTGGGTAGAGGCACCCCCCTCCCTGGATGGTGGAGAGAGGGGTGGGGACACCTTCACAAATGCACAATATGTGCTGTGAAAGAACAGCGAAAGACAGTTACTGTCTGACTGGGGATCAGCAGCTCCCTGGGGTCCCCTGGGGGCCACACGCTGCTCTGGGGGGCCTTTGCTGTTGGCCCTGGTTTCTGCTGGACAGAGACCGCGCCTCCTGGGAGTCATGACTACCAGGTGTAAATTATGAGGTCATTATTATTCAATTATGAATGGACTGCAACGAGACACACACACACACACACACACACACACACACACACACACACACACACACACACACACACACACACACACACACACACACACACACACACACACACTCACACACACACACACACATATTCCCACACACACACACACACACACACACACACACACACACACACACACACACACACACACACACACACACACACACACACACACACACACACACACACACAGATACACACGCACTTACACAAACACATGCACACACACCTTTCCTCATTTAACAAGGCAACATGAGCTTGCATGTTTTTGTATTTTTGTGTTAACCAGAGAGAGAGGCAGAAAGGGGAGAGGATATATGGAATCATAAAAACGCATAAACAACGTTGAAATCAACGTTTTATTATTATTTGAAGTGAAATGTTTGCAGTGCTAATGAGCACTGACGGTATTACCATAAAGTAACACCTTTTCAACAAGCACCTTCCTCTAATCGCCACAACCAGGCGTCTTGTCCCGTGTTCACCAGCAGAGAGACGGGCAGGGTGAACACACGAGGCACACCCAAGGTGATCCAGTCTGAGGGACATTAGGTTCCACATCTTTGAGTTTTGTGTTTGCAGTTGTGCGGCGCTCTAATGTGTTTGTCAGCGGCGCTGTGTCTGCCAGGCTCTCTGCGCGGCGGCGGCGGCGGCGGCGGCGGCGGCCCTGTGCAGCTCTGTTGTGACTGAATGGACGGACGGTAGGAGCATTACGCAGGAGGAGTGTGACACAGCCCGCCACCCCCCTCCTCCCCTCCACGACGTCCAGACAGCTCCTCTGTTATTAAGAGGAAGGAGTGTTGGAGCCACTCCACACAGCCAGCCCCAACCTGTCTGTCCCCCAAAACCCTGCTGTTACCGAGAACCTGTCTGTCCCCCACGCTGCTGTTACTGAGAGCTACCCCAACCTGTCTGTCCCCCACACTGCTGTTACCGAGAACCTGTCTGTCCCCCACGCTGCTGTTACTGAGAGCTACCCCAAACTGTCTGTCCCCCACGCTGCTGTTACTGAGAGCTACCCCGTCCTGTCTGTCCCCCACACTGCTGTTACCGAGAACCTGTCTGTCCCCCACGCTGCTGTTACCGAGAACCTGTCTGTCCCCCACGCTGCTGTTACTGAGAGCTACCCCAACCTGTCTGTCCCCCACACTGCTGTTACAGAGAACCTGTCTGTATCCCTTGTTACGGAGAACCTGTCTGTATCACAAGCTGCTGCTATGGGGAGCCTGTCTTTCCCCCACACAACAGAGAACCTGTCTGTGTCCCCACACTGTTGTTACGGAGAACATGTCTGTCTCCCACTTAACGGAGAACCTGTCTGTCCCCCACGCTGCTGTTAGGGAGAACCTGTCTCTCCCCCACACTGCTGTTAGGGAGAACCTGTCTGTCCCCCACGCTGCTGTTAGGGAGAACCTGTCTGTCCCCCACATTACGCAGAACGTAGTCTCCGTAACGAGGAAGATTAACCTGCTAGCGGTTCTCTAGTTCATAAAGGAGCAGAGCCATCATTAGTGTCGTGATCGAAACTGTGTTTGTCCTGCGTGACGCAACAAACCATGCCCATCATCGGCTAATTTAATGACTTTAAACCAAGGTTCTGATCCTGTCACTGACTCCAATTCATTCAGAAATATGATGCATGTGAGAATTATAGTTACATCTGTAGTCGACCTGGATTGCCAAATTTGTCAACATATGAAGGAATAAGAATACTAATAATGACATTCTCATACTCAATATATAGTGAAATGAATGTATCTATATAAACTATAAATGTATTTGTATAATACTACAACATTTTATCACATCACATATCATATAAAAAAAAACCATTATAATTAAACATTTGAAAGGGGTCACAATGCAGCCTTTTTAGTAAATGAATGAATGTATGTATATATATATATAATAATATGAATAATATTATTTTATATCCAGTATATAATATTATTATGGATATATATACTCATATTTATCAATATTAATGAATATACATATATATATATTAACATCAGATTTATCCATATGATGATTTTGATAGTAAGTAAATATAATATTATAGTCCTTCCCTGTAATCTAATCGGATATTGGATTCAAACCAGGAATGATTCTATCTTGAATATTAGTTTTGGTAAATACTGTGAACAGCTTCCACAAGTTCCATAAGGAGTAATGGCTGGTGGTGAGAATAACGTCCGTACTGAAGGACTGTGACTCTCTGCTCTCGGTGGTCACACACCAGACAGCGTGAGGCCGTTGGATCATCAGTTAGCTCTTTGTATCACGAGGAAGGAGTTGGGAACCAGATTCAGAATGAGTTTATTACATCAATGCTACAATTCTGAGGCTTGGTTCCTCAACAGCCATACACCTCAACATAGCAGCAACAATAAAGTTAAATATGTAAAAATAAGAAGAAATAAGAAGCAGAAGTGGTCGGAGGAGTCTGTCGCTAGCTCGCCTTACCCGACACCGCCATCTTAGTGAGATGACCACACGGATAATAATTATCACCAAAGTGCACATTTCAACACAAGAAATGTGGCGCCAGAGCCAAGATGGCCTCTGGAGCAGGGCTCTGGAAGCGGAGAATAAATAACTAATAAGTAACTAAATGAATGAACGTGTGAAGTCCCTGAGTGGGAGCTGATGGAGAGCCGCCCAGGGCTCCTTATCAGCCCTCCCTGACGCGGAGACGCCGGCCTCATTACCCAGCAGCCCCAGAGATCCAGCCCTTATTGATTCTCACGGCGTGATTATATTCTGCCGTCCGCACGCATCGGGCCGGAGGCTGACAAGAAATATAAAACCTCTGTGAGGAGTTCTGGGGGACAAAATGGCTGTCGGATGACAGCTGTCAATCGCACGTCAGTGAGACGCGTGCACGAAGGTCTGAGACCGACCATGCGCGATCGAGGTGTGTGTGTGTGTGTGTGTGTGTGTGTGTGTGTGTGTGTGTGTGTGTGTGTGTGTGTGTGTGTGTGTGTGTGTGTGTGTGTGTGTGTGTGTGTGATTAAAGAGAAGCTGGAGGGGGGGAGGGGTCATCCATTCCTTCCCCTTTATCTCTCTTTCTCATTTACTCATCCTGTGTATCGCGTGGTTATCTGTTCCTCTCTCGTGACTTTCCCATTCTGTACACAGAAGCCCTTCACTCATGAATAACTCTGCTTATCAGGTGACCCTGGATCCTCTGCCTGCCTCCCCAGCCTACAGACACTGTTTGCCATTTTTGTGGATTTGTCTTATCTGGGAACGCCATCAGTTTGCCGCTTTCTGCATTTTTTTTTTTTTTACTTGCTCACCTCAGACAGACAAAAAGAAGCAGGGAGTGGGAGCAGGGGGTGTGTGTCTATAAGCTGGGTAAATAATGATGCATATATCAGTGTTTGCTGGGCGCCGCTCCCCGGTGTCTCTGGGAGCAGACTGAAGCCAACGAGGGGGAGCGGGGGGAGCGGGCGAGCGTTGGGTTTTACCGACGTCTTACCATCCGAAATGAACAAAAACCAGCAGGCCCGCCGCGAGCAGCATGACAACATCCAGACCTCCTCCCTGAAGCTGAGACTGCAGTCAGCCTGACACAACCAAACCTGTGTTGTCCCCAGCAGCCTCCCACTGGGGGGAACTGGATTCATGGGTACAGATTTGTCAATTAAACTGAACTCATTCAATCCTCAAAAAACTGATTAAATATCGTAGACAGATCAGCAAATTACGTCACTTATTTGAGCACGTTCGAAAACATAGTAATTTGTGATTCACACACACACACACACACACACACACACACACACACACACACACACACACACACACACACACACACACACACACACACACACACACAGACACACACACAGAAACACACACTAAACCACTGAACGTGACTAAAAGCATCAGCCACGTAGGATTAGAAGGAGAATTGTGGCAAATGGCCGTTTTGAATATTGTTGTACCATAACTGTTCCAGACCCTTTCCTATGTACACTGAGCCCCCAGAACGGGCCGGACCACAGATCATTTATAGTCCCTGGAGTGCACTATAACACCAGTGTGGAGCCAAACATTGGCCCCCCCTAGGGGCCCCGCCATCATGTTTATGAGACCAGTGATTCACACATACTGCCACGCTTTAGATATTTGCTAAACAAAAAGAGAGAATTGTGGCGTATTTAAGACGCAGAGCTGTGTCATGAATCAGGACGCGCAGTGAGAGGGGGTTTATCTAAGTTCCCCCCCCTCTGTTCTCCCTCCGTGGATAACAATGAAAAATAGAAACCAATTGAAGATGGTGTCCTCAAAGAACACCAACCCCTCTCTCCTTACGCACATACCCACACACACACACACACACACACACACACACACACACACACACACACACACACACACACACACACACACACACACACACACACACACACACACACACACAAATACACAAATACTCACACATACACACACAAGCTAATAAACCACCAAATTGTTTTAGTTTTTTTAATTTTCTTCAGAAATTGTCCTGTATTCAGGGGCGTAGCCACATGGGGGCCACAAGGGTTGGCCACCCAGCTGCCCCCCCCCCCACACCAAGTCTAAAAAAAAAAAAATTTGAAAAAATCCCGAACGGAAACGGTCCAAAGAAAGCAAAAATATATGCACTATTAGTTTGAACTAACTTCGACTTATTATTCTTATTCAAAGTGTTATATTTAGACATTATGACAAATATTGCACTTAAAATCCCCCCCCCAATTTTACTCTTTTGTACTTGTACAATAAGATGTCAAAAAAGTTACTCTGATGGACTTGGAATGGTTTTGTACTACAAAATCTTTAAGTGTCATTCTGTCGTCTCTCTCTCCCCCCCTTCCGGACTCACTCTCTCTCCCCACTCCGCTCATACTCCGGACCATCTCTCCTCTCTCTCTCTCTCTCTCTCTCTCTCTCTCTCTCTCTCTCTCTCTCTCTCTCTCTCTCTCTCTCTCTCTCTCTCTCTCTCTCTCTCTCTCTCTCTCTCTCTCTCTCTCTCTCTCCCTGCTATTCACCTGTGTCTCATCCAATGTGTATATGCCAGGGCATTTATCAAATCAATTACTGCTGATGGGAGTTCCTCCTAACAGGTATAGCGAGGTGGTGTCTCTCCGCTAATTCATGCTGTCTCTTTGATGGATTGGCTCCGTTCCGCGGGCCACCGCCCCGCCGAGACGCTGGACCGGCCGATCTGTCAGGCCTCACAAGCCATGACTTTAAATATCAGCGTGCAGAACCTCCACGCGTCTCAGCGGCCGCAAGCAGGCCGCAGCACAGCCCTCTCCCCCATCTTGGCTAACAGTCAAGTACAGATATATTATCAATAATACAAAATAAGAATAAGAAGGTGTGTTTTGTGAAGACACAGTGCTGGGTAGTCATGCTCTATGCTGGTCCCAGACGACCGTTTACCCATAATAAGGGACATGTTCTGTCGCCTTTACGCTGAAGTGGTTTGTAGGAGCTGAAGGTTGCCATGTATGTGATAATAAATGCATAATATATACACACCAATGTGTTTGAAATTAATCTGTAACGTCTAGTTGCTGCATTTCCCTAAACGAAACGACACTATCCAGAAACCTTGGCGTTCCCAGGGGCTCCTGCTAGCTCAGTGCCCCAGCAGTCACGCTAGCTCCTAGCCGCTCTCCCTCCCCTAGCGGCCCTGGAAAGAGAAGCCACTCCGTCAAGTCTGTTGGCTTTTGATCAAACCGTGTACGACTCCTTGTTTGCCCCATGATTGCAATCTGGATGGCACTGCTATGACATGATTCAGTTTAAATTCACTGAAATCATGGATGTGGAAGCAGAGAGCAGAAGTCGTTTTCCAGATAGCAAGCTACCGTCTAGTGATGAGTGTTTTCTTTATGTTGGAAGCATTTGCCCCTCAGATTTTTTGAATGAACAATGTTCTCAGTAGAGGGATTACGGTGAAAGACTCACCTCCAGTACAAGCTTATTTGCAATTATTTATATTTATTCATACACAATGATAACACACAAAACCCCTCCATGTGCTATATTCATGTTCTTGGCTAAAGGGCAAGGGGATTAAGTCAGGGAACTAACATGTGGGACAACACTTAGGTGGTCTGGTGTTGTTTATCGTGAATCATGCTCACAAGTTTATTCGGCATGTAGACAACATTGTCGTTGTTGGCCTCTGGAATGTCTCTCTTTTACTCTCACTTCTCTCTCTCTCTCTCTCTCTCTATATCTCTCTCTCTCTCTCTCTCTCTCTCTCCCTCTCGTTCTCTGTCTCTCTATCTCTCTCTCTATATCTCTCT
>NC_079433.1:16173888-16184936 GCF_026213295.1 Gadus chalcogrammus | reverse complement strand
TCCACCCCCTCCCTCTGTCTCCCCCCTCCACCCCCCTCCCTCTGTCTCCCCCCTCCACCCCCCTCCCTCCACCCCATCCCTCTGTCTCCCCCCTCCACCCCCCTCCCTCTGTCTCCCCCCTCCACCCCCCTCCCTCTGTCTCCCCCCTCCACCCCCCTCCCTCCACCCCATCCCTCTGTCTCCCCCCTCCACCCCCCTCCCTCTGTCTCCCCCCTCCACCCCCCCTCCCTCTGTCTCCCCCCTCCACCCCCCTCCCTCTGTCTCCCGCCTCCACCCCCCTCCCTCCACCCCCCTCCCTCTGTCTCCCCCACCCCTCCACCCCATCCCTCTGTCTCCCCCCTCCACCCCATCCCTCTGTCTCCCCCCTCCACCCCCCTCCCTCTGTCCCCCTACCCCTCCACCCCATCCTCTATCACCCCCCTCCACCCCCCTCCCTCTGTCTCCCCCACCCCTCCACCCCCCTCCCTCTGTCTCCCCCACCCCTCCACCCCCATCCTCTATCACCCCCCTCCACCCCCATCCCTCTGTCTCCCCCATCCCTCCCCTCCACCAACCCCCCTCTAGACCTCATCGCGCCCGGCTTTGATTTGTTGAGATATTTATTTCTTTTTCCTCATTCGCTCCGTCTCCTCCGTGGCTGACAGAACGGTGTCTGGGAGGCTGGGTTGACGTGGCTTCAGGAGCTGGGGCCGGTGAGGCCGCAAGCAGCTCATACCGGGAGAGCGTTCCCATGACCACAGCCTCCCAGAGCCTCGGACACAGCAGTAGATACAGGGAGGAGACGGGCGTCGGGAAGCCGGCTGCCATTTCGCCGTCAAGTGGAATAAGTTAGGGCTCAAGTAGCGTAGAGAGGGGGGGCTTATATAGTTATTTCAGTCCAAGAAGGAAAAGCGACCCCAGATGGAGCCACATAAAGACAGCTGTTTGTTTGTGTGTTGTTGTTGACGTGTGTGTTCCACTCGGCGTCCTGGTGTGTCTTCAGGACTTCCTTCGTCTGGTCTCATGGATCGTCATGCTGCTCCAGTGGTTTTACTAAATGGATTGATCACTGGTTGTTTATCACGGGGTCGCGCCGCGGTTACCCAAGCCTTGCCAATTGGAGAAGACTCTTTATAGCCGTAATTATATACATTATATATACATAAAAGTAGGAGCCTATCATTTTAACGTATCATATTTAGACCTTGCCACATGTATTAAAGGGATTGGTGCTATATTGTAAAATAAATGTGTTGTTTATTAATATGGAAGCAGAACAAGTTCTGATAGAAAAAGAGAAAAAGAGCAAATGGATTTAGTACTAATGACGGTAGGGTGACCCCATCGCATGCCATCATGCAGCGCAATAACACTGCATGGCCGGCACCATTTGAGGGTAAATCTAGCATTGCAAATCCACTTCCCATTCGAGAATGGGGTTGCGTCTGTCCTGTACCACCCACCGCAAGTCATTCCCCTTTAATCCCCCCATCCTGCACGAGCTGCTATCAAACCCAGTGTGGTGTAAGCTGCTCCAATATCTCCATCGCAGCTCAGCAGGCAATCAGGGGGGGAGGGGGGAGGGTGGGGGGGTGTGTGTGTGTGTGTGTGTGGGGGGGGGGGGGGCGATGTTGTGGTGCATTATGTGAATCCAGCATTAAACACCTTAAGCATGGACTTTAATAGTCATGCTGGAGGCTGGGGCGTGGGCAGCACCATGGATTAGCTGCTCAGCCTGCTTCACAGCAGACCCAGCACGGCCATTCATGGATCAATTGATTCATGACAAATTCATCGTCCTAGCACCGTGTTAATAGGTACATTAACACGCGTGAATAGCATTACGCCGGGAATTAATACTCTCTCTCTTTTTGTATGTACTACTGTAGGCATGGACGGGAAAAGCCTGGGCAGTTCATTTTGAAATTGGTGAAGGACTGTGTGTGTGCAGATCGGACTCAGAAGCAGTCTTGAGAGATAGAATAGCGCAGGAGTAGAAATGGCCTTTTTTTTTCAGACGCGCATGCAAAGCAACAACGACAATTAAGTGGCCCCTGGTTTCATGTTCCCACTTTCTCATGACAAAGGTGTTTAATCGAAAGATCTTCTAGCTACGATGGCATTGTAGCAAAAGGTTGTAATATACCAAGCTCCTAGACGATATATATATATATATATACATTATACTGATATTACTGGTACAATGTCTTTTCTAATCTAAGGGTGTGAGTCTTCAGGGTCCTCAGACCCTCCAGGAGTCTGTCTGTACATATATATATATATATATATATATATATATATATATATATATATATAATTGCTTTCTGAGTTGGCCGATTAGCGGTAGCCGCAGCACATCAGTCTGTCCCGGCCCGGCCCTCCGTGATTAATGCTACCGAGAGTTGGTGTGAAAGGCAAACTCAAGAGAACAATACGGGTTTTAAATGGACAGTATTGCCCACAAAAGGGCCCACGCAAAGCCGGACAATAGGCGAGGTCTTGAACCAGACAAAGCCGCCCCAGACAAAGGAGCATGTGCTGTGAGACAAAGTGCCTTTTATTACCATCCGGCTGCTGTGTGTTCAGAGGAGGAACGGGGAAATAAAGTGTTTGGTGAGGACAGAACTCTTATTCCACCTGTCAGTCAATGCGCAATATATGAACACATCCTTCCGTTAGCAATTATACAAAAAATATATACAATGGATAATCTAGTCTTAATTCTTTTAATGTATTTGTGCAAATCATCTTCAATAAACTTGAATAATAAATAACTCTTCTCACACCTTCGGTGTACACGCAAACTTGTGTTATTGTTATCACGCCACAACTCACGATTAAAGTCACGTCACCATTATCTTTAAAGGCCACTCACAAGCATGCTAATTTTGCCTTTTCATTGAATTATTCCAGAACCACTCTCTCCTTTTCAGCATCAACTGAATGGAGAAACGTACAGATAACATGTTAACATGACCTACGGGAGATAGCTCTGTAAGCCCATATCGCTTTACGTACTATAACATGTGGGTTGGATCTGCTCTAAAACAGGGATGAGCTGAATCCTTATCAGTTCACTGAAGCACTGAACGCGGGCTGCAGGCATTGTTAGATATTATTGGAATAGCGAAGGAGGCCTCTCCCCTGTGTTTGTGTGAGGGCATCGTTTACATCCAAACACCGGCCCCCCGTCCACGCTCCGCCAGTAGAACCATTATGGGGCCTTTAGCATCAGCCATCCCTTTAGTAATATAGAAGTAACAGCTGGTATGTTGTTGTTGTTGGCTGCAGACCTGTTGATAGGAAAGCACTCAGGCCCCAGGTCAAAGGTCAGCAGAGCCAGCACGCGTCCCAGCTTCTCATTCAGACTCTTATCTCATATAAACCTGGAAGAGAGAGGCAGAGGAGATGATGGACAGGATACCCCACCCCAGCCCCCCGCACACATACACACACACACACACACACACACACACACACACACACACACACACACACACACACACACACACACACACACACACACACACACACACACACACACACACACATACACCCCCAGGGCGCAGACATGTCGCGGGCCTTTGATTTTCCTATTAGCATGGCGTGCACAAGGCTGAACGCACCTGGCTTATGATGTTAGTGGCTGAGCACCCTAACCAGCTCCGACTCCCTCCTGCCCCCCTCGCCCCCTACGCACTGGAGGGGGGGGGTCAGTCCCGGCTGATAACAGAGCTAATCTCCGGCGAGCTGCTGTTCATTTAAGGCTGAAGCCGGTCCTGGATATTTTTTAACCCCGCTGGGGAAAATGTCGAGCAGCACACCCCCCCGCCCCCCCCCCCCCCCCACACACCTCAAGTCGGCTCCAGCCCCGGGCCCCCCGCCCCCCCCCCCCCCCTCTAGTCCGTATCACAGCGTGCTCCGCTTGGACCGGCCTCCGATACAGCAGAGATGGGCTCTGCCCTCAAGACCCCTCCCTGATTGAGATGAGAACGAACTCTGCCTGCAGTGGAATGTGTCGTCTGCAGCCGTGTGCAGCGGGCAGGGCCGGGCGGGGCCGGGCGGGGGCCGGGCGGGGGCCGGGCGGGGGCCCTCACCTCAGAGGGAAGCATTCGCTTTGAATTTAATTGCAAAAGAGTGATATGCCTCATGGCTCGCAGCCATTCTCTGGACGCTTTTCCCATGTCCGGCTTGCACCGTTTCTAATAAGCAACTCTTTATGTCCATAACTATATATATGTATATGTATATGTAATCTGACAGCCACAAGCATTATTGAGTTTGTCCCGGGAGTCTTTTTGAATGACTTTTGCTCCATCCATAATGACATAAAATAAGAGACACGGTGCTTTCCATCTAGAATATATCTATAACGTAACCTATAATTGTCTCACAATGCGTATTTCCTCGATTGAATAGACACTTTAATAGCGGCCAAAGGAATAAACCACATTTTTATTAAAAAAATATGATGAACAATTATTCCTTTCTGAATGCATCCATAATCATAATTTGAAGCCAGGCGCATCAATGGATGCTTCCCATGTAGAACGGACCTTGATTAATAAGTGTTCACGCCCACTTTGTTCGTTCTCTGACTCGTTCCTCGGTCCAACACCGGTTCCCGAAGGTGAAAGACAATCAATGATGGGGAAGTGACGAGCTAAAAAGCAATCCAGTAGACTGCCAATTACAGGCTGCCCATGGAACAGGCTGGACTGACTCAGAGAGGCTCTGTATTCATTCATTCACGTATGTTATATGAGACGCTTCGACTGGGCTCACTGTTTGGTGTCGATTCCAGCGTGTTGATGTTTCAAGATGAACTCCTCTAAAGCAATCTGAGGGAGGGAATCCTTGTTTTTTATATCCCCTCACGTCTGTATCTTTTTTAATAATTCGATTTTTAGCTAGCACTTTATGTAAGATGATTTTGCTGAATTGTTCCAGTCCATTTTCTTTAGGCAAAACATGAGCAGTTTCTATAGGTTACATTAAAGCGAAGTTAAATCTGCTATTAGAATGTTTGCCTCCTTTATGAGACAATATGGCACAAATACATATATATTATATATATATGATGTATATGATGTATATATATATTATATCTATGGTATGGTATATATATGGTTAAAAAAAAAATGAAAAAATTGAAATTGAACAGATTATAAAATATATAATCTATGATGATAAATTCAATAAATAAATTCTGCAACCCCCCTTTCCCAAAAGAGTCCAGAAATGCGTTTCCAGCACATTCTGGGCGGCACCGTTAACAGCGGCTGGTTATTGGGTTTACATAATGTCATTTGAATTTGTTGTATTTCTCAACCACCTGGTGATAAACATTCTTATCTAGACGTCCTCACCTGATAACAGTTTGTAAATACAGCCTGTGAGCTTTTGTTTATTATTACTGTCAACATTCAGCATTGGGACATGACAAATCTTCAAGTTCTCCATCAACTTGGCGAACTTTGTTATGCATGTAAAAGAACGACACACAGCATGGTGTTGACTGGGAGTTAAAGAACACACTTCAATATGTTGTGAAGTTTCAGTCTTTTTGGTGCACCATATCTAGGGTGTGCGCGTCTGCTCAGAGCAGCTTTAAAAAGTCGAAAGAGCTATTATCCTACCCTAGAAGATGAGCATGGAGGCATTTAAACAAAGCAGTTTAGCATAGCATATTTGTGGTTGAATAGTGCGGCTTTCGTCTGTCTCAGAGATGTGAACCATTACGGAGGTTGTGTTTGCGGTTAAATGTCGACCGTTCCAATTGCACTTCACTTTAAATGATTCTTCTTCGCATTTCCAAAAACAAACATCAAATATCAAAATGTTCCCATGAAACAACTGGAGGATTTGGAGCACTGATTCAATGATGCTTATATGATGGATATGGTGATCTATTACGATGAAATCCTCTGAAAATGTTCATGTAATAAGCACGTACCACCAAAAATACCGAGACAATATAATAGAGAAAGATAAAATATATATTACATCATTATATTATGATGACCAAGGATCCAGATGAGGAGTTCCAACACAGATATCTCCATTACATTACTAATAATAGCAGCACTTATACTATCCACATTTACCATCTCTGTGCACACACACATATTGTTTACATGAGCTATGCTCTTCAATGCAGCAAGCTTATTGTAAGGGTAAAGTTTTGAAGGTTTTACCATTGGTAACTATTGAATGTCTTCCACTCTCCACCTTGCGCTTGTCTTGTCTTGCCTGACAGGGACAAGGATGTCTGATGCTTTCCATAGCAGTGGGAAACATCCCTTGGTTCCCATAGTTTCCACCTGAGAATAGTGTTTTTTTGTACATCATGCAGGGGGGAGACAATATTTTCTCCCAAATAAGAAAACATTGCCATTCAATATTTGTATTCATGCTCCCAATAAGCCATCAGGCCTGGAACATCTGAGATTGACAATACGGTAATGATTCCATGGGCAGCCCCCCCATGGCGGAGATAGAAAGGAGGTAATGGAGTACATTACACACTGAGCGTCAACACTACAAGCAGCTGGAACGTGTGAGCTTTCAATCTCATGAAGTCTTTAATGTCTTCCAACAATAAAATCCATCTTCTTCGCTTCCTTATTTTGACTGAGCCTTTGATCTGGCCTCGTGCTTGACTCCAGCGTGGACTGCAGGCGTTGGAATAGGAGGGTTGTTGTGGGGATGTTTTCCAATTCCTCATTTCATCCAGGTTGTTATTGGATCAATGTCTCAGACGTGCCAGCAGTGCTAGACTCTAGCTAGAGCATCCGTCGTCTTTGGTCTCGTTCGCTCCTGTACATCTGTGTTTGTGGAAGTTGTCCAGCATGTAATATTGAGCTATTTATTAGCAGTAAGTCCGTCGAGATATAGGTGGAAAACTGCCTGTTTTAATCCACCCTTTAGTCAGACAGGAGGCTGTCTCAACCAGCAGGTCAGAGAACTATGGTGCTCTCCTTCTGTAGATGCTACGCATGGATTACAGGTATACAGAAGCTAGTGAGATATAGGCAGAGAGAGAGAGAGAGAGAGAGAGAGAGAGAGAGAGAGAGAGAGAGAGAGAGAGAGAGAGAGAGAGAGAGAGAGAGAGCGAGAGAGAGAGAGAGAGAGCAGAAGGGAGCTATCTCATCACAGCTGCTTCCAGCAGGGGTATGCAGGCCAGCAGGGTGAATCATTACAAGTGAAATATTTAGCATCTGCTGCACGTTTCACATTGCATCGCCATGAACCAGACATTTTCACTCTTTTTTTTCCGATCAAAGTTGGAATCGACATCACAGTAAATCATGCGTAGTGTGTGTGTGAGGGGTGGGGGGGGGGGGGATTCGCCCTCCAGCCAGGGATTTAGACTGTTGGAAGGTATCAAGTCCCATAAAGACTAGATAATAGGGGGATGGTGTAACGGATGAGAGAGGGCATTGTTCCTCCAATGGCCTTTTGTGTGTCCCTTAGCTCAAGTCCTACACACAAATGACCTCTCATGTAGAATTGGACTCTGTTTCCTCTGGCTATTTTCATATAGCGGGACAATAAGAGATTGGAGGCATCAAGGCATGCAACAATAAAATCAGCCTCCACTCAAAGCCATCGAGGTAAAACGTGGAACATATTTTAGAGTCGATTCTGTAAATGGCCTGAAAGATCGTGCGTTATTAATCAACATTACACTGATCACATTGTTAGACTAATTTCAATTAGCGTCCTCGTCTTCACAGATACAGCAACTAAATTGTCTGTTCATTATATTTAATTGTACCAATTTCAATGTGTGGTACGTTTACCAAAATGTGATGACGTTTAATTAAACTACTTATTGTTTATTTTCCATCCAGCGAAAAGCCATTACCATGAAGAGCAAAGCAAACAGCGTTCCACTGATCCAACGCCACCGCACGTTATTCACCGACTGCATATCTGCTCTGCGCCTTCATTTCAAAAGGACATGAACTCATTCAGTAGCAGCCTAGTCTTTAATGTGGTAATAGCAGCCAGATATAGCACACAAGGAAAAGGCACTGAAAGGATTGTTTTGTCACTTAAGGAATCCATAGAAATACATTTGTTCTGTCGATGCATGAGTACTTACGGCTCCATGAGAATCGTTAAAGTGTCTTTAATACCCCCTGCACACACATCGACACAGTGTTGTGAATTAGGAGGGGCGGGGGGATCTGAATAACTGTGAAAATGACAGGTGAGCAGGTGCCCTCCTGCCCCCCTCACCCCCTCACCCTCTCCCCCCCCCCCCCCCCCGCCCCCCCCCCCACACACACACACACACCGCAAGGTCTTCATCCGGTGAGCCTGTGTGTCTCAGCCATCTGGGTGCTGACAAAGATACCCACACTCACACACACCCACAAACACACACTCTCACACAACCACACACACATACCGACCCACACGTACTCACACACACACACACACACACACACACACACACACACACACACACACACACACACACACACACACACACACACACACACACACACACACACACACACCACACACACAAAGCGGCCACTTTGATTTATTGCTCTCGGATGTGTTTGCTGGTGACAGCTCGGACACTGTGACCAATCAGAATCCTGGGTGGGAGGGGCTTCATCTGAAAACTGAAACTGTGTCATTTGTCATTTCATGGGGGAAAACGTTTAATTTTCTTAATGAATTCTTAAATATCTGATGCGAGAATTCATAGACATGAAGTGCAATACATTGCGAAGGATATTTAATCACACATTGTTCCCGTAAGGAAACGTTTAAGGCATGGTCCTAATAACATTGAGATGGTCTTTATAAGACACACAGGTATCGCTCATCACGATAACCATGGCTCTGCTCCTTGCACCAGAGCCCAGGCAGTAGACTAGACCAGTGGAGACAGATCAATCCCTCTGCCCTAGTAATAAGAGGAGCACTCTTTCTGAGCAGCACCTGCATTGTCCTACGATAACATTTACATTTTTACATTTAGGGGACACTTTTATCCAAAGAGACTAACAACCATTCACACTCAGACGGCGGAGTCCACCTCACATGGAGACAGCCAGCTCGTCAGGAGCACTAAGGATGAGGCATTTTGCTCACTCAGCGAGGAAGAGGAGCCAGATTGGAACTAGTAATCTTCTGGTTACTAACTAACCCGCTCTTCCTCCAGAGCTGCTGCCGCCCTATAGCTGACATCACTTTAAAGATCTATCGTAGGCTGTATTGGGACTTGGAGATGAACATTGTTGAATGGAGAACGACTTTTTAATGAAGCTCCTATACCAGACTTAAGTTGTGAGAACGTTTAAATCTTTTCTCGTGATATATAAGAGATAGGCCTCACCATAAATCTAAAAGTTATACTACTATAACATCTACAATCCAAACTTGCCCAAAACATGAAGGTAATACAGTTTTATTATTTTATAAGATGAAATAGCTGAAGATATTTTAGAGGAACCCTATGGGTGTGGATTGTGTCGTGTAGATATTCCTGCTTAAGAGACACGCAAGCACACACACACACACACACACACACACACACACACACACACACACACACACACACACACACACACACACACACACACACACACACACACACACACACACACACACACACAGACACACACCAAAGGATCGCAATTTTCCTTTAGTCAGGTTAAGAAAGTGGGCTTTAATGATGCGTCAAACGCTCTGCTTACAAGACCATTAAGCAGTCGCCCGGCTCAGGAGTGGAGTGAGCACATTATGGCGGCGGCGGCACTCAGCCACTGAACAGCGCCGAGGACCTGTAGTTTAACTCCAGCCGTGTCACCTGTGGGCGTTGGACTCTACTGTGTCATGTGGCAGCTCTCGCTCTCTCCTCTTTCTCTGTGGAAACCTTCAGACACACAGGCAACGTGTGAGTCTGTTTAAGAACCACAACAACAAAAACAAACAAATTGATAGACACACGTTGGTGTGTGTGCCCATCTGCCTTGCCAGTGTTCTAAAACCATGTGGTTTGTGTGTGTGTTTGGGCGCGTGTGTGCGTGCGTGTGCGTGCGTGTGCGTGCGTGTGCGTGCGTGTGGGTGCGCGTGAGTGTATGCGTGCGTGCGTGCATGTGTGTGCGTGCGTGTCCTTTGACTCTTATGCTGGACTGAAGGTTAAAGGAGCTGAAGTCATCCCCCTCTGTCTCTTCCTCTTCTTCCTCTTCTTCCTCTTCCTCTTCTCGTTTCTAGATCTTTCCGCAGCCCTCTGAGAGCCAGAGCATTGTGCTCAGCCTTCATCTCCCCTCCTTCCCCGTTTATTCAACTGCTCATGTCATGTTTCTTTTTTTCTCCTTTTCTTTTTTTCTTATGATTGGATTTTTTTTTTGTTCAAACGGCGCCAAGCGAGTCAGGAGCTGATCGCATTTCAAATCTTTTGTCTGTCGTTTGACAGGGAAGAGCGAGTTGGACAGAGGACGCCCAGAATGGCTGATTCTGAATTCATCATTTGCTTCTTAAAGAGCTAAAGAGACGACGTGATTCTGTTTGGCTCGCTCTCGTGTCCGAATCCTCACAACACAACACACCGAAATGTTTCCCCCAAGTCACTTCAAAAGGATGTTTTCTGCCTTTCCTAAATAGCATAAAACCCAATTTCATATTCTACAATCCCAATCTATCAACATCTTGATTCTAGCTGTTTCTTAGATTCAAAGAGCCGTGAGGGAACATCACCATGTCGTCAGCTGTTCCCATTCTCAAAGTAAACCTTATAAAACATCTTCCATCTCAGCACATGCCTTTGTATTGAAACAGCAGATGCTTACAGAGAGTCAGGAACCCACATGATAATAACCACAAAATAATAAAAAGCAATAATATAATAATAATACTGGTCACGCACTGCCATCACTGCATTAATTCAATGTTTGATGGGATTATTAAAACGTAAGGCTAGAGAGCTGCTCTCTGAGAGAGGACTTAAGATGGCGGCCGGATAAAGATTTGGTGTCTTGTATCCATGGCGATGCCTTCCTCCAGGCTGAATTACAGTGAAACACGCCTCTCTCTGCCTTGAC
>NC_079433.1:16161388-16168888 GCF_026213295.1 Gadus chalcogrammus | reverse complement strand
GTCCTTCAACTGCCGCATCGAGTACGAGAAGGTGGAGAAGGGCTCCAAGAACGCGCTGTGCAACTTCGACCCGTCCAAGACGTGCTACCAGGAGCAGACGCAGAGCCACGTGTCCTGGCTGTGCTCCAAGCCCTTCAAGGTCATCTGTATCTTCATCTCCTTCTACAGCACTGACTACAAGCTGGTGCAGAAGGTGTGCCCGGACTACAACTACCACAGTGACACCCCCTACTTCCCCTCCGGCTGACTCCTCCTCCTCCACCTCCTCTTCTTCTTCTTCTGTCCCCACACAACATCACAGATACAAACATGAGGAAGGGACACGGTGAAAACACAGGCTAGGGGGGGGGGGGGGGGTCCACCTGTCCCCCACTACATAAAAAAGTGCAACGTAATCTTAAGGGGGGGCGGTCCCCCCCCCCCCCCACCACCCCACCACCTACCAAGTGGGGACTGAATTGACAATGCAAAACATTTAGGAAGGAATTTGGAAGACCCTGTTTAAGAAAAGGTGCATTTAGAATGTGTTATTTAGCCTGATGTAATAGAGTTGACTTCTAAACGAAAAATGCTATAAAAAAAAAACATCCGTTATTTTATTGGTGTTGTGATCATTTTCACTTTAGGTTGTGTTTTGTTTACTGGAGTTTATGACGAGGCAATCTTATAATATTTATTTTCAAAAGCATTCAATAATGGCGTTCATTTACCCAGTGTTTTACTTTTACTGTCACTCCCGAATCGTATTCTCCTTCTTCTTCTTCGTCTTCTTCTTCTTCTTCTTCTATTTATAAAGACAATGTTTGGGCAACAGACCCCGACCCCTGGGTCGACCAGGGCTGTGTTCACTCTATACAGAATGTCTATGAATAGAAAACTCAACACACACTTTGACACTTTCAAAATGGCCCTGCTGTAGCTTTTAAACAGAACAAAAGAGGGGGATGATTTGGAGAAACTTCAAATGGTTTTCCCCTTGCCTAGGGACTCCCTGGGATTGAGCAGACTTCCCCCTATAGGCATGTTCCATTCAAGAGATGAAAATGTGTCGCTCTGTTCAGAAAGTATTACACTCCCAATCTGTGTCTGTCGGCGCTGAGCTACAGCCTAGCGCTACAGCCTAGCGCTACAGCCTAGCGCTACAGCCTAGCGCTACAGCCTAGCGCTACAGCCTAGCGCTAGCCTCTTTCCCGCTAGCCACGCCGCGGCTGCTCCCTTGAAGATTGCAGGAAAACCGCTAACATGAAATGTGTTGCTTCGACCCAGTAAACGGGTTGATTGAATCTGACCCTTGTGGTGAAACTGTATTGAACGACCTAGTGACTGAATGTTAACGGACACACCCGATATGGGGGAGGGGGGCGTTCAGGGGGGTGAGGGGGGGGGGGGCTTCATCATCTGTCACTTAATATATGAAATATAATGTCCTACTGTATATCTTAGAGATCCTGATTTGTATGAATGGTTTGTATTGTACATAGTGGAACAGGACAGAGCTGCTTCTGTACATGGTCCCCCTATGAGCTGTGCCCTCTCCCCATGATGTCTCCTCTCTGTCCACTCCATTTATGCTTGTCCTTGGTTTCCTTGACGATTACACATATTAATAATGATGTTGCTGATGTTGATGTGACTCTCATGAAAAAACCCTGCAAAGTCTTGTACAGAAGCTGTTCAAACCGCGGCGAGATATATTCTAAAACGTTATTCTTCTCCGACTGTATCACAATTGTTTTCTTGGGGAGGGGGGGGTCATGGAGATGTATATATGAATCAATAAACACATAGAGTACATTTTACCTGTTGAATCGTCTTTGGCTGTTGTTTCTCCATCGGTGCTGCGGCAAAACCAACCCCTCATGTCTTTACTGGGTTCACTCTCACAAATGATACCAGCCTGCACGATCACAGCCTGTTGTCATTGGTTCATATCTTTAACCACAACCAAACCTGTCACCTGCCAATCAACCCGAAACAGACTTTGAGCCCGCCCCCTGCATTAAAGGCAGCTGGCAGATAAGTGTAGAGAATATAATAATCATAAACATAATTATGTATTGATAATTCTTTAATCAATATAAAAAACATCCCCAGACTCACAAGTGGTAGATGTGGTGATGATTGATACATATTGATCACAGAGTAATCCATATATAATTATAATTTCTATCAACTCTCCAGTGTGTTGTGACCAACAATCAAACAGTGTTTTTTGCATCAACGCAAATACATAGACAAACATGAGCCGTCTGTGAGAAGACTAGAGCCCTTCAGAACACACACACACACTCACACACACCCAGACACACACACACACACACACACACACACACACACACACACACACACACACACACACACACACACACACACACACACACACACACACACACACACACACACACTGTGCTTTGACAGTAATTACAAATGGTGTGCCATGTGCGATGAACAGATTTCCTTGCTGAGGCCTGTTGCCAACGAAGTTTTGGAGGAGCCCAGGAAGAAAAAAGGGAAGAAAAGTTGTAGGCCAGTTCCCGTGAGATGGTTGGAGAAGATTGAGGAAGGGAGGGAGAGAGCGGTGGGGGAGCTCTGAGTGGTGGTGGTGGGGGGGGGGGGGGGGGGGGGGGGGGGGGGGGGCAGTGGGATAAGCGCCTGTTGTGGGACTAAGCAGTGGCACCTGCCGCTGAATCTCCCCACCGGGCTCTGAGGATCAGCGGGCGACTTTAAACAGATTAGGGCCTTCTGCCGGCGCCACGCTCCCCGCCGTACCGCAGCGCAGGATTAACCGCTTTAATGACCAGTGGATGGTGTCGTAGGGAGGGGGGAGGGGGGCGGGGGGGGGGGGGTCGCAGGGTCAGCCCCCCTCACCGGCCTGCAGGTAGGGGAGCGCAGCCAGGTTTGATGGTGGTGAGTCCGTGTCGTCCCGTTACATTATTGTCATAACACAGTCATGTGTCACAGTATAACAGGAAACAGCCGGTACAGACGCAGCACCGTGCAGCCTCCGGGGAGGTCTTCATTCGGCTCAGCACCGCACGTCATATAGTATAGTTATAAGTGGGACGAAAATAACCAACCTGTCGCGGTTCCTTTGACTGCCGGCTACATACCCAACATGTGTTGTCTGACTCGGAAACGCTCTCTTATGACAACACGCCCCCAGAGCACCTGATCCACACCTCAACAAGACCTCAGGTGAGGAGACCCCCTCGCTCCCTTCATCTCAACACAAACACCCCCACGCAGCACGCAGTAAGCACGCACAATAACGTGTCATCAGCCCCCACGGTGTCGCACCGTGACCGCCCGGCTCATTCGGTTTTTCTAGACGCTTCGCCTCCTCGCTGATTCCTCTGAGGACCACCGAATGCTGCGCTGCCTGCACCTGCTCTACGTACATGAAGGGGCCGAGGGCCTGCCCACCCTGGCTCCTGTTGTCTTGACGTAAATTCATCCCGTTCCTCGCGGTTTCTTTAGCAAACCACTGCGTTCAATACAAGAGAGGGGGGCCCAACATCTGTAGTGCTGATCATTGGATGAGCTGGAGCTCTGACTGGGGTAAGACATTCAACGCTCTCATGTAGAATGGGACTCAACTGGCTCGTTGGACAATAATAACGCAAACAACCCTGGAGGTACCAGACTGAAGATGTTCACTGTAGGGCACTATCAGGGGGGCAGCCGGTCTCTCCATCAGGGGGACAGCCGGTCTCTCCATCAGGGGGGCAGCCGGTCTCTCCATCAGGGGGACAGCCGGTCTCTCCATCAGGGTGGCAGCCGGTCTCTCCATCAGGGGGGCAGCCGGTCTCTCCATCAGGGGGGCAGCCGGTCTCTCTAGCAGGGGGGCAGCCGGTCTCTCTAGCAGGGGGGCAGCCGGTCTCTCTAGCAGGGGGGCAGCCGGTCTCTCTAGCAGGGGGGCAGCCGGTCTCTCTAGGGTGGCAGCTGGTCTCTCTAGCAGGGGGGCAGCTGGTCTCTCTAGCAGGGGGGCAGCCGGTCTCTCTAGCAAGGGGGCAGCCGGTCTCTCCATCAGGGGGGCAGACGGTCTCTCTAGCAGGGGGGCAGCCGGTCTCTCTAGCAAGGGGGCAGCCGGTCTCTCCATCAGGGGGGCAGCCGGTCTCTCTAGCAGGGGGACAGCCGGTCTCTCCATCAGGGGGGCAGCCGGTCTCTCTAGCAGGGGGGCAGCCGGTCTCTCTAGCAGGGGGGCAGCCGGTCTCTCTAGCAGGGGGGCAGCCGGTCTCTCTAGCAGGGGGGCAGCCGGTCTCTCTAGGGTGGCAGCTGGTCTCTCTAGCAGGGGGGCAGCTGGTCTCTCTAGCAGGGGGGCAGCCGGTCTCTCTAGCAAGGGGGCAGCCGGTCTCTCCATCAGGGGGGCAGACGGTCTCTCTAGCAGGGGGGCAGCCGGTCTCTCTAGCAAGGGGGCAGCCGGTCTCTCCATCAGGGGGGCAGCCGGTCTCTCTAGCAGGGGGACAGCCGGTCTCTCCATCAGGGGGGCAGCCGGTCTCTCTAGCAGGGGGACAGCCGGTCTCTCTAGCAGGGGGGCAGCCGGTCTCTCTAGCAGGGGGGCAGCCGGTCTCTCTAGCAGGGGGGCAGCCGGTCTCTCTAGCAGGGGGGCAGCTCTGTACAGCCGCTACATAAAGAAAATATTTCTATGCACAATGTTGATTAAAATGTTCTGATATTAGTTAAGTGTGCGTATTTTGTGTGTAAGTATGTGTGTTTGTATGCGTGTGTGTGTGTATGTGTTTGTGTGTGTGGGGGAGTGTATGTTTGTGTGTGTATGTGTGTGTGTGTGTGTGTGTGTTTGTGTGTGTGCGTTTGTGGCTAGTTGACAGATTTAGTGGTTATAACGTAACTGAAAAATAAACTACCACTCACAAACATATTAAATGACATTTCTAACAAGTCTTCAGCCATAAATATTTATTTAATCAAATATGTACACTTAGCAATGATTTCTTATGAATAAATAATCAAATATAATCCCCTCTCGAGAACATTCCACTCTAGCTAATTATATTTCATGAGGAACAGCGAACAACTGCCTTATCTGTATGAATCCACTTTCTTTTTTATATTTATCTCTGCTGGGCTTTAGAAGTTTCATTTATTTCACCTGCAACTCAATTAAAACTAAGTGGCGGAATAAATGAGCACTCATTTGGCTACATATTTGCCTGACATGTGCATTTCAAGTAGTCCACTCTCTAATTAATCAACACTCATTGTGGGTCCCATTCTGAACATTCTCACATGTTCCCGCTGCACAAGCTGCAGATAAACTCGGCTGATTTGCAGCCTTGTTTGCAGAGGGAGGGAAGGGAGGGGAGGGAGAGGGGGGAGGGAGATGGGAGGAGGGAGGGAAGGGGGAGGGGAGAGGGGCGGTCTCCCATGAGAAGACGTATCTCTGAAATCAGAGCAGGTGAACAATGACTTTAGGATCAACCTGCCCACATCAGACCCTGCTTGTCAATCCGGCTCTGACCTACACCGATGCATTCCTGCCCGCCCCCTCAGAAACTAAATTTCTGCTTTAATCAAAAGTGGGATGGGGAGAGAGCCCGGGTGCCTCTGGGATATTTTTCCATTAACCATTTTGACACATGAGTGACTGTGGGGGATTATTGGTTTTTGAAGAACTATTAACAGCTGTACATTTGCATTTTAATACAGTTCTCCTCCGCTACTAATGCAATTTTTTGCTTCCCAGCTTTGTTCCCACCTTGTTCCTGCAGCGGTCCTAACGAACAGGGAAAAGGCCCCTGGCTTTAATCATTTTAATTGCCACGCAAAAAAAACGAGTTGTCTTATTAATCACTGCCTGAATCTTCACAATTACCGCGCGGCTGCCCGCTCTGGTTCCTCTGTCAACGGTTGCCAGCCCTCACAGCCCATATATCATTACTATGTATTTATTTAGAGCTTATATTGAATCTGTAACGTGGTTTATTTTGATTCAAAGCACCTGATTGATTCATACTCAAGCATTTCCTTCTCCCTCAACTGCTGTCACGATGCTGTCAGCTGAATGCTTCCCTTTTGGGATGAATAACGCACTCCTTAACCACCTCCTCTAGTGATTCAAACCCAGTGTCTGTCTGGACCAATACATAACTGATTAGACTTAAACAACAGAATAAACTAAATCAATGAGTAAAATAACATTCATGAAGACAAAACAGCGTATAAGTACGTTCAGATTCCAAAGAGAAGTCCTCCCTTCCTTGTTTTGAACCAGAGCTGCCCGGTTCGCTCAACAAATGGTCTTGGCGGGAAAGGTTTACACACACACACACACACACACACACACACACACACACACACACACACACACACACACACACACACACACACACACACACACACACACACACACACACACACACACACACACTTACACACACAAACACACACACACACACACACACATACTGGAAAGACTTCGGTCACTCTGTTTTCTTAAATATATAATCTGGGTCTATGAGTGTTGAACATCCAAAATGTGTTCAGAAGATACAACTCAAGCCTCAATGAGATAAGATAGCACTCATGCATATTATTTAATGGGAGTAAATTTAGAAATAAACTCTGAAATTGATGTTCAGGTTTGACCTTGTTCAGACCTCTCTGATCCTAAAATTTCTTTTTTTCTGGCTAACTGAAAACACATGCCTGCACAAAATATTATCAGGCAGATATGGACTTTAAAAATAAAAGATAATGGTGATGCCCACCAATATAACAAACTTAAACAATGTTCCCTGCAATTATTGCCCGGTTCTTTTTATTTAAAAACAACCCCCATTTACCCTCTAAATGCATTTTTGTTGTTAATGGGGGAAAATTTTAATCTTTAACCCCCATTACTTTTCAATATGTAATACCTCAATTAGAATACTTAATTTTTGTTTACTAAATGTTGTGGTGTGCATGGCACACTTTAATTTACCTACCATGGATTAAGCCCTAATGTAATCTGTGTCACATGTTACACTCTGACCTCTGGATAATTTGAGAAGGCACAACCCGATGTCAAGATAATAAACGCTTCTTTCAACCAGAGGTGAACTGAGACGTCAAACATGGACTGGCGAACTACCTTATTTTAGGGTGCCACGCAGGCACCCTCTGGCTCCACCACTGAGCTCTACAGTCTGCTCCTGGTCACCCCTCAGCCATGGTGAAGACATGGTCCACACTCATGGGCTGGCTCACATGGTTCTTTCTGAGCCATTAAGTCATGAAGCAAACCAGCTGTTCCTCAAAAGTTTGGTTTCATGAAAACAACCTTGAGATTTTCGAGTTGTTCTATAAATGATATCCATATAATATTTACAAGTATAATATTATGATGACGTTATCCTGTATGATCCTGTAACTCTGGCTAAATTATAAAAAATAAATAATCTTATTGGCTAATTACAAACAAACAAGGTTAAACTTCGTATTCATGTTTTATACTAGTCCCAGCTATCATCTAGCTCAGTATGGAAGCTAACATTGATA
>NC_079433.1:16131388-16156388 GCF_026213295.1 Gadus chalcogrammus | reverse complement strand
ATTAGCGTTATTTTTTCTGTGATTAATTAATCGGAATTAACAAGTTAATTTTCAAGCAATTCTAGTAAGTGAAAGTATGTTTAAAATTCCCAAATCTGTGGTGCTACTTATTTGAATTTAACAAGACTTGTTGTAACTATTGGTTTACAATTGTACTAATCTGTGGCGTTCTGTAAATTTCATATTCAACCCACACTGAGCGAGTCAATAAAACACCCTGAAGATCACATGTTCTAGTTTTTGCTTATTATGTACATTTCATATGAATGATAATGTGTCATTCCATTTGATAACCTTATTTAACTTTAATTGGAGTGGATTTAAAAAATATTTTTAAAAGTGTGACTAATTGCGAGTTACCTCATTAATACTATGCGATTCATCGCGAAAAAAAAAAAAAATCGTCTGACAGCCCTAATCTATACATATATGTGATGATGTGAAATTGGAAAACAGAGAGTGCAGAAAAGACACCTTCACTTTGTCAGCAGGCGGGAAATTGACCGGCAAGATGGATTCCCAAACCAATCAGGGAAGAGATCTCCTGATTGGTCAGAAACGAGCCGGCAGCAGACTAAAATCAAAAGTCTCATTCAGAGGCCGGTGTGAGCCAACCACAGCAGGTATCTTACAGAGCGTTTCACTGACTAACAGAAGACGGAAGGCTATGGCAATTCTTACAAATTACACTCCGATCATAGCTCTTAAACCTCAGAACCTTTCATACAGTCCAATGAATGGAAATTATGCGACAGGAGTATGAGAATGTTTGGTATTTATTCAAACTGGTTGCAATTTATGTCAAAGCTTAATGATAGCCTAGCAGCCTAGTAAGTTAGTAGTTAGTAATTCTTTTGGTCTTTGACTTTAGAAGAACCTCAGAAATGGCCCCGAAATGAGTTTATATTATTACTAAATTTATATGTGAGTTTGTAGTCCCTTATGAGCAAAAAGAGAGAATAACAGAAGGAGCTGGACTGTGTCCAATGACTCACAGTGGGGATGGGGGTGGGGGAGTGTCCTCTGTCCTAGTGTTGCTGTAAACGCGTAGCCTTGAGAACGTCCACAAACGAATGGACTACTTCATTGATTGTGACAGAGCCACAGAATTTGATGGACAGTAACTAATTTTTCCATCATACGCAGAGAAAAACAACGGGCTAGGGCTATGGGAGTTTCAAAGTGGGTTTATTAGAACCAGGTGTTGGGAAGAAGAGCCTATAAATGCAAATGCTTTCACCACGCATACCAGCTAGCTTTAGCCATATGCTTCTGTTGATCAGCTTTACGTGCCAAAAGAAAATCCCTGTAGAAACTTGGCTTGCGCTAACGTGAGGATTGTTTTTGAGAAATATACATTTGAGTACCGTTGTTATCATTTATTGTGTATAAATCAAAAAATGCTTTGCAGACAGTGAGCCTAAATCTTTTGTTAGTTCAGTTTATTTAGCTAATTTTTTGCAATATACTTAACCCAATCAATCATTCCAAAAACCCATTAGGCTCCCCATTCACACCATTAGCTTCTGCTGATAGTTTACTCATTGTTTGAATTAGATCCATTAAAAGAGTAGAAATGTGGATGTCAATTCTTTTTGGAATCTTTAATAAATCAAATGCAACTTTTGTTCAGCATCTAGTGTGCATGTTCAAAGTGATAATCTAATACCATAATAGAATCTATCAATTTATTTATTGCTCTGCATTTGACGAGACTTGCCACTTTGCACCTGTACTGCCTGCGATATAACAGCTCTGTGAAGATCAAAAGGCATTCACTCAAACTGCCCATTTGGAGTAGAGTTCAGATAAGTGTGTTGTTGGAAGAAGGAGGCGCACAGCCTCTGAAAGAATATTAAGGGTTCAGCAGCTATTAATACAACGACGTAGGTATCTGTACATCTGTGTTTACCTTGCTCTGTGTCCTTCACAAACATGGCCAACCGCCTTCTTGCACTGAATGCTGACACAAATTCCAATGTATAAATTACACATGATGAATAAAAGAGTTCCAGGGTTGTATGTGCACATCTGCGTGCGTGCGTGCGTGCGTGCGTGTGTGCCTGTGTGTGTGTGTGTGTGTGTGTGTGTGTGTGTGTGTGTGTGTGTGTGTGTGTGTGTGTGTGTGTGTGTGTGTGTGTGTGTGTGTGTGTGTGTGTGCATGGGGGTGGGTGGTTGTTGGATTGAGAATAATATCAGCAGCAGCATCAGAGACCATTTATATCCAAGTGGCGGTGCTGTTGACTAGGTGAGCTGAAGGCTGTGTGTGACACTGTGTGTGAGATATTTAATTTCCACGCCACTCGCCTGTCCTTGTGAGACCCATCGAGGCCTGGAGCAGGAAAGGAAAACAGGAAGAACATGTTTATCATTCTTGAATTGACTTTGAAGTATCATCAAAGTAAATTCATAGTTGTTTCATAGTTGTTTACTGATGCTTTCACATTGCAAAGCATTCTGGGTGATGTTTCACACATCTTCACGTTTCCCACCTACACTACTGTACTGATGGGAGTGTCTCTCAGTCTGTTTGTCTTTGTTTATGTGTATGTTTGTATACAAGACACAGGAATCCCCATTCAAAAAAAAGAGGACAAAACAAGTTCCCGCCATTGCGAAAAAAAAAAAAAAAGGGGATTCATTTTGGTGTCACTCATTCGTCTCGTTTCGCCGCAGCGTTGCAGCCCTTGACAAACTCCAAGTCGGGCATAATCACTGTTGTCACAGCGAACAAGCCGTGGCGATGGGAGAATTTTCTCCAGAGTCATCATTGTCATGTGTGGAGCCCGGCACTTAGCCCTGTCACCTGTAATTAGAGTCAGTGTGACAGGGTACCCCGACTGACATCGAGTTAAACTGTATGACAAGCTGTCAGCACCAGGGTTCCCTCTCCCCCTCCTCTCGCTCCCTCTCCTTGCATTTCACACATAAAGGCGCTCACCGCGGGCAGGGAGTCAGAGCGGAGGAAAGCAAGACGTGTATGTGAGGGTCAAGACCAGGCTTTTTTCTTATTGACAGAGTTGGTGGTCTGACTTTTGCGTGGTCAAATTCAGTTGTTGAGTTTCAATGCGAAACGAAAGAATGTAAATTGTGGATTCTTTATTTTTATGAAGAAAGCAATGATATAATGTTAAGCTTATAGGATATTTCCTCTGATGAAAACCCATGACACCAAATTGTAAATGCTTTGTCCTTTACCAGAATACAGCCACCGGTTCCTAATGGTCGGAAGAGCCATTGAAGTAGTACACTCCGATACCAGTTGACAGTGGACTGTGCAAAAGACCTCCCCAGAAGTAGGTCTGAAGTGAATACAGCATTGCATAGGACATCATTTAACCTAGATGTGTACTTGCCCTCTTTCACGGTTGTATATTAAATGGAATGTTGGAGGGCAGGGCAATCCAGTCTTTCAGTCTTTGTCAACCCAAGTTAATAAATGAAAGAATATGAAAGACATTTCATATTGCTCGAGCATGTTTCCTGCTCAACCAATCAGCGATTAGCTGACCCAAAAATGTGCAGAAATGAGGGAAACGTTGCTAGCCTTTGGCAGCAATGCAGGTCGAATCACTGGTCGTAAACCAGCCAGAGGAACGAGAACAGGTTTATGCACAGCAACGGTGATGCCGCTGGTCTTTATATAAGGGCTGGAGGCAGGAGTGGGATTTGAGCTAAAGTGAAACAATAAAGATGTCTCTTTATCTCTCCCATTAGCGGCCTACGCATCAGCGTCAATGAAAAACACTTTTAAATAGATACAAAATGCACAAATGTAGATTCCAGCTTGTTTGTTAACTTAATCCGGGGCCAACGGCCTGTGGACGTAGGAGACGGAACGAAGAGGGAGAACATCTGCCCACCTAAAGCGTTGAATTCCGTAGGCTAATGGCATTACGGTCTCATTCTTTAGAGTCTAGCGGTGCTACTCCATTATGAGGCTTTTTAATTGGCTTTGGTACCTGCCGTCTCCAGCAGCGAGGAGAGGACGCAGTGTAATATCATCTGGGCCAGGTACCGCCGCTGCTATAGCAATAGTAATTGCAAAAGGTTCATTAACCCTCAACAGTTTTAAGCCTGTTAAGAACAGGGTGGAGGGGCGGTGGTGGGCTTCCATTAACTGAATTTACATATTGAGGAAATTAACGCAAATATAATTAAACTAGTGTCAGTACAAACAAACTGGATGAAGAAACAATCCTATACAAGTATATATACGTCTGAGAAGAAACACACAATCCTGTGAGGTTGGATATGTGAAGCGAAGATGGCGTTGAGACAAAAGATTCAACGTTTTACAGCTTAAAGGTCCAGTGTGTATTATTTTGTGCCGTCTAACGGGGCGGACTTGGCAGAAATGGAACATAGCATTCATTAGCATGTTTAAATTGGTGTATAAAAACCTGAAAACAAGAATCCTGTGTTGTCGTCACGTTGGTTTGAGCCTTTATATCTACATGGGGAGCGGGTCTTCTCCCACGGAGACTACTATACCTCTACAAATACAACTACTATACTACTACTACCACTACTAAAACTACACCAGTGCTACTACTACTATACTAGTACTACTACTACTATACAATTAGCACTATACTAGTACTACTACTACTATACTACTACTACCACTACTAAAACTAGTGCTACTACTACTATACTAGTACTACTACTACTATACAATTAGCACTATACTAGTACTACTACTATACTACTACTACCACTACTAAAACTACACTAGTGCTACTACTACTATACTAGTACTACTACTACTATACAATTAGCACTATACTAGTACTACTACTACTATACTACTACTACCACTACTAAAACTACACTAGTGCTAGTACTACTATACTAGTACTACTACTATACAATTAGCACTATACTAGTACTACTACTACTATACTACTACTACCACTACTAAAACTACACTAGTGCTACTACTACTATACTAGTACTACTACTACTATACAATTAGCACTATACTAGTACTACTACTACTATACTACTACTACTAAAACTACACTAGTGCTACTACTACTATACTAGTACTACTACTACTATACAATTAGCACTATACTAGTACTACTATACTACTACTACCACTACTAAAACTACACTAGTGCTACTACTACTACACTACTACTACTGCGACAACAACACTACTACGACTATTACACTACTACTACTGCAATAGTACTAGTAATACTATTAATACTATTATACTACTACTGCACCATCACTAATACTACTACTATACTACTACTGCTTCTACTGCTTCTACTAATAAAGGAAGACGATTTAATGAAATATGTTATTTCTGACTACGGAGAAAATGATCCTAATGAATAACATCACGTGGATCTTTCTCTCTACCCGGTGCACGTATCAACCAGTGCTCTCACATAATTTACAGTCCTACATACATTCATACTTTGCTCTGGTGTTGCTACTCAAGCATGTCATTAATTTGCTCCATTACTTGGGGGGGGGGGGGGGGGGGTACCCCCAGGCACTGCCTCGTTCTGGACTACAGTTGATGGATCACCAACACAAGCACTAACATGCACACACACACAGAGGCCCCCCCTCCGCCCCACACACACACACACACACACACACACACACACACACACACACACACACACACACACACACACACACACACACACACACACACACACACACACACACAAAAAATAAACAATAAGTCCCATCAGAGACCCCTTATGTCTCTTAACCTCAGAGACCGTTATGTCTCTTAACCTCAGAGACCCCTTATGTCTCTTAACCTCAGAGACCCCTTATGTCTCTTAACCTCAGAGACTGTTATGTCTCTTAACCTCAGAGACCCCTTATGTCTCTTAACCTCAGAGACCCCTTATGTCTCTTAACCTCAGAGACCGTTATGTCTCTTAACCTCAGAGACCGGTTTGTCCCTTAACCTAAGAGACCCCTTATGTCCCTTACCTCAGATACCCGTCCCTTAACCTCAGAGACCCGTTAAGTCCCTTATTCTCAGAGACCCGTTAAGTCTCTAAACCTCAGAGATCTGAGGTCACACTGGGCAGAATAAAGAGTCATACGAACAATTACAACAATAATTGACATATATTTGGGCAATAACCTCTGAGACCCTTATGTCCCTTAACCTCAGAGACCCTGATTTTTATGGTTAACTTAGGACATGAACAACCATTTTTAAATAATGTGATAGAGTTAAAAGGTTATCCTACAGCAAACATCTATCTACAGAGTTGTCAAGATGTCACTTAGCTTTGAAGAGCATTTTAGTATTCACATTCCATTTATCCCACCTCTCCCACGTTATTATGTAGAATGACGCAACAAAACAATCACAAATCACAAAGCAAGTTGGTTGGCTGTTGAATGGAATGTTTTTTGCACAAAATAAAATATTCTTACATGTTTGAAAATCATGACGGATCTAAGGGAAATTAATTAATTCAATACTGACATAGCCATCATGATGTCAACACTGTTCAAGTTACTCAAGGGATTACTTTCCGGGGAGGCAAAGCAGGTGAAACCAACAAAAGACAAGACAAGTTTCTTTCCGCTAACACTTCCCGACATGTGTGTGTGTCAAGCCAGCTGTCACGTCGTAATCAAGAATAGGGCTGCAATCAGGTGATGTAATCACTTGGCGCCAGTGATTAAGAGGAGGTGAAAGGAGACGAGAGGAAGGGCGACGGCGAAGGAACTCTGGAGCAGGGAGGATGGCGGCTACAGAAGAACACAAAAATAAAGCAAACGATTTCCAGTAGGCGTGGCATGGGGAGACGGGAAGAGGGCTCTCCCTTAATGTAATCAGGCAGAGAAAAGAAGAGGAGGGCGAGGAGGAAGAGAAAACAAGATTCCCCTGAAGACAGTCGAGTGTGCGAGCTAATAATCACTTTGTTCTTTTGCTGATTACAGGGCTAATCAGGGGACCGGCGTGGAGAGTCCTGCACGTCGCCCAGAATAAATCGGTGATGTTGTTGTTCGTAGGGGTTGATCGGCGTCTCCTCGTCAGCGGGAGCGTGTGACGCCAAACAATCTGCAGGAAGACGGGGACAAAATCAATGCTTATTAGCGGTTTGAAAGCTCCAAGTGAGAGGAAGGGGAGGTCAGAGTTATGCTATCAAAGAAAATGTGCAAAGGGCAATCAAAAATTATTAATCCTGAATTAAAACAGAACTAGGTGTGAAATGATTTAAAATATTTTTACCAACCTGAACGTAAATAGAACCATTACAATGATTAGCTTTGGGAATAAACACCAACAGGGCAAAGATACCATAACCTTTATTTATAACCTTGGGTAGGACAAAACTATCATACGTTTTGAAAACCTAAAATAAAGTCGTAAGTCAGAACGATATTTCTCAAAAACTGTATCAGAGCGATAAACATGGAAGGTCAAAAAATCATGATTTTATGTATCACGTTTTCTTACACAGAACATAAAAAGGCATTAATCTTGTTCAAACAACGTGAGTTCTTAAGTTGCTTCATTTTGGGTTATTGCGTGCATAACCATGTTGGCAACTCAAGGAGATGATTCAATCCTGGTAGAGTGTCTTTTTGGGTCTCGACCTTTCAAGAAATGCTACTCCAAACAACGACAGAAGTCCTCCAAAGATACACAGCATTGTAAAAGAAGATTGACAACGAGTTGGCAGCCAGTTCCTTGCGGCCTGCGGTACCTTACAGAGAGAGCTCCAGCCAGCAGGCCGGTGAGACGCAGTGCAGTAATCTCTCCTGGAATCCAGCGTTCCGCCTTCCATTATGCACACGGAGCCATGCTGGAAGAGGGGAAATTGGGCCGAACTAATTACAATTTAAATGAAACCATAATTGGACATTTTGCGCTTGTCATACGATGAGAGACAGATGGGTGGGTAATTGCGTTACAAGTCTGACATGGCAGCGCCGGCCCCGTTCCCTCACATCCCCGGCGCCCTTCACCGGGCCCTTGTGAATGGGGGCCCGTGTTCAAAGACAATTTGTTGTTAATTTCTTTCATCGCTCTACCAGTGTTGACACTGGGATCCTCAATCAACTAAATCAGGATAAATGACCACAGCCATGGGTGTAATAGACGTTTATCTTTTTACCAGGAGGAAATCTTCCGAAAGGAAGTCTTTCGGAAATGGGCTGTAGTTGAGCTCATCAACTGTTTGAATGTAAAACAATGTTTTCCGTTTTTTATTCACATGAACAGCTTGAATTGTTTTGCACGTTGAAGAGTAATGTAAAATGGAGCGTGTGAGGGTAAATGTTGGCTATAGTTTGACATGTGAGCTACATCCACGTTGCAAAACTCTTTTAGATGAGTACTTAGTAGACCACAAGATGATATGATGTGGTGGCCTCAGCCTGAACAATTTCTACGTACCCAGTAGTAACTGACGATAAAATCATAATACAGTAATCACTGCATATTGTCCTGCTGACTGTGCACTGTGTATAAACTGTGTACTGCATATAGTCACTGTGTGAGTTGTTGGTTTGAAGCCTGTGGGGGGCGATGCGGCCCGAGGGAGACACACTCATCACATGGTGTTGTTGACCAGGTGCAGGCGGTGGTGGTTGGGAGGTGCGGGGGACCACCGGTTCAGCTGAGCACCCTGCCCCACACTGCGGCAATCCAGGCCCAATGCAGGGCTCCACTGGCTCTACACTCGACGACACTCCAATTAGGATTTCAGTGTAAGTATCCTGGGGCTTTCTAGATAACACTTCCTTAATCCCCGGAGGGAAGTTCAGGAAGTCACAGTGGCTCGCCGGTGACCCTGGAGACACGAGAGCGTCGGTCGGGATGGGAGCATCAGGAGGTCACTATGGGGCATTCTGGGGGGGCACTGTGGTGCATTGTGGGAGGCGACCGTGGTGCATTGTGGGAGGACACTGTGGTGCATTCTGGGAGGGCACTGTGGTGCATTGTGGGAGGGCAGTTTGGTGCATTGTGGGATGGCACTGTGGTGCATTGTGGGAGGGGACCGTGGTGCATTGTGGGACGGCACTGTGGTGCATTGTGGGAGGGCAGTGTGGTGCATTGTGGGAGGGCACTGTGGTTGGACTGACCATGGGACTGACTGACCTCAAATACCAAAGGTACGAATGGGACAGTGGGCAACCGAAGCAGTCTATGTGTGGGGGTCCTTAGGTCCCTGGGGGTCTTCCTGCCTGGACTGAAGACATGCAGTGATGTGTTTAGCAGGGCCTCTAGGACACAGCGAGCAGGCGGTTCTTTATGAGGCTAACCTGTCCATACGGTCAAATGTACGTGTCTAGTTCAACAACAGAGGCTGTCTGTAAGTTTTGCTGGCACACATAAGTGTTAAACAAGAATCAAAACAGTTCTCTGGATCTCCGTCAACTCCTGCATATAACCTACGATACTTTTCGAGTATACAGCCAAGATGAATCCTTTCCACCGGTCCATTCAGGGACTCCCTGCAGCTGCTGCACCAGACAGATGTGAACGTGTGTACTAGCTGGTGTTGATCACTCAGGAGTGATATAGACCTTTGAATGACATTTTTGTACTTGTAATTTACTTCCTTCCCGTTAGGAATGAGATAGCGATCTTTAATCTTGCATATCTCACATTTTGACGGCAGGAATTGAAAGAAAGTCCTTGTTGTATATTTGGTTCAAGGTAGGTGACAGACTTGTATTATTTGCCGGCTTTATTGGAGAATCTGAAAATCCCTACCAATATCAAAATGAAACTGCGTCAAGCCACCCGAACTCTGATTGAAGTTTTACTTTATCCCCTGGTAAACATGGCTGGTTGGCTTTAATAGCGCCTTTAATCCCTCCCGATGCGATTTCACTCCAGGATCTGGAGCTCAATGATGAAAACCTCGAAGAAATTATTAAGCAACGTGGAGATATTAAAACTGTGGGAATAACCCGTCATAGACTGTGTGTTTGTGTGTGTGTGTGTGTGTGTGTGTGTGTGTGTGTGTGTGTGTGTGTGTGTGTGTGTGTGTGTGTGTGTGTGTGTGTGTGTGTGTGTGTGTGTGTGTGTGTGTGTGTGTGTGTGCGTGAGTGAGTGAATTATAGAGAACAGTTTCAGAGTGAATGTGTGTGTGTGTGTATGAGTCAAATAATTAGTCTGTGAGAGGGAGAATGTGTGTATGTGTGTGTGTGTGTGTGTGTGTACTCGCCTAACTATCCAACAGTGGACTTCGGCGTTGTAACACCTTCACCAACAGGGGACCTCCGAGCCAAGAGGGGACATTTTTCAGGTCCCCTTTTGGTCATGCCTTGCTTAAATCAACCTAAAAACATGGCTAAAATATTTTGACGCATTTTCACAACTTTTGCCAAGAGGGGACCTGAAAGTGTGTGAGTGTTTAGTCCATACTCTATAGCGCCTCTGCTGGCCAGAGCTTGATTTTCAACGACCAATCCACACACGTCGCTTCAAACACTCCTCTATTGTGTGAACGACCTGCAGTCGTTCACACGTCTGTCAGAGTGTAGAGGGCTGTTAAACAGACTACTTAGTAAAGTCTCTTGAAACATGCAAACAAAAAAGGCTCAGCTTTAAAAGTTCCACACTTTTTTTGTATGTAGTGACAGGGGTCCACTAATAATAATAATAATAATAATAATAATAATACATTTAATTTGGATGGCACTGTTGGCTATTACAAAATGACACAAGTCCCTTCTTAGATAGCATGGAGCGACATTCACATTATTTTATGAAAAGAGGTAATAACTATATATACTGTAAGGGAAAGATAGTAATCTCAACTAATGTAATAATAATTTGTCAAACTTGATTTGTTAGTGTGTTTTTAGGAATAGAATTGTCTAACAAAAAACCTATCTATTAATTTGTATCAATAAAAATGATAAACAAATACAATATAAGGGTCTAGAGTAGACCTTTGAAATGGTTCAATCCCCAAATTAGCCTTAATTTACCATTTTACAATGTACTCCAGTCCCCAATCTATTTTTAAAGAAATGCATTTGAATTGTTGATTTGCATCACAGAAAATGGTCCACACTTGTACTGTATGGAATAGTCTCGCAAAGCCAGACCAAACTACAGCAAGTAGAATTGTCTGGAGCCACGCTACCTCGAGCCGTCTATCCGTGGGGAAACTGGGCGGGCCCGTTTTATTTCTTTAAACCAATCACAATCGTCTAGGGCGGGGCTAAGCCCGGGAAGCAGCAGCGGTGTCCATGCAAAATAGTGCCGGGGGGGGAAATTATTTTGACGGAACTTCTTGACGTTCAGAGGCTGTCAGAAATGGCTCAATCCCAAACGCCACAAAAAACCATTAACGATGTATGTCGCCTATGTGGAGATAATTTTATAGATAAAAAGAACAAACATCGTTTGATTCTTTGTCACGATGATTTCAAGCCACCATACACTTTGGCCCTTGAGGAGCTCACGGGACCTATAAAAACGAACGACGTTTTAACATTTATATGTGGTTCTTGTAGAACACTACTAAAGAAATACCGTAGGAGCTATTGTGAAGTGGAACGGATCGGTTTATTGGTTAAATCCATGTCAAACGCTCATGCCGCTGTCAGAGTGAAACGATGCGCCAAATCCACACCAACCGGCGATAGTCGTGACCGCAAACGCATCGTCCCCGGGGAGAATCCTGCCAGACGGAGTCTGGGCTTTTCCAAGGTAATGTCAAAATAGGCTATGTTGTGGTCCTACCATTGTAATGAAATCAGATAGTCAGTAATCAGTAATTACATTATATTAAAATTAAACAAGATTGGATGTCTAGTTCCACAAACAATTTCGAAAACTTGGTAACGCCAGCAACCGGAAGGGGAGGAGTCGCGGCCAAATCGGCCGCTAAGCAATAGACGCTGTCCACTTCCGTTCAGCCAGACTAGTATGGAATGACAGGGGTCCACTGTTGGCTGATACATAATGACAGAAGTTCTCTCTTAGATAGCATAGAGTGACGTTCACACTCCATCATGGAGGAGTAAAAAAATAAATAAGCAAAATGGATAGTTCTTAAGAGGTAATAACAATCTAAATAAAATATGATATAATTATGTATATACATAGTGTTATTTTGCAATTAAAGTTGCCCGAACAATGTTGTCATGAACACAAATATCTAAACTTAATAAGGTTTTTATTTTTTTACAACTACAAACTTGTGTGCTTAGTCTACGGTTAAAGGAATGCATTTTATCTGTTGATTTGCATAACATAAGTTTTTCTAATGACAGGGGTCCACTGTTGGCTATGACAAAATGACACAAGTCCCTTCTTAGATAGCATGGAGCGACATTCACACTCCTGCTTTTATGAAAAGAGGAAATAACTATATATATATACATAAACATATATTTAAGCAATAGATCACGCCAGGCTGTGGTATGTGCTCATTATACCCAAGGGCGTAACCACGCATTCTTTGGGGGGGTCGTGTCCCCCCCAATGTTGAGAAAATACTAACCTGTCCCCCCCAATATACAGAAGGATAAAATGTAAAATATATGTTCTCTTTTTATGAACCCGGTCAATGGATCGGTCTCTTGTTATGTCTTATTTATTTTCAATTTATTTCCGTTTGTTAAGTGTGTGAATCCCCCCTCCTAATTGTACACTTGTGCGATTTAGTTTGAAACCACCTCGCGACTTTCTGCATTGTCATGGTTACCCCACACTCTTCCCCCCCCCCCCCCACACTCTTTCTTCAGTGAGAGCCAAGAAAGTAAAGTTGAGTAATGGAGGATTTGAGGTTACCTAAAAAGCAGAAGAAACTGGACCAACAGCCAAGCATACGCAGTTTTTTTAAGACAGTAAGTAACTTGATACCGAGCTTTGAGTAAGCAAATAAAACGAGTAGCCTCGTAAAAGCAGAATATTATATAGCTCATGAAGGTCAGTCGCTGTTCTTTTGATAAAATGACATGGTTACGATGCAGGCAGCACAGAGAGAGAAGGAGAGAGACAGGCATGCTGAAAGCAGTGCCTGTAACGTTATTTAACGTGTTGGAGAGGAGGTAACGGACAATTTAAGGTTACTTAAAAAGCGGATAAAACTGGACCCGCAGCCGAGCGTACACGTTTTTTTTTTCTCCAGACAATTAGTAGCTTGATACCGAGCTAAATGTGTGAGCAAATAAAACTAGTAGCCTAATTAAAATATTAATATATATAATATAAAAATGACGTGTGGTCACAATGCAGGCATCACAGAGAGACAGGGAGAGAGACAGGCAGGCTGAAAGCAGTGGCCAGACAGGGACATGCTCTGGACATGCAGGTGATAAGGTGAGAATTTTGAATGTGAGACTAGACAGCCTTACAACATTGTTTATAACCTGGGCCTACATGTCAGCAATACATAAAAGTAGCCTACTTCTAATACAAGCAGAATATATAGACCAAAATGATCACGAAGGTCAGCCACTGTTCTTCTGATAACATAATGACATGTGGTCACAATGCAGGCAGCACAGACAGACAGGGAGGCAGAGAGGCAGGCTGCTTTTTTTGTTAAAGTCTGTACATCACAAAAGTACATCAGTAGTTGTCCTAATTAAAATAACATTAAAAAAACATGCTTTGGGTATGTGGTATTTTTCCATTGGAAGCTATCCTTTTTGCTACAGTACTACTGGAAGAGCATAATTGTAATTGGTAGGTGTGTTTAAGGTCAGTAAGCAACTAACCAAAACAAAGTGTGTGTATGTATGTGTGTGTGTGTGTGGTGGGGGGGGGGGCGGGGCAGACATTACATTATTACACTATTCCTTTAGTTGTGAATTCAAATGGTCAATGTAGTCCTCGAAACTATGTTCTAAATGTCCACATTTTCATATATAAATATAGAATTGTAGGCAATGCACTTAACAAATAATAATAAAAAATTGGACCCCCCCAATGTCTAAACCATGGTTACGCCCTTGTACCACTGTTAAGGGGCGTTGTCCGGCCCCGACGCACAGCGGAGGGCCGGCGACCCCCTTCACAGTGGTATAATGAGCACATGCCACTGACTGAAGTGATCTATTGCTTTTATACAATGGTTACTGTTATGGCGAAACGAAAGTCATCGACACACTACATTTAAAAAGAAACCAAGAAAGTCAAAATAGCCGTTTTTATTAAAGAATACAAAAAGGTAGTCCCTCCTGGCTGCCACTATGCATCGACGGTCGCTATGCAACACACTTTAGCGTCCCTCCGAGAGAAGGCTCCGATAGAGCGGTTCGCCGGCAATTTATTTATTTACGCCGATTTTAGGCTTCAGTGAACTGTGAACTGTGCTATTGCTTTTATACAACTGTTAAAATTATGGCAAAATGACTCCACACACACACTAGTAAAAATACTAGTAAATATATTTCCCCGCTGGTGAATCCCCTCCTCCATGGTCAAGTTAAATCTCCGTGTGATAGTTTCTTACGATACTTTGTAACGGTTTCCTCTTCAAGGCGCGGAGTGATACTTTCACAAAATAATCGGGCGTCATAGCAGTTGTGTATACGCTAATTATACAACAGTTGGGAACCAATCAGATCGCTGGATTTAGGTCCCCCATTGTATAAATATGTATATATATATATAATATATAATGTAAGGGAAAGATAGTAATATCAACTAATGTAATAATAATTTGTCAAACTTGATTTGTTAGTGTTTTTAGGAACAGAATAGTATGGGTCTAGATCTTTGAAATTGTTCCAACAATGTAATCTATTTTTAAAGAAATGCATTTGAATTGTTGATTTGCATCACAGGAAATGGTCCACACATGTACTGTATGGAAGGACAGGGGTCCACTGTTGGCTGATACATAATGACAGGAGTTCCCTCTTAGATAGCATAGAGTGACATTCACACTCCAACATGGATAAGTAAAAAAATAAATAAGCAAAATGGATAGTTCGTAAGAGATAATAACAATCTAAATATGATATATTTAGATTATTATTATTATATATTTATATTGGCTAGTCCAAAATGACACAAGTCCCTTCTTTGATAGCACGGAGCGACATTCACACTCCTGCTTTTATGAAAAAGGAAATAACTATATGTACTCTGAGGAAAAGATAGTAATCTCAACTAATGTAATAATAATTTGTCAAACATGATGTTACTATGTTTTTGTAACAGAATCTTAAGGCTCAGCTTTAATGGATTGCTTAAGAATTGTCAAGTATGAAACTGTATTAAATAAAGAGCTAACCAGAAGGCAAGGGACCAGTCAGCTAGAGGATGGCTAAATAATCATTCAAGTCTCTCTAAATATTTTTAGGGACAGTTGAGTGACCAGCAACCATGCGCTTCACAGATCCTAACTTTAAGCTTAAATTGTGGTGAGTGCTGCCTCTGAGAAGTGAGAGACTTTTTAGAGCGGGGGAGGGTTGTTGCTCTCGTCTCGTATCGTGATGGGGGGATGGTTACCTGAGTTGACGATGATCGTTAGGCCTTTCTACGGTGAGTTTCAAGGTTGCTAACTTGTCTCTGGCAATGCAACTGCAGACAGGTCGGCTTCCAGTTCTATTCTAGATTCTATCAAACTAGCAGGATTATTCTTTTGAATTCTAATAAATTGCTCTGATCATAATAAAATACTAATTTAACTATAGAGATACAGTAGGATTTTGTTACTGTACCATTTTTTTTCTAATCACCACATTATATACCGCTTTTAGGGAGGGGGGGGATGTGTAATGGATTTACATACTTTATGCTACTTAAAGGGGTAGTTCGGAATTTTGGACATAGGGCCTGATTCCCAAGTGAGCATTGGTATTCTTTATCATTGGAGACAGTTTTCAACACATTTCACTCAGTCCTTCTAGTTACAGAGTTCGCCCGTGCTAGGCTAGCGCACGTCAACGGGCAATGCTAGCCTGCTGTTAAAAACAGTGTTACCAACTCCACAGTACACCCGAGGTAAATCAATTATAACGCCAGACTATAGATTTAAATGTCTGTGTTGATAGAATAATGTTAGAAATAAAACTAACCTTGCATCGCATGAATCATCGAGCATGACACTCTAGCAAATGGTAACATGTATTTTACATGGTACACCTATGGTCTAGGACATGATCTCGGTGTAGCAAGAGGGCGAGCTTGATCTCATTGGACTCAGCTTAACGTGTAGATGCTAAATAACATGTAATTTGTCAGAAATCTCCATCGGGAAGCAAATCTATAGCTGGACATTATTGATAAAGGCCTCCAAAATCGACAGCTAATCACTACCCCGAAACATATTCAAATATGATCATGTGTGGCACTGTTGCAATCGCCTCAAAACGTAGATGTCAAAGCACACCTTGTTTGCCCCGTTAACGCCACCGGGAAGATATTTTCATACTTCTAATGGATTGATTCATATTTTAAGGTTCTCAGAGTGAGACTTTAAGCGGCTGCAGCAGAAGTGTTGAGACGAAAGATGATAAAGACATTTATAGAATATTACGATTTACATTATGATTCTTCGCACGACCTACAGGTTAGAGAGACTGAAATAACCCCCAAAATGAGTAATAATGTAAAAGCAGCCAAGTCCCACAAATTGCTTGAACTATTTATTTCATTCCATTGTTTCGTTGATATGCATTATTGAAAAGTTTCAAGCATATGGATTTAATGCAATATCCACAAACAGGTCAAAATGGTACCATGATATGCGGTCAGGTACATAGTTATCACCTGACAAACATGTCACGGGTTGAAATCAAAGGCATTACAAATAGATAAAAATGTAGCTGAAGTTTCAAATGTCTTGTTTATTGTATTAACCAGTTCATTTCTCTTTTGTGATAGTCACCAAAAGTCCAAAAAAGTTAAACGCAAGGTCACAGGCTAACAGGAGCCGTGTTGGGAACCAGCAGCCAAGAGCTTCCATGGAAACTTTCTACCCATGTTAAATAGATTTAGTTGGCAGTTCCTTTTCTGCCCATTCTTTTTTAAACTTGTGGAAGCACTTTGCAGTACTGGGTGACACCATTTCTAACGGCAATGGAGCTAGATTCTAAAAATATCAAAAGATGCCCAAAGCAAATACCTTTAACCCATAGTTGTGTTTCATCAAATTAAAACATTTGAGTTTCATTGACCACAAATTGAGCAGAAATATTTTGCATACAAATCTTTAAATACTTTAACCACATTAAGAAAAATACATTCGTTCATTTTTTTTATTAGTGAAGCCACAAGTTTTGCACATTATCCAAACAGAATACCTGAAATGTTGATATTTTCAGCCCTTTCGGGTTAAAACAAGAGAAAAGGACAACCTAACAAGAGTGAAAAGTTTGGGTTAGGTGACCTATAGTTCAAAGACGTCCCTGGTCAGGTAGACTAAATAAAAGTGTATTCCCAATTGCTCCAGGACATTTGTGTAATTTACTTGTGAGCTCTCCCTCAAGCCTAGAGAGACATCAGTGTTGAACCACCAACTGAAAGGGGGTATTTGCCATTAGTATGAGTGACAACATTTCATGGCTATTAATTTAGGTCATTATATTTAGCCGATTTGAATAGACTTTTCTAGCAGGTGAGGCTGTCAAAGAACTAAATATGGAGCAACTACAAAAAGTAAATTTGCAGCATGACCAAATTATACAAAAAGTATAGGAACTGTTCTAGCAGATATGTTTTAGAAGTCTCTTTTGATAGGCAGGGAATAATTGTCTTTGTCACCCTGTAGTCATGCCATCAAATCTGTTGGGCAAAGTACCGCTACTGATTAATCTAGTAGACTCACCAGTCAAGTCCCCCTAGTTAGAAAATGGAAGAAACCCAGTTAGTCATGTTAATTATTCTGTTACAAATGAAGACTAATACTTTCCACATATTGCGATCCAAGTTACTGGCTGCAGTCTTGGATTTTATAGTTCTATATGAATAGATTCAATTTACTAAACTATTAATCATGCTTCAGAAGAATTAACCTTTCTTGGATGGCAGATCTACCACAAGCCTCCATTGCCACAACCTCCAGATGGCTTACGACCTACGGCAACTCCTCGACTACTGCAAGCCAACAAATTGGCTCTTGCACACCAGACACGCATTATGCTTTATTTTAGCTTTTCAAGCATCTTAAAATACCCAAATCATCGCTCCAATACACAAGTCAGCTAATGGCCTACAAGGAAATGCTGAAGCTAGTGTTGGTGATGGCGATAGAAATGGACAAGCTTGCGTGTACAAATATGCAACTAGAATTGCAAGGTTCACAGCCCAGTTGCATAAGTGGTCGCAACCGTTGGATTTTAAGCAAGGGTAAAAAAAAAATAAAAAAACTTCCCACAAACTAGTCAACATGGTCAATTGAAAGCCTGTACAACACGACCCTGGAATAGTCAAATGCAGCTTTACAGCGGATGAATTAAGCCAAATTGCATAAACATCCAATGGTAAACAGTATAGAAATGCAATCAAGGTTGCACTCACACTAGGCCATCTGGCCGTGGCCGTCGCAACTGTGGCCTGGCCACGGTAGGCTCTTGTACATACGCCATCACGTCGCTAGCATCCAAACAATTCTACCAAACCTTAACCAACTAGTGAAAAATGGAACAAAACTTTAGCACACACCCAGTGACTAATCACCTTGTCCAGGGGTGTTCCAACGTGGTTTACCAGAGGGCCTTGTGGACTTAAAGTAAGCCACACATTTGACAGACAGCACCGAAAGACGTTAAACTAAGCTAATCTACAGGTTACCAGTGCTAGTGCAATTACATGAGCATTTTGCACAATATTTTTACTCCAATGCTACGTAAAGCAGGCTTCTTCAGAAACCCGTAGCCTGCTACATTGAAGGGCAATTGTAACAAATCCTGACCAAGACCGAAAGATGGCTCTGGAAGCCACTACGGCCCACGCAGCAGATTACTGCGTGGACCGTGGTGGCTTCCAGATCAACCCTTCGGTGGACCATTCATACACATGTATTCCGAGGATGTTTTGAAGACACTGGAGACCGATGGCACTAGATTCCTTTGAAGACTAAGTTGGTATGGGGGGGCCCAAAGGGGGCCCCCCCATAGATCTTGTCAGTCATCTAACACCTGTTAAGAAAAACACACACACATCACAAGATACAAATCAGCAAAGCTAGGTTAACAAACAGCGGTGACATGCATGTCAAGGTGCAAAGAGCAGGGATACTGATGGCTTGTGTCTGAGGAGACAGCCCAAAAACGTCAACATTTAATAAAGGAAAATAACTTTTACTCACTGCGGTGGTCTGTTTCGAAGTGCCATGTTGGTAGCAATATTTGTCTGGGCTGTTCAGTCAAATGCCCACAAAAACAAACACGCAACAACGCATACTTTCAGTTTGTATAAAGTGACAATAGTGATCTGCAATCTAGATCGAAAACTTTCAACCCTCACTAAACTCAACCTCGATTGACACAGGCCGATGCGAAAAGTAAACCAAACCCATTGTGGTCACCTTAAATAAAGGTTGCGTGACAGGTGATCTCAATTAAGAGCTAATCAGAAAGAACCCACTGATCGGCCATGAGTGAGACTATCAAAACGAGGACGAGGATTTAACGGAATTGTTACCATTCAAATTCAAATTTCTTTATTATTGGATAGGGTATGATATCAAAAAAAATAAAAAGTAAGTAATTTGACACTTCTGGGATGAGCCAATGATTCATTTGTTTTGAAGGTTTTGTTGGAGACAAACAAAGAATCTTCAGGCAACAGATGTGACAGCTGTGACTGCTCTCTCTCTCCTTCGTCTGCTGAGTCCTCTGTGTTTGCCTACCTGCTACAGGTAGCCAGTGGGCGGGGCTGAGAGGCTTGTCAGCTGATGAGGTGCTCCTATGCAGGTCTGCCACGCAGGCTTTAGCCAGTCTCTCTCTCTTTCCACAGAGGCTGGTGGGCTTGGGTTCTGTTTAGGGTGGTTCCTTAAGGGTTTGGACCTTTGGATTGGTTCCATGTTTTGTTTTATGTTAACACTATTCAACATCCCCACAGCACACTTTCCACTGCCCATATACATAGGCTAATCAAAAGAATTGTGCGTTTGGTCAGTAGTTCAGTTGGTTGGTCATATATGTTGGTTTGCTGATCAGGTTTGGTTTGTTGCATTTTGTTTGGGTATTTCCAACATGGTAAAGATGGTTTGTGGTTCCCAGTATTTGTTTTTGTCTGTCTGGGTTAAGTTTCCTCCGTTCTGGCTCGGTCGGTCCTTGTGATTTTGGTACTGGTTTTCTGTCCAAACCATATAATCGCACATTTTCTAATCTTCCATACGCTACACTAATCCCTTTACAGATTTCATGATACTTACTTTATTCTAATAAATAACTTTCATTAGATCCCGATCTTTGCTCTGACCCGAGCCTCGTCTTAATGCAGCCAAGGAGAAGGAAGAGCGTTAATTATGAATTATGAATAATTATTAGATGATTGTGTTGTACAATGAAAGACAGTAAAGATTCAATATGAATGGCAAAATAAGGATGGGATTTTATTTGAACAATAAAATATGTGTTGGGCAAATTATAGAGAGGCTGAGATTATAGATTTCATATTCAAAAGGCGAAGGGGTGAAAAAAATTAAGAAATATATTTAAGAAATATAGGCCTACTCAAAGCCCAAATCATTGATATCATACCCTATCCAATAATAAAGAAATTTGAATTTGAATGGTAACAATTCCGTTAAATCCTCGTCCTCGTTTTGATAGTCTCACTCATGGCCGATCAGTGGGTTCTTTCTGATTAGCTCTTAATTGAGATCACCTGTCACGCAACCTTTATTTAAGGTGACCACAATGGGTTTGGTTTACTTTTCGCATCGGCCTGTGTCAATCGAGGTTGAGTTTAGTGAGGGTTGAAAGTTTTCGATCTAGATTGCAGATCACTATTGTCACTTTATACAAACTGAAAGTATGCGTTGTTGCGTGTTTGTTTTTGTGGGCATTTGACTGAACAGCCCAGACAAATATTGCTACCAACATGGCACTTCGAAACAGACCACCGCAGTGAGTAAAAGTTATTTTCCTTTATTAAATGTTGACGTTTTTGGGCTGTCTCCTCAGACACAAGCCATCAGTATCCCTGCTCTTTGCACCTTGACATGCATGTCACCGCTGTTTGTTAACCTAGCTTTGCTGACTTGTATCTTGTGATGTGTGTGTGTTTTTCTTAACAGGTGTTAGATGACTGACAAGATCTATGGGGGGGCCCCCTTTGGGCCCCCCCATACCAACTTAGTCTTCAAAGGAATCTAGTGCCATCGGTCTCCAGTGTCTTCAAAACATCCTCGGAATACATGTGTATGAATGGTCCACCGAAGGGTTGATCTGGAAGCCACCACGGTCCACGCAGTAATCTGCTGCGTGGGCCGTAGTGGCTTCCAGAGCCATCTTTCGGTCTTGGTCAGGATTTGTTACAATTGCCCTTCAATGTAGCAGGCTACGGGTTTCTGAAGAAGCCTGCTTTACGTAGCATTGGAGTAAAAATATTGTGCAAAATGCTCATGTAATTGCACTAGCACTGGTAACCTGTAGATTAGCTTAGTTTAACGTCTTTCGGTGCTGTCTGTCAAATGTGTGGCTTACTTTAAGTCCAAAGGGCCTCTGGTAAACCACGTTGGAACACCCCTGGACAAGGTGATTAGTCACTGGGTGTGTGCTAAAGTTTTGTTCCATTTTTCACCAGTTGGTTAAGGTTTGGTAGAATTGTTTGGATAGCTAGCGACGTGATGGCGTATGTACAAGAGCCTACCGTGGCCAGGCCACAGTTGCGACGGCCACGGCCAGATGGCCTAGTGTGAGTGCAACCTTGATTGCATTTCTATACTGTTTACCATTGGATGTTTATGCAATTTGGCTTAATTCATCCGCTGTAAAGCTGCATTTGACTATTCCAGGGTCCTTTTGTACAGTTTTTCAATTGACCATGTTGACTAGTTTGTGGGAAGTTTTTTTTTTTTTTTTTACCCTTGCTTAAAATCCAACGGTTGCGACCACTTATGCAACTGGGCTGTGAACCTTGCAATTCTAGTTGCATATTTGTACACGCAAGCTTGTCCATTTCTATCGCCATCACCAACACTAGCTTCAGCATTTCCTTGTAGGCCATTAGCTGGCTTGTGTATTGGAGCGATGATTTGGGTATTTTAAGATGCTTGAAAACCTAAAATAAAGCATAATGCGTGTCTGGTGTGCAAGAGCCAATTTGTTGGCTTGCAGTAGTCGAGGAGTTGCCGTAGGTCGTAAGCCATCTGGAGGTTGTGGCAATGGAGGCTTGTGGTAGATCTGCCATCCAAGAAAGGTTAATTCTTCTGAAGCATGATTAATAGTTTAGTAAATTGAATCTATTCATATAGAACTATAAAATCCAAGACTGCAGCCAGTAACTTGGATCGCAATATGTGGAAAGTATTAGTCTTCATTTGTAACAGAATAATTAACATGACTAACTGGGTTTCTTCCATTTTCTAACTAGGGGGACTTGACTGGTGAGTCTACTGGATTAATCAGTAGCGGTACTTTGCCCAACAGATTTGATGGCATGACTACAGGGTGACAAAGACAATTATTCCCTGCCTATCAAAAGAGACTTCTAAAACATATCTGCTAGAACAGTTCCTATACTTTTTGTATAATTTGGTCATGCTGCAAATTTACTTTTTGTAGTTGCTCCATATTTAGTTCTTTGACAGCCTCACCTGCTAGAAAAGTCTATTCAAATCGGCTAAATATAATGACCTAAATTAATAGCCATGAAATGTTGTCACTCATACTAATGGCAAATACCCCCTTTCAGTTGGTGGTTCAACACTGATGTCTCTCTAGGCTTGAGGGAGAGCTCACAAGTAAATTACACGAATGTCCTGGAGCAATTGGGAATACACTTTTATTTAGTCTACCTGACCAGGGACGTCTTTGAACTATAGGTCACCTAACCCAAACTTTTCACTCTTGTTAGGTTGTCCTTTTCTCTTGTTTTAACCCGAAAGGGCTGAAAATATCAACATTTCAGGTATTCTGTTTGGATAATGTGCAAAACTTGTGGCTTCACTAATAAAAAAAATGAACGAATGTATTTTTCTTAATGTGGTTAAACTATTTAAAGATTTGTATGCAAAATATTTCTGCTCAATTTGTGGTCAATGAAACTCAAATGTTTTAATTTGATGAAACACAACTATGGGTTAAAGGTATTTGCTTTGGGCATCTTTTGATATTTTTAGAATCTAGCTCCATTGCCGTTAGAAATGGTGTCACCCAGTACTGCAAAGTGCTTCCACAAGTTTAAAAAAGAATGGGCAGAAAAGGAACTGCCAACTAAATCTATTTAACATGGGTAGAAAGTTTCCATGGAAGCTCTTGGCTGCTGGTTCCCAACACAGCTCCACTGTTAGCCTGTGACGTTGCGTTTAACTTTTTTGGAATTTTGGTGACTATCACAAAAGAGAAATGAACTGGTTAATACAATAAACAAGACATTTGAAACTTCAGCTACATTTTTATCTATTTGTACTGCCTTTGATTTCAACCCGTGACATGTTTGTCAGGTGATAACTATGTACCTGTGACTGCATATCATGGTACCATTTTGACCTGTTTGTGGATATTGCATTAAATCCATATGCTTGAAACTTTTCAATAATGCATATCAACGAAACAATGGAATGAAATAAATAGTTCAAGCAATTTGTGGGACTTGGCTCCTTTTACATTATTACCAGGGGCGGACTGGCCATCGGGAGAGGTTCGGGAGATTTCCCGAACGGCCGGACGATTTCAGGCCGAGCCGGCCGGCCGTAATTCTTTTTTTTTAATTTTTTTTTATTTATTTTATTATAAATTTATATATATTTTTTTGTTGTAAAAGATGTAAAAAAAATGAAAAAGTTAAGTAAGCCGTGATTTGGGGTGGCCTGCTACCGGATATTCTTACTTACAGCGCGAAACGGAGCTCTTGCCTGACGGTGAAACGGGGCCGATGTATTACTGTCAATTTAGAGGGGGGAGCACCCCCACAGTGTATGGGGGCAAAGCGAGCGGCCAAAGCAGCAGAGCAGCCGAACGGCCCCTCCCAACTTGGACTGCTCCGCGGTCTGTCATTTCTGATTGGCTCAGCCTGACACACGGCCGGGTCACTTACCCGGTACTTCTCGTTGATCTCACTGAAGTTACACAGAAATACGAAAATTTCAAAAAGGAAAAAAGGTGGTGAAGAGGCAAAAGAATTGGGTGGCGCTCAGAAGTTGAGGTTGAAAAGGAAAAAAATGTTAGAGCAAGACGCAGCCAAATGTGCTAAATTAACCGACCTTTTCCGTGGAAAAGCCAAGGTTGACGGCGACGCCCATGTCAGCGAGACCAATGGTTCGGCGGGAACAGGACACAGTAGTATAGCTATGACAGGTGCACTAGCGAGCATGTTTGGCAATATAAAAATGACTTGAACTAATTATGGAAGTACCAGAGACGTCGGAGAACAATTCATAATATTGTAATGCCCACGGAAGAGGCAGTGAATGAAGTATTGATTAGAGAGCGATTTATTAGATACCACCGCTAATAAACCATTGGAACACTTCAACACCAGTAACCACAGCAGACCCGTGTAATAAAGGCCTATAATATTTCTGTTTATGGCATAGATTTCTCCTCAGATTAGGCCAATAAACCAATGGTAAAATAAAAATAAAAACGCTTGATCAAAGGCCTGGCCCGAGTATAGTGGTGGGAAATCCGACCTGGCCCGCGTCGGGCTCGGGCTCGGGCAGAGAATCTAAACACTGACTGGAACTACTTAGCAGGTGTCTGTAGGGCTATATCAGGAGTTAATGCACGCACTGCAGCCAATCAGAATCAGAGTATTCCCCCAGACCGTGGTCTACTCTAAACAATATTATTAGCCTGATTATATATATAGCCTATACATATATATAGGCAATATATATAATTAGGCAATATATATATATATATATTAGAGTTGTCAAGCGATTAAAATATTTAATCG
>NC_079433.1:16116388-16126388 GCF_026213295.1 Gadus chalcogrammus | reverse complement strand
CATTCCTGCTGCGTTTGTTCCCTGAATGTTGCAGTAAACGGAGTTGACGACATAGGAAGGAGGAGGACACTAGTGAGCAAGGAGGCTCTCAGCTGACAGCTATGAAGACAACGTGGAGGGCCTTGTGGTTCTTTTAAGGCATCAAATAAAACAAACAGTCCTTTAAATGATGGTGATTCCCCTTCTCCTTTTGTTGTAACCCAAAGCCAGGCGTTACCGATGGATGTGTTGCCCCTGGTGGTTGGTGCGTCTACATGGAGACGCACCGTGTCTTTGGGCTCACTGGGGGGTGGGAGCTGTGTGTTGAGGTCTCCACCATTCAGCCGCTATGAGCAAGGCTTTCTGCCCTCTGCCACTATGGGATGAGTGGCTCAGAGCGAGGACACATCCTGTGAAACGGTGGCCATCATCTCTCTCTCTGTCACCCTCCTCATACCAGCCTCCCTCTCTTATATGGTCTATCTTCTTCTATGTTCTCTCATTCCTTCTTGTTCTCTCTCTCTCTCTCTCTCTCTCTCTCTCTCTCTCTCTCTCTCTCTCTCTCTCCCTCTATCGTGTGTGCGTGCATTTGTCAGTTTGTGTGTTAGTTTAAGTGTATGTCTCCCTGGCTCCATCATGCGTGTGTCATCTGTGTAAAAAATCAGCCTCCTGTCTCAACAGTTTAGGCAAATAACCGAGTTTACAATGGGTTGTGTTCTTTATGTTTGGCTTCCCCACAACAGTCCTTTGACTGCAGGTCTAATAGACGAGGGAGAAACCCTCCGCCTAGGGGGGGGTGGGGGGGGGCCCGGTCGCCCGGAGGGGGTTGGGTGGGGGGGGGGGGACCCGGTCGCCCGGGGTTGGGGGTGGGGGGGGGGGGGAACAGTTGCAGTCATCAGGCGTTTTGGTCTAATGACAGAATTCTCACCCCATGTAGATGAAACACATCAGCATCCCCGCAACATTTTTGTTCCACATCATTAATTTGCAGAAGCTTCCTTAGCGGGAAAAAACAAAATTGAATTAATTAGGAAGATGCAGGAAACAGAGTTGAGGAATTAATAAAATGGGCTCCCGCTAATGGACACAAAACAAATGATGCCATTATTCTTTAAAGGCGGGCTCGGGCTCAGCGCCGCCGCCGCGCTCTCAGTCAATTACAATGCAGGGAGCACTCAGCACCTTTCTGAAACGAGCTTTTGATGAGAAAATTTAATTAGGAATTATAGCCCAGTGAGAAACAGATAGACAACAAAAGAACCTCTCATTTTCATTACACAACTTTTTATGTTTTTCTATTTTGTGGTTTAGTTAGGAATCCATTCCCAGCCCAGATTGAACTCCACAGCGTCTCTCCCGAGAAGCAGCTACTTACTTTTGATGTTTAACACCAAAAAAAAATAAAAACAGCTAACACAACAGTAGCAATCCTGCTGAATCGGGGTTGTAAGATCCTCCAATCACACTTCTCTAAACGTGTGGGAGCTGAAGGGAATTAAAACGGGATGTTCCTGGAACGGGGGTGAGCCCAGGCTAGTCCCACAGCCACCGCCTGGGGACAGGAATCAGGCCCACCCTGTGTGTGTGTGTATGTGTGTATGCATGCGTTTTTGTGTGTGTGCGTGACTGAGTGTGTATGTGTGCGCGCGCGTGAGTGTATGCATGTGCGAATGTGTGTGTTTGCGTGCGTTTGTGTGTGCGTGTGCGTGCGTGAGCGTATGTGCGTGAGTGTATGTGCGTGCGTGAGTGTGTATGCGTGGGTGTGTGTGTGTGTGTGTGTTTGTGTGGGCGCTCCATAACTGTACTCCATCAGCGGACCACAACAGCCCGCGGGGGTCCCCCATCTGGTCACGGTGCAGGGCTGATGTGATTGTTATCACCCCAGGGGGGCTCTCGCCGCCCTCCTTAACATCACTGCATTGATGATGTGCTCACTGTAAGAGCGGGGTGAGGGCGGGGATGGGGTGGTGGGGGGGGGGGGGGGGGGGGGGGGGGGGGGATGGACTGACTGGAGGGTGGGGTGACGGTGTGTGTGGGTGGTAGGACGAGTGGAGGTTTGTTGTTGGTCCAGCGAGGGCTGTTTCATCAGCTAGCAATGGTCCACTGGGCGAGAGGGGTTCTCACCTGAGGACAGAGAGACCACTGTCTAATCTACTCAGAGAGGGGGGGGGGGGGGGGGTTGGCTGGATCTCAATTTAAGACCTAACCCATGAAATGAACACCTCCAGCTCCCTTTTCTACTTCCAAGAATGATTTCACAGAATGGTCAGCAGCAAGTTTTTAAACTCTCCCAAAGGGGTGAGGTAGTAAGAGGGGATTCAGCATACCCCCCCACACACACACCCTCGCCCCCGCCTATTTTGTGTGTGCACTCACCTTAAATAGTCTCTGGCCCTGCTTAAAAACATTCTCCACCAAAGCAGTAGTCTTCAGAAAAAGGGTTGAACTAGGCGCAGACTTGTATTGTTGTTTCCCGTCTCGCGGACGCCTCAGCTTCACTCAGGCTCGATGGAAGTGTGCAGTGACATGTGGTTGGATGGTTATGCTCTCTCTGAGACGGCTGTCTGCTGGACCGGTCGCCGCCGCCACGTCGTTACCCCCAGCATCTCTGGGGAGAATCAGTCTGGGCACACTTCACAGTGTCTGGATGGAGGCTACTTTGAGAGAATGGAGCGCCTATTAGCATGACAATGACATCATTAATGGCTCCTCAATCTGGCTGATTGCTTAATTAGGAACGGCGGTGGAAGAGGTTGAGGACTAAATAAAGAGGTGCCCTGTCCCTGGCTGGCGTTGTCAATATAGGCCCCCGTCTTTTGGTGCACCAATCAAAAGGTTCATCACATGGTACATTAAAAGCAGCCCCCTTTCGCGCGCGGCCCGACCCAGGCCAACTGATGGCTCATTATCCCGTGCCGCTGGAAATTGCAGCGGTCCTGAGCGGAATTTCAATTATGCACTTCTTAAAACACTCGCTGGATTAAGGATGTTACAAAAGGCCACTCATTGCAATCAGTCGCAACTGATTGGGTTTTCATACAGAGACGACGTGAGGGGACACGCTCGGAAATACATTCACACATTTCTTCTTCTTGGCGACTCAAAAGGTTTGATCCTTTGATTCAAATTTGGTCGTTCCCAGACTTTGTCAAAGGGGGGGGGGGTGGGTAAGTCTGAACGGGGGGAGAACAATTCACAAAGCTCAGAGGATAGAACGGAGGCTTCAATGTCTTGTAGGACGTGGGTCGCAGTGTCTCATAGGAGGAAGGACCTTAACATATCATAGTAGGTCTCAGTGTCTCATAGGAGGAAGGACCTTAATATATCATAGTAGGACTCAGTGTCTCATAGTACCGTAATATCTTATAGTAGGTATCTGTGTATCAAAGGAGGAAGGAGCTTACATGTAATATCTTCTAGTAGGTCTCCGTGTCTCATAGGAACTGAATATGTTATAGAAGGTCTCATAGGAGGAAGGACCTTAATATATCATAGTAGGTCTCAGTGTCTGATAGGAGGAAGGACCTTAATATCTTTTAGTAGGTCTCAGTGTCTCATAGGGTGTAGGCCTCAGTGTACTGTAGGACAAAGGGCCTCAATGTCAGACTTTTTGTTGCGTCGTCAACAGCATGGACCCAAGGTCCACAATGCAACAGTGAGTGTACGGATCAGTGGTCATCGGAGTGAGCCACCTGTCTGTTTGACGCTTTCCTCTTACCCCCACTCAGGGCTGCTGTGATCCTCGGTGAAGGCGAGCCCGGAGGCGGGACACCAAAGGGCTCGGTCGGAAACACGTTCAAACCGGAGCCGACACACAGAGAGGAGCCGGGGCAGCTCTCTGATGTCGGGAGGCACGCAGCATCAGCAGCGCGTCCTACTGCTCTTAACCCGGGCATAGCATGACACATTGAGCCTCTAGTTGCTGTGTAGTCCAGCAGTACTGGACTAGAGCTCTCCCCCGAAAGACTGCACTGCCCGCCTGTTCTCCCTGCTCCTCCCGCGACGGCAAGTCGGGGGCTGGAGTTCCGCTGCATAGCGGTCTCCACACACACGCAAGGCACGTGACCACGCACGCACGCACGCACGCACGCACGCACGTAGACACGCACGCACGTAGACACGCACGCAAAACCGTAGCGACACACAGTGTCACTGCTGTTGATTAATGATGATATGAAATAAAATTACTGATGTTTAATGACACGGCCAATTAAAAATAACGACTGGTTTAACGTTTCTGCAACGCAGGGAACAACCCACGAACGGGGTGAGGGAATCATGATTAGCATACCCTTAACAGTGTCTTGGATCTGGCCGGCTGCACGACAGAACTCACAACGGTTCTGCGGTGAGCCCTTGCATGTATGCGATGGTGGATGGTACAATGGTTCTGGAGATGAACAGGGGTGCAGTGGTCCTGTGTGGACACAAGCCAGAGCTGGGGATGCATTTCCGTGGCCATCTGCATCTACACCTTGCACCCTTACTTCGAGCCCTCAGTAGCTTGCTTGTTTGTTCTGATTGGTCCCCAACACCGTTCTCGCTCTGCCTTTTACAAAGAGCCCGAGATAACCAGGCAATGCTTTCTTTATGCATACCATTTTCAGCCTCATTAGATTTCTGACGTTTTTGGTCCGTATATATACTACGCCTTAACATATAAAGAGAGAGCTTGTAAATAAAGAGTTTGAGGGTGTATATAAAAGAGTGTGTACGGATGTGTGTCAGAGCACAGGTTATATATGGTGTATAGGAGTCTATCTCCTAGGTTGCAGGTCCCCGGCTCGGTCATAAAGCATCTCTCTGTGTACGACCAGTTAATTGGCTGGCCTGCAGGAGCCAGTGCGGCCCTGGCCTCCGCTGGCTTCCTGTCTGCAGTTTATGACTGCTGCAGTCCAAAGATATGACATAAATATACACCTGACTCTCCCAGGGACACCCGGATTGATGTGCTGCTCCATCGGGGGGCCGGGGGGGTGGTCATTGTTCACAGAGAAAAAGAGCGAATCCGACACAAACGTTCCTGAGCTGTGGATCAATTGGAATGTTATTCCCAGTCAGTTATGGCCCAGGTGATCTGATTTCTTCTAGTCGGTGTTTATGGAATGGCTATAGGATTTCTTTCTTTTAGGATGCTTTCCCTATCGCTTGTCACTGTGAAAGACAACCCACATGTACACAGAATACAAAGCACTGAGTGTTCTTTTATCGGTCTACTTACAATTCTGTGTTTCACCTATCATATATATCTATAGTCCTAACTACATGTTTGTGTTGCTGCTGTCCTTTGTGTGTTCATTCCTGCTTATGTCCTAATGGCTATGGGGAAGGTTACTTAGCAGAGATTAAAGCGCTCGGTGCACTGATGCTCTTCCTGCTATTGAAGCTGACTGAAGCTGACTGGTGTCCCATGGTCAGCGGAGCTGCTGGTATGAAGCTTCAGGGTGGGTCCTGTGGCCAACACCAGCATAAAGGCTTTGTGTATGCGTCAATTCCATATTTTAAGTTCAATAATGTAATAAAGAAGTATTAGTATTCAACTCAAATCTTTACCAAGTTGATATAATGAAATATAACATTTTATATCAACATATCTTTCGGCCATGTTAAATTACTTTTTTACTACTCAAATGCCCTGAACTACTGAACAATGAACATATGTTTATCTCAAATCTTAATTTACACCGAAGGGAGCCCTTTTCCCCCCCGCCTGAAAATGAAGAAATCATCATTTGGAACACAACCTTCCCCCAGTGACAAACGATCACATAATCCCTACTGTTTATTTACAAATACACAAAGAAGAGACACGGAAATCCTCCAAAGTCATTAAGACAAACGTCTATATCAGTTCCTGTCGCACTGCTAATTAATGCACGCCAAGCCCAACTCCACGTCTGCTAGTCCCTATTGTTAGCAGGTGGGGAAGGCCTGATTGCAGCAGGCGTGGTGTTCCTGCCTTCAAGGGCTATACTAAAATTAAATAATTAACCAATGCATCCTCCCTGATTTTTTTACCCTCTTTTTCGTTTTTTTTTTTCTTGTTTTCTTACCCTCTCTCTCTCACTCTGTAACCAGCGGCAGCAGAAGCTGTTCTGTCCCTGCTGATCTTATCTGTGTTATTAGGCTCATTGCTGCCTGATAAACACATCAGCAGGAGAATGTGTTCAGCTTAATGGCTCTCTATAGCTACCCCTTTCTCCGGTTTGCTGGCACCCGTACGGCATTCGCTCGCGTTTGGTGGAAGATTGCCCGGTCACAGTGTTTGGATCCTTTCAAACTTGGGGAAATAAAAATGACTGGAATGAGGCCAAAAATTCCTATCGAGATCCAGATTCCCCAATATGTAATTCAGTTAAATATCCAGCCGGCGCTTTGATGCACAACAAGGTCTTTATAGCGGTCTTTCAAGGTCTATTGGTGTCGATTAGAACTGACAACAGACACGACAACGGACCAATAGACCTTGCGATGGCCTAGCATTGCAGTCAGAGCCAAGTGAGAGCATTTTGTCCCCTTGGTAACGACTGGAGCCAATTCTTCCCTAGGGCCCCATAGGTTGACATACGACAATCGGTGAAGCAAAACTCTACCCAGATTACAGTATCCGCGAGGCGATCGACCTCTCTGAGCGGTCCATCGCTCCTGACGGTCTGCGGCCTCATGGTCTCTGGTTCCCCGGTCCCTGGACCCCCCTCCACCCTCCACCCTCCACCCTCCACCCTCCAGCCGACGCATCCCTGGTGAGTCCCACACACGGGGTCCAGCTCCTCCTTAGGAGATGGCTGCACGGAGCCGCCTTCCCCCGCGACCAGCTCCTCCGTCTCCTCCCCCCGTACCACACAGTTGCCCCCCCCCCCCCCGCGCCCTCGTCCAATCTCCCCCCACGCCGTTGAAGAAAGCCCGCAGCCATTGAAGCCGCGGGTCTTGAAGAGGCAGTTCAAACGGCGTCTGGCCGCGGCCTTCGTGTTTGCTCTCCACTGTCTTCCATCTCCTCCCCTCCTCTCGGAGGACATCAAGGCAGATTTAGCCTGGCTTATCTGTAAAGGGCCAGGATGAGCCTCAGCGACTGAGCGAAACAATTACTCACAGCTGCTCGCTATCTGTCCCGCCGCCGCAAGCGAGCGCCATTTCCACTCCGGCGCTCGCAGCGAACGCCAGCGCCCAGATACACACACAGAAGACAGACACACACACACACACACACACACACACACACACACTCAAACACACACCCACAAACACACTCACACACACACACACACACACACACACACACACACACACACACACACACATACACACACACACACACACAACAACAACCAAATGCTTCTATAGCTTATGCCCAGCGTGAGTCCTCAACAGCTTTTCAAGTTTTTTTTCCAAACTGACGAATTGGCCAAGTTCAGTTTGGTTCTAGCACAGAGAGGACGTCTGTGTGTCAGAATGCAGCACTATCGAGAGGAATGGACAGTGGAGGCTGTACGTTGTCATTTGTTGTGCTGTTGTTGCTGTTGTTGTTGCTGTTGTTGTCATTGTAGCAGAGAGTCCATTCGCTTTTAGCAGTTTGTGGTATCATAATAGTTAGTCACAGACGAAGAACCTCAAGGACACACACACACACACACACACACACACACACACACACACACCTACACACAAACACAGAACCACACATACACACATACTCAATTGTGTAGTTACGAGAAGCATGTACACCCAGTGACTACAGTGTGCATTCCAGTCAATCAAGATACTTTCTATCATAATAAAACGAATAAGAAACACTTTAAAAGAGAATGCAGGGGAGAGCTACAGGCTTATGTGTGGTAAATAGTATATAGCTGGAGCACAATAACATTACTAACGCTAAAACTAACAGCACGATTACAGCTAGATCATTTCGAAAACAATCTTTTACGAAGAGGCAATATTTTCCCAATGTTCAGAAGTGGGTTCGCTGCCAGTTTGGGGTTCCTGGCTAAAAGAGCAGCTCTGTATTTATGCCCTTTATTCAGGCAGTGAGACCAGCTGGGGTGTTCTCCTCTCTATATAGTCGTGTACATATTTGATGGAGCCAGAGTAGATTAAAGACTCCCGTGGACTTAATCAATCCCGCCCGACACTGGAGGGAGTGGTCTGCTTTGTGTTTGCGTGTGTGGGTGTGTGGGTGAAAATGTGTGTTTGTGTGTGTGTGTGTTTGTGCGAGTGCATCACACTGCCAAAGAGAATTCCACGGCTAACTGTCAGCAGTGTAACACACACAAACACACACACACACACACACACACACACACACACACACACACACACACACACACACACACACACACACACACACACACACATACACATACACACACACAAACACAGATCCCTGGTAATTAAATGACCGGTAGCTGTCAACTGTGAAAGCAGTGCGTCTCCACGGCGACCGTGGCGCGCTACATATTCTGCTTACACGGTGAGTTTAATGTGCTGGCTGTTCCCGCAAACACACACACACACACACACACACACACACACACACACACACACACACACACACACACACACACACACACACACAAACTCACATGCACAAAGATACACACACCACAGGGGGTTTGCCCGGGTGTGATGTGGAGCGACAGGCCGCCGGTAATGCAAAAATAATCTGCTAATCTCCACCATAATTAAACAGATGGAATAAGGTCTTTACTCATCTCCTCCAATGGGACACCACCCCCCCCCCCCCTGCCCAACCACACACACACACACACACATTCACACATAAACACACACGCACACACACACACACACTCCTTCACTCCCTAACTTCCCAGAGCCATCGAGAGGACACACACACAAAAGGAGTGGTGTTGAGTGGGGACACACACACACACACACCCACACACACACACCACTTTACCTCTGTAGTAACCTACTGGGTGTTATGGGGCATCAGAAGTAGGTGGTGACGGCTTGATGTTACCTTTGGGTGCAGGCGGAGGGAGGGGTGCTGAAGTCATATCTGGTGTCTGGAGAGTGGAGGGGGGGGGGGGGGGGGGCGTTGTCTATGATTCTGTGCATTTACCCCACAGTATTCTTGTAGGAAACATAGGAAGTGTGCAACTAGGTTGCATCATGCTGGGCTTCTTGTTCCCGTGTATATCTAGATTGAGCTTGGTCTGTTGCTGTGAGAACAAATATGTTATCAGATATACTTTAATATTAATGACCCTCTTTGGATGGATGATAGATAGAGAGATAGAGAGATAGAGAGAAAGATAGATAGATAGATAGATAGATAGATAGATAGATAGATAGATAGATAGATAGATAGATAGATAGATAGATAGATAGATAGATAGATAGATAGATAGATAGATAGATAGATAGATAGAATGGTTTACTGGTTTGACATAACACATAGTAGTTTGTATAGCACTTAGTTGTGCTGTCTGAGATGTTTGTATCATTTTTTAAACTACGATCGTCAATTAATGTTCCAAGACAGGCTTTTTTTTACAGACCACAATAAGGGCAATATTGTAAAAACTGCAAAACAGTGAATTTGTTTGTCTGCACAAGAGAGGACCGAGAATGCATGTAAATAACAAGTCACTTAACTTGACTGCCGAACTAGCGGTGACAGCCATACAAGGTTTGTAGTAGTAGTAGTGATGGGTAGTGGTGTAGTGATGTAATGTTGGCTCAGCATCTGCCTGTGTAAGGTCTTCATGAAGCAGCAGGCTGCAGCCGTCAGCGGGGTCTTTAGGGCCGGTACGATGGCAGTGGGAACACACACAAGGGCTGCTGGTTCAATATCTGATTGGATTCACCTTTTCTGTTGATTAAAATAATTAGAAGAAAAGCTGCAGTGGATTCTGGGATATGGTGTTTCCGGCGTGATGAGATTAAAGCCAGTAAGCAAAGCGTGCAAAGGGGTGTGGGGGCGGGGGGATGATTCTGACACAGTCAGAATCTCCCAATCTAAATCTGAAAACGATAAAAAAATTAAAACGGAAAAGGAATG